>NC_138228.1:3441199-3446199 GCF_964197995.2 Scardinius erythrophthalmus | reverse complement strand
AAATCACTCTAATAGGATGATTTGATGCTCAAGAAACATTTATGATTATTATCAGTGTTGAAAACAGTTGCGCTGCTTCATATTAAACCGTGATTTTGTCTTAAATATAATCTTTTGTAACATTATAAATGTCTTTACTGTCACTTTTGATCAACTTAATGCATCCATGCTGAATAAAAGTACTATTTTTTTTCCTAAATTAGTTTCATCTCCTATTTCAATCTATCGTTTTGTATTAATTGATGTGATTGTGTATTTATTATTCTGCTGGACATGTGGTATTTTCTCAGTTTAAGTGTGTTTAGTGCTGCGCTCAGCGTTTCTCTCCGCTGGTGTGTTTTGAATCTTTGATAATGTTCGAGACAGATTTCCCAGCAGTCCTCGGCAGCTGTGCTGTGTTTTAATCACATAGTTTCATAACACTTTAGATGTGGTCTGTGTGCGTGCAGGCTGTCAGTGAGAAAATCATAAAACCCTTTGAACGCTTTGACAAAGTGAGGTTTCTGTCAGTCATTTTTCCTAATAGGAGATCACATGTGTTTATTTTCTTAAATATGCCCTGAGGTTTATTTTATGATGCTACTGTTCTTTGAGGGATTATGTATCTCAATCAGAGTTAATGCCACATTTAATTTGTCTTAAAGTTAGTTGTCATAAGTACAGTCCATTAGGTTGTGCATCTTGCTGTCGATCGCTCAGCTGACAAAGCGTTGAAAATCAGTGTAAATGAGACTGTTGTCCACTGGAAATGTTTTGTAAATATGTATTTTTAGAGTCCACGACCCTGGCTAAGTTCAGTAGAGGACTCAGTCATGGGAAAACATGCATTCTGAAGCATCTCAAGTGTAAAAATTAAATCAAAAATGCATTTAACACAGCAGACCATGAAAATGAAACTGCCCACACACTGTTCTGAGAAGAGCGGAGGAGAAGAGATGCATGTGAATGAAAAAGATTTTGGGTAATGGACCATTTTTTACATTTCCGGGGCTCTCAGAAGCGGAAATTATCATCGGATAAACTTCTATAGTGTTGGACGAATTTTTGCATTCCCAATTTCCCCAATAGTAAAAGAAAAATCCTGTTTACACCTGGTCACTTCATGCGTTTTCTCTGAAGGGATTTCGATACGATTGTGAAAAGACCAAGTGTAAATGACGTCTGAATCAGATTTGAATCCGATCACTCAAACCTCTCCTGGAGGAGATCTGAGATAAAACTGGACCGGTGTAAATGCATTTGGAGTTGAAACCACAAATGTGTATTTTACTCCCAAAACGTTAAAAAATGAATGTGTGAGAGCGTATTATAGGCGATTTCCAATGTGAATAACTGGAAGTGCGTCATCGCAGTCTGTGTAAAGGGTCTATTGAACGTTTTTGCTATAACTTTTTAAAATGTATTCTCATTCACTGTTGAAATGATTCAAGTGAACTAACATTTCAGTTCAGTATTAAATGTTTCCACTGGTAATGCAGATATTTGCAATGGTTTTCTGCAAGTTCACCACTGCCGGTGAAGAGCGAGATGTTTGCCACAAATTAACTTTGTGTTTGATGCAAATAAGCAGTTTTCGCAGGGGAGATGTAGTTGACTGTGGCCGAGTCTTTGACAAAGCCTGGAGGAATCTAGCCGTCCGTCCCCTCCCCCCCTCTCTCTGTCTGTGTGTGTGTGTGTGTGTGTGTGTGTGTGGTGGAGGGGGGGACACTGGGACCAGCCGGTGACCTCAGTCCGAAAGAATGTCCCCGTTTACTCAGACCTCTCTCTCTCTCTCTCTCTCTCTCTCTCTCTCTCTCTCTCTCTCTCTCTCTCTCTCTCTCTCTCTCTCTCTCTCTCTCTCTCTCTCTCTCTCTCTCTCTCTCTCTCTCTCCTTTTTGTGTTCAGTTTCGAAATCTCAGTGATCCTAACGTCGTTTGTTGTGTTAAAACGCGTCCACATCTAACTTTTCCATCTCATTAAAAAAAAAAAATCTTATTCTCTGAACCATTTACACCTTTTTATTGTATTTTCTGAGGATATTTTGAGTGGTTCTTGACCAAACCTGCGCTCATGCTAGAGTGATCTGGATGGTTGCTAGTAGAGATGAAACAGTGTGAAAATTTCATATCATGATTATAGTGACCAAAATAATCAATTTTATCACAGTATTGTTAAAATGTGCTGGAAATTTTCAAAAAGTACTGACACACCCGCTGAAATAATTTCAATAATTTTCAACTAAATTTTTAACTAAATATTTATTTATTTTTTGCATAAAAATTAAAATGGCAAAAACGATGGCTGGATAATGGTTGGGTGACTTGCATGTTATCTAAAAACAGGCACAAAATGTTCAAATAAAGTTTAATATGTTCCAGCCGGTGTAAATCGTGTGTTTGCACCCCTAATTGAAAATCTTTCCTCACGTCTGTGTGTGAATCGCGCTTTATCACTCTGAATCACGTCGGGTGTTCGTGTCTCTGTCGGGCCACTGGCTGTTTGAATGTGGCAAGTGCATAAATTTTGCGATGGTGAAAAGAAACGAGATGTCTGCCTTGAGCGCTGTAAATTAAGGGACGGGGAAAGGGGTCAGTCTGATTTATGTGTGTGTGTGTGTGAGAGAGAAAGACAATGATGAGTGTTTTGTGTTTGAATACACCGCTCTTACTCTCGTTCAGTCAGACTAGCAGCATAAAGTCAGATCGCTGCTTCTGTCCAAGAAACGCCCTTTTAGACACAAACAGTCTGAGTAACCACAGTTTGCACTTGTTTTCAGGCTGGTATAAACCTGTGCATCTTGATTGTAAGGGTGTGTTCACACTTGACATGTTTGGTTGGATTAAAACGAGCCCTGGTGCGATTGCTCTGTTAGCGCGGGTCGTTTGAATAAGTGTGAACGAACCTCCAAACGGACTCTGGTGCGGTCCGAATGAAATCTGAACGCAAGACGGACCAAAGACATGTAAACTAGGAATAAGACAATTTTGGCCGATAGCTGATAATTCTCTATAAGTCAATAACCGATATATTCTGATCTAAATCCAAATTTTTATATAATTTTTGAGAGCCTGATTACAAAAACAAAAGTCTCACTATTAAAATCCATGTCCCAAGCACACAATTATAATGTTCTCATTATAATTTAATTATCATTATACCGCCTATATGACAGACTTGCGCTGCACATGTTGCACTGAACTGTATCCAATCATGTTTCAAGCATTTCAAAACCATCAGTGTCTCAGCTGAAGGAAATAATCCATTATTTATCAGCTTTAATATATCAATAACAATAACATGAATTAAAAATGTATTAGCGGATGCTGAAATGGTGGTCGATATATCACGCATCCCTAATGTAAATAAACCAAAAACAGGACATGATGTCACAAGAACTGACACTAAAAAGGACAGAAGGCTCAAGCATACTTGTATAGAAGTTAAAATAGTTAATAAAGTTAATAAAGAAGTTCAAGTAGTGACCTTACACACTGTCCTAGCTACACGCGACGCACGATAAAAGGTCATTTTCCATGTTAATCAGTGTTTGTCCTATCCAGCCGCGACGGCGACATGCGACGATCCTATTTTAGAAACGGTTTCTATTTTTCTGCGACGTCGCGCAGGAACAACAAACACAAAGTGTGGCGATGATAATCTCAGGGACTGTTTATGTGCTTTATTTAATGTTAAAAGTGTGTAATGTGACTCTGAATATCATTTAGTGCTCCAGCTACAAAAGCAACAATGGATAATTCACCTCAGATCTTGATATTAAACAAATGGAAACAAGAACATTTTAAACTGTGAACAAACAAGTGTATTCTTTGACAAAGATTGTTTTAGCAACTCAGTAGCCTATGTATTTTTAATAATGTTTAAATGGTGTAATATTTGTGAATTTGATTATATAGCGACTTGTACATTTTCTTGCGAGTGCCGTCAAGATTACACTCTGGTGCCGTGAGACTCCTCCCACACGCTGTTCTGATTGGCTGACTCCTCCCACACCCTGTTCTGATTGGCTGACTCCTCCCACACGCTGTTCTGATTGGCTGACTCCTCCCACACCCTGTTCTGATTGGCTGTGGGTTTTGATTGATTTTGACGCATCTCGCAGTCGCGTCGCGTCTAGTGTGGACAGACAAATTATTTGTCGCTGGAATCTTATCACGTCTGGTTAGGAAACAGTGTCAAGCTTACTTGTTTTTCTCGTCAATAGTCGTGATGTTGTCCATCACAGTTCAGTTCAGGCATCAGAACCGCGTCTCCTCGCGGCAGATCTTCGTTTGTGTGACGGACGGATTCCTGTCGCTGTTTTGACTTCTTTATAAGCTCTTCGCGAGTTCTCAGCTGGTCTAAATACCATCATATGTAGGTTACGCACATTTAACCCAGAACACAGCATTGTTCTGTGGTGAAATATACTCAATAAAAGCCGATAAGCGGACCAGAATTAAATGTTTTTTTGTGTTGTTTTGTTTTTTGGTCCTGACCAATTGCATCGAATTACAAGTGTGAACACACACCCCTAAGAAGCATTTTTGTGTGCATTACACATCAGGCGCTGGTGGTTCTGTCAGTGTGTGTGTGTTGTGGGAATGAACACTCTGTCCACTTAACATGCATCAAAGATAAAAACATACTTCATCCTTTCAATCATTTAATGTTTGCCAATTTAAAATAATTGCTGGTTTGTTGTCGAAGCTGTTCGTAAATGCACATGGAGTTTCTTCTGCAACATTTTATGCAGCATGTAAGATAAAACTTATTTGAAATGGTAGCATCAATGTTTTTTTATTTATTTTTTTCAGGACGGCGACTACGAGGAAAGGCTTTCTATAATGTTAACGGGAAGGTGTACTGTGAAGAGGACTTCCTGGTGAGTCTGAGATTTGCATTCACTAGGAAAAAATGTTTCTGGTCAATACGTTTTTTTGGTAACACTATTTTTGGGTGACGTATTTACCCCTTTCTTCATGTACTTACTATAGTAATAACAGTAAATTACACAGAATTAC
>NC_138228.1:3378699-3436199 GCF_964197995.2 Scardinius erythrophthalmus | reverse complement strand
TATATGTATAATAATATATTTATAATATTCTATTTATTTCTAGTATTTATATTATTTAGTGTATATTTACATTTAATCATTTGGCAGATGCTTGAATCCGAAGCGAACTTACAAATGAGGAATACAACAAATGAGTCCTCTTATATAGTTGGGTTGTTGGCATGAAGCATGAAGCAGTGTGACATGCTGTAATTTATCATAAACTAGTTTAAACATTCTTCTGGAATAGTTGTACATGCAGGTTTTCTCATAAACATTAATTATTTTTACTTGTAAATTGTTGATAAGATATATTTATTTGTATTAAAAAATATAATTTATTTCTACTTGCATAATATTTATATCGGTTGCCTGTGCCATTTTAAAATATTAATACATAAATAAAATATCTCAACCAAATCTTCTTAATAAACATCTAAATGATTGTGCACTTGAAAAATGTATCTATGACTCCTCAGTAAATTTCATTCACACACATTTGGACACTTTTGGACAAATACAGTTCTGTTTAAAAGTTTGGGGTAAGATAAAGAAAATAATAAAAAAAAATTGTTCAGCAAGGATGCATTAAATTGATCACTGAACTGCAGTGTGTGTTGCTGATCAAATATGATGTTCATCTCATCTGTGGTGTTTTCTTCCATAGTATTCCGGCTTCCAGCAGACAGCGGAGAAGTGCTTCGTGTGTGGACACCTCATCATGGAGATGGTACGATTTCAGTTCCACCCGGTGCTTTTTCACTGTTACTATTGCTCTAATTTATCAGAGGAAGGATTGCTTGTCATTTCAATTAGTTTTACCATTTTAAATAAATGTGGAACCAAAAATGGATTATCAAAGCGGGATAATCTCTTGAAATACTCTGGCTCAGTGATGTGTGTCTATACTTGGATACAGAAATTATGTTATTGTGCCTCATTAGTGCTGCATCATCAGCCCACGGCCATCTCACCTGTGTGTGTGTGTGTGTGTGTGTGTGTGTGTGTGTGTGTTGCAGATCCTGCAGGCTCTGGGAAAGTCGTATCATCCAGGCTGTTTCCGCTGTGTCGTGTGTAAGGAGGGTCTGGACGGCGTTCCTTTCACCGTGGATGTGGAAGACAACATCTACTGTGTGAAAGACTACCACACGTGAGTCATACCCTCACACTCACCCTGTTTTATATTGTGTTTTTGTATAAAAAAGAATATTCATAACATCTAGCATTATTATAGAGAGCAACAGTCGGGTTCCCGGAAGTAAAAACTCCACAGAGAAATTGATTTTGAGCAATAATTTCTAAACAATTTCTTCTCAAATCAATATTGTTATGTGGTGAAAAGCGTCAAAAGTGCAATATCCCATAAATGTCCGTCTTGTTTGACCTTGTTCGTTCGTCTGCTAGAAACTGTTTTTCTCAGCGGAAGATCAAATCAACATTTCATGTCTAATGCTTTACGTATATTCCATGTCATAAGCGAGATATTGTACATCCAGCCGCAAAATATGGTGTCCTGATCATCCCGTCGGGATTTATCTTGCGATTACATAATGTGGTTTTATGTGTCTTCATCTTCACAGGGTTTTTGCTCCTAAATGTGCCTCGTGTAACCAGCCGATCCTCCCAGCACAGGTACAAGAGTTTGAGCACAGTAATACTGAGGGTTGAGGTCACGCTTCAGGACAGAGGTTAACTAGCTGTGTGTGTGTGTGTTCGCAGGGTTCAGAGGAGACCGTACGGGTGGTGTCCATGGATAAAGATTACCATGTGGAATGCTATCACTGTGAGGTAATTCAGACTCGTTCATAAGTCAGTGGTTATTGCTGTGAACCACAGGTTGCAGGATCAATCCCTGGTTTAACCTCATGCTATATCGCTGGTTTACTGTGATTCGCTCAGAGGAAGGCGCGTCTGGTAAATGGCACCTGACGAGGGGTCATGTTTGCACTCCTGGACAGTGCTCTGGAGTTATGTAAGATGTGTTTTGTGTGTATTAGGCCTCGGCTCGGGTATAAATGTGCATTGATATTGTGAATCATTGACTGATGACATTCAGCTAAACTTTGAGTCTGTGAGGTAAAGTGTTCACTTAAACACGTTTCTCAAAGACTTAAAAGTTCTTTCACGTTTCTCAGTTTATGAAAGCTCAGTTTTTCTGCTAAAGAAAGCGATTTTTGTACTCCAGTATTATCTTAATATTTTATTAACATATAATTTTAGTAATATTTTGAATGATATTCAAGTAATTTTTTTAATTTAGCAACCAAAAAAAAATGTCAATGAGCAGATGATTATTATATACATTAATATAATATATTTTTTAATTATTAAAATTAATATTATGAAAAATTTATATAATATAGGTCCTATATTTAATATAAAAAATAAAGTATATATATATATATAGTGTAGTTATTTATCAGAAATATATATTTTTATTCAAAATTAATATAATTATTTGTTATGATTTTGTAAAATTAATATTAAATATATTAAACAATATAAATGTAATATTACTTTTATTAATAATTATAAAAAATAAAAGTTACATATACTGTATGTGAGAGAGAGAAAGAGAGAGTGTGTGTGTGTGTGTGTGTGTGTGCGCGTTCGTGCGTGTGTGTGTGCTTATATTCAATTGATTACTTTTACATCACTTATCTTTCCCTTATCATGAAAATATGTCTTCCAATTCACAATTTAAACAAAATTGTCATGTGACAGGGTTGAGATTAGGGTGATGGGTTGAAGGCCTTTTCAAAACATTGAATCCATATTTGTTTTTCATGGTAATTTATTTACAATCCAAACCGCAGTTCTGGATTTCTTGCTCTGGATTTCCCCGATTGGCTCGCAGGAATTTCCATGTTAAAAGGAAGCGTTGTTCATTAAATGATTTACAGTGTCGGTCCTGCCTCGAGAGTGTTGATGATGATGATTCACTGTATTCTGATGCATGTAAAGGCCTTTTATCGGGCCTGACTTCCTTTCTATCAAACATGCTGAGAAATAACACGTGTGTTGCAGGATTGTGGTCTTCAGTTGAACGATGAAGAGGGGCATCGCTGTTACCCGCTGGAGGGGCACTTGCTGTGCCACCGATGCCATCTGCACCGGCTAAAGACCCCTGTACCAACACACCCGCCCCCGAGCTACCCGCTACACGTCACTGAACTGTGAACACACGGACTCGCCCTGAAGAAGAGAACGGTGTGACGACAAGCCCGAACAATAAACAGGGGAATCGGTCTACGTATTTCCACTTGTTTGGGGTTTATATGACCAACCAGGGAGGCTTTTATTATTACTCTCATCCCTCATCACCTTCTTCCTCTCACGTTCCGGTCTGGTTCGCTGTATTGAAGGGTTTTCGCTCCGGTCGCGACCCAGAATGCACTGCGGCAGGGGAACGTGTCCTCTGAACGCCAGAAAACAGCACTGAACACACACAGACTGAGATTACGACTTCTTGTGCCTTCATCGAATATCCCGTCACCTCGCTCACTGCCTTCGACATGCACCATTTCTGTATGCGTGTGTGTGTGTGTGTTGTGCCAAGCTGCCCGGGTCTTTTAAAGGGACAGTTCACTAAAAATGTAAATTGCGTTGATCATTTATTCACCCTCATGTTGCTTCAAACCGGTATGACTTTTATTTATTAAAAATGCCTTTTTAAGCCAAGACATTACTGACAGAACCATTATTTTTCATGCACTGGTTCATTTTGAGGCTCTTTTGTGTCCATAACATGTTCTTATTCAGACTGGTTGAACGAAAACATCCAAAACACACAGGGCCCTATTTTAACGATCTGAAACGCAAGTATCAAACGCAAAACGCAAGTAACTTTGTGGGCGGATCTCGCTGTTGCTATTATACCAGCGGGATAAATGACTCTTGCGCCCGATGCAAATCTAAAATGGGTTGGTCTGAAGTAGCTTCTTTACTCATAGGTGTGCTTTGGGCGTAACGTGAAATAAACCAATCAGAGCGTCATCTCACATTCCCTTTAAGAGCAGGCGCGCTTGTTCTATGGCGGATTGCTATTATAACGGCTGATTTGCCAGGAGCGGTTCACAGCCGAGGAGACCGACGTTCTCGTCAGGGCCGTAAAACACAGAGAAGTGACATTGGGGACGGGAGAAACTCACCCAAATTAGCTTCGGTTAAACAGGCGTATAATAATTTGGGTAAATGTGTAAGCTAGATTTATGCCTATTTTTTCACATCTTCATGGACACCACAATGATTTCCCTCATGTGATAATATTTTTCCTTGTAATAATGTATGATTTGCAAAAATGAAAACTGCTGCGTCTGTGTAGATGAGAGAAGCAATACAATATACAGTGTATACTGACTTTAGACGAGGTTTCTCCTGGTCAGTGGCGGAATTGTTTTCTGTAACTGCAAAATAGCACCAGGGAACGTTTGCGCCGGAACACGCCTCCTCTTTTCACCTCTTGAACCGCCCCCGGGAGCGCAAGTTCATTCCCTAATTTACCGACGTGCGTCTGCGGAGGGAAAAGTCCGCTGTGCGTCGGGTGCAAAATAGGGCCCACAGTGTTTGTTATTATACTTTCTTAATTTGTGTCTGTAGAATTCAGTTACAACGCATAATATTTAAAGGCTGTTTTCTCAAATTGTTCAGATTTATATTCTGGAAATGTATGCAAATGAGTGCATGTTTAATTAGATAACGCCTTATTTGCATGTTCAGAAAACGTATAATTCAGAACCATTGTCTCAGTTTACTGTGATTAATCAACTGGGGAATATTATAGTGATATCTGTTAGCTAATACTTTACCCTGAGGTGTCTTGTGCAGCTTTGGACTGACATGAGCGTGAGTGAATAATAGTGAACTGTCCCTTTAAGCATCAAGTAAATGCGTAAACTGGTGGCGGCAGTGGGCCGAACACTGATGCATCGCTGGCGTCGTCTTCTTGAGAAACCTGCTGCATATAGCAGGACTAACTGATGTATATTTTGCAGAAGTCTGATTTTGAGTCTCTCTGGCCGGAGTCAGAGAGGCGTTACGACCTGACACCAGCACGACGGGGTCGGATCTGTGAACACTGGTTTGTCTCCGGATGAGGTGCCTTTCTGCCTTACATATTCCTTACCGTGGAGGAGACGCACTGTAACGTGTGAAGGGACTCTGATGTGCGCCGGGGTCAAAGGTCAAGCCTGGATGTGCTGGACTCAACCAGGCCTGCCAGAGATTCACTGCATTTGTCCTGCAGTCAGTGTGTGTGTGTGTGTGTGTGTGTGTGTGACGCGCTGTCCAAACCAGCCGCGATGCAATCAAGCTACGAGCAACAGAATGTTTTGCACATGTCAGAGTAATAAAGTCATGAACACGTAGACGTCTGGGAATGATGTAATGATCAAAACAAAATGAAAGCTCTCTTATTTTTTTATTAGATTCACATGAATGAAATTCGATGCCGCTGGAAGCTTATTGCATTGCATCTGGTTAGGACGTGTTGTGAGTGTGTGTGTAGTTGTGTATATGTTCATGTACACTAGTGGCTGGGCCGCTGTGTGTGTGTGTGTGTGTGTTCCATACAGTGACCCTGATAAGTATTTACACACTTAAAAACATCTGAATGTCATTGCATTACACTCTTCGGAAAACAAAGTTTTATATAGAACTTCTTAAAGAGCCCTTTATGCCAAAAAGGTTCGAAATGTCTTAAATGATCGCGTAATACTTGCGTATACATTTTTTGCAGTGGCATGTTTACGTGCCGTGCGTTTAACTCATGAAATAAATGAAAACAAAAATCCATAAATGATGGAACCTCTGAAAGGTTCTGTGTACTCTATGAAGTGCCTGATGGAATCCTCCGGGTTCCGTATAGAACCGTTTCTTCTAAGAGTGTAAATCAAAACATCAATGCAAGTGTCATTTATTATGAAGACACTTCGGACACAAAATGGCGTTTGTCAGGTTTGAAATGCTAAAACAACAGATCTGACTTCATGCATGCACTAAAATCACCAGCTGATCCTGACAGATCCCGAGGTGTTCGATTCCATCTAATGCATCCGTGTTCAGAGCGTTTGAAGTGTGTAATGCTCGTCTGTACACACTCCTGTCTGTGATACTACTGATCTGATACAGAGCGTTGCTTCTTCTCTGACTGTAAAAGCTTGTGATGTACTCGTGTGAAGAAGTGTGTCACATCTCGTCATCCCGACCTGCTTTTAGTGGTCTAAGAGGTTTCCCGCAGATTTAGCTCAAGCAATATTCTGGATTAATGCCGTCGACTCCCAGAGAAAACCATTATTTACACCAGCTGATGTATTTTTCTATGGTAATCGCCAGCATGAATATTCAGTGCAATGACAGAACATTCCTTTAAACAGTTCAGTAACCTTATTTTTCCGCTTTCAGATCATTCCCACCAGTGTGTTGTCGTTTTTTTTCCTAAAGTGCGTAATATTTTTCTCCACGTTGTCTTAATCCACTTTTAAAACGTACTACTATTGTATAGCACAACGTTAGAGTCCCTGTAAATAAACAGTGTAGAACGTGTTTCCCGCATTTATCGGAGATCCCACGAACGGTAGCTTTCCTTCAGTTAGTTCTTAAGAAATGCACATCTTACGTTCTGTTGCATCACTTTTTTTATCGTACAATGTTTTGATTTCCTAGATATTTCATAAATAAAGAAAAGGCAAAGTAGATTTATTTATCTAAACGTGAAAAGTTTAAAGTTATTTAATGTATGAAAAGTCGGGGCGTATCATTTAACCGTAGATTTATGTAATCTGCTTTTTCAATAAAGTGTTTTTTTTTTAGTTAACTTAAACTGTGTGTCTGTGGTGTTATTTGTGTGGGTTCAAAACTACATCTCGTTCACATGCTCACACTCATTTAGAGTTATTTTTAATTATTGTTTTAATAACAAAATAAAATAGGGGAAAATGTTTGTCACTCCAGGCTTTTCTAATAAAACACTTTATTTTACGGTGTCCTTGTTACATGTAGTTACTATAGTAATAACTATAAATGATGCATGATTACATGCAACTAACCCTAAACCACATCTAATCCTAATCCTATAGTAAGTACATGTAGTTAATTAATATTACTTAAATGTACAATTACACTGTAACACCTTAAAACAAAGTGTAAATTAGGTATTTTTGTAATTTGATTTTGGCATATGCATGCATGTGTGTGTGTATATATATATATATATATATATATATATATATATATATATATTAGGGCTGTCAAATTTAGCGCATTAATAACGCGTTAACGCAAAATCATATTAACGGCACTAATTTTTTTAACGGACGATTAACGCAGCGCGTATTTTCTGTTTGACCCGTGGCCCAAAACCTAGTTGGAGAAATGCAGATACACAGTGTTGGCAACTTAGCCACATTGCAGACCCCTTTAGCGATTTTTTTCCCTTCAACAAAGCGCCCAAACCTTATTTAGTTTCTGAGAATATACCGGTACCGCCGGTACTGCTCTCCCAGCACGCGCGCGCGCCTCTCTCTCTCTCTCTCTCTCTCTCTCTCTCTCTCTCTCTCTCTCTCTCTCTCTCTCTGCGTCCCACGCGGAGGAGCAGCGCTTTAATTCAGTTAAACACAGATATTATGTTGCTTCTCTAATTTTACAAATATAGCCGAAATCAGAGCACGGATATTGTCTTTAGCTTATGTGTATTTGATTTCACCAGACGACGGCTCGATTATCAGAATTTTTGTGCAGATTAACGTCTTGGAAGGAAGAGCTGGTTATGTTTATTTGGTCGCGTTTCAGTCACCATTTCAAATTCATTCCGTTGTTTGACAACAGAAACAGTAAAATATACGTTTTATTGAGAATGTATTGAGAATTTAGCTTCATCAAAATGGGCACAGAGAGAGACAAACTACAATGTAATAATAAATGCTAAATGTACATTTACTGTAGCATTTTCAGAAGAGCTGCCCTGCATGTCATGCAAAAATCTAAACATTTTTGTGTTAGTGAATTGCTCAGTGCAAAGAAAGAGAAGTAATGGGAACCTGGTATTTCTTTTTTCTTTCTACATGTGTCTAATAGACATGAACAAGTTCTTTGAAAAACATCTATGACCTTTGAAACATGTCTCGTCTTCATGCTATATTGACTATGGTTTCAATAATAAACATACATTTGCATAAAGCATCTATATTTATCAATGCCCACGTTGATTAGAGTATTACAAACTTGAAAAGTATTAACTTAAGGTATATTTAGAACAAATAAAAAATGTGCGATTAAATGCGATTAATCGCGAGTTAACTCATGACAACCATGCGATTAATCGCGATTAAAAATTTTAATCGATTGACAGCCCTAATATATATATATATATATATATATATATATATATATATATATATTTAGTGTACTAGTCAAAGTTTGGAAACATTACTAATTTTTATGTTTTTGAAAGGAAAAAACCTGTAATATTCTGAAAATAATTTAAAATAATGGTTTACTATTTTAATATACTTTAAAATATAATTTATTTACAATTACACTGTAACACGGACACCTTAAAATAAATAGTAAACTTTATTTTTTATTATTATGTATTTTTGCCATTTGATTTTGTCATATAGATAGATATAGATATATAGATATTTAAATATATAGTATCAGTCAAAGTTTGGAAAAATTACTAATTTTAATATTTTCAAAGTCTTATATTACAGAAAAAAAACTGCAATATTGTGAAAACATTTTAAAATAATGGTTTACTATTTTAATATACTTTAAAATACAATGTATTTCTGTGATGAAAAGCTGAATTCTCATTATTTCTCCAGTCTTCAGTGTCACATGATCTATGCCAGCTGTCAGTAAATCTGGCCCTTGAACATCTTGAATGTTTTATTTGTTTCTTTCATTCAGATCTGCATCCCAAGAGGATGACATCACATCCTGTCGGCCATATCGACTGGAGTCTCTCACTCACACGTGATTTTTCCAAACCTTTGCGCTCCCCGTTCTCTTCTGTCTGAAGTCTGTCTGTTTCCAGCAGTTTTCCAGCACAAACCTCTTGTTGTTTTCCGGTGTTTTTCCAGTGGAATCGGAGTGTTTATTCAGCGCTGATATCAGCTCAGTAATCTCAGCACACACACACACACACACACACAATCGCCACACCCTGATGCCAGATAATGGAGCTCTCAGTTATGTGTCATTTACATATGGACTTTTTTAAATCAAATTATTGGGTAACACTTACTTTGATTGTCCACTTTAGACGATCCACTGACACTACATGTCAAGTGATTCTACTATCCCGAAGCGAACAGTCTAATACTCTAATATGATAGTTACTTGACATGTAGTTGCACAGTTCCTCAACATAAAGTGTCAGCAGTAATTGCTCTTTTAATGTGAAGCTGCCGTCCGCTTTTGTTTGATTGGTTTTGCCAGTAATCGGATCAGAGGAGTAACCGTTGCTTCACTGAGTCCACTGCAGCTGCTGGTGTTTTAATGTTGCTGAGGAGATTTGAGGATTAAACTCACAGTCCAAACATTAATTAGGTCGTAAAGAACAACTTCTTTTAATCTCTGTGCTTTAATTCTAATCTGGGTTTACACCAGACTGAAGAAATATAATACAGATACAATTAATAATATAAAAAAAGAAAATAATGGCGTATTAAACATTCAGACTGAAATTGTGTGTGTGTGTGTTTCTGTGTGCGTGAATGTGTATATGTGTTTGTGTGCGTGTTTGTGTGTGTGGGTATACACACATAGACAGATTTAGTCTAAGTGTTTTTCCTTACATTACATCATTATACAGAAATATATAAATGTATAGGTAAAAATTGTAAAGAATTATATGTATATATAATTCTTTATACAGTTTATATATACACAAAAAACAAAACAAAAATTAAATAATATGTTCTTGTTTATGAATTTATATTAATATACTATCAAAATGTATAATGAACAATTATAAACAATTAAATGTGTATATAAGTCCGTGGATTTAGGTCATTATAGTTCAGTTTACGGCATGAGGCTGTGAAGTCTATAATTATGTTTATGGTAGACACTAAAACTGCTGACAGAATGTGATATTTCCTCCTGAAATCCTGCTTGGATTATGAGACAGTGTTGAACAGGAGAGGTGTTGAGTTCATTAGCAGCTCATGACAAACAGAAGATGTGTTTTCACTTTAATGAGACTCTTACTGTGTCTTTCTTCATTTCTCTGCTTCACTTCCACGGCTCATCTCTTACAGACGAACTGCGCCTTATTGCATTTAATGTGCACTTGTACTGTACTTCAAATCTTAAAAGTATATTTGTAATCATTTTATCTGTAGGATTATTTGATATTATATTTGATATTATATTTAATATACAGTACCAGTCAAAAGTTTGGAAACATTACTATTTTTAATGTTTTTGAAAGAAGTCTCTTATGCTCATCAAGCCTGCAGTTAAAAAAAAAACAGTAATATTATGAAATATTATTACAATTTAAAATAATGGTTCTCTTTTTTAATATATTTTAAAATGTAATTTATTTTTGTGATGCAAAGCTGAATTTTCATCAGCAAGTACTCCAGTCTTTGGTCTTATGATCCTTCAGAAATCATTCTAATATGATGATTTGATACTCAGTTATTATCAATGATGGAAACAGTTGTGCTGTCTAATATATTTTTTTGGAATACTTTTTTCAGGATTCATTGATGAGTAAAACGTTAACAGCATTTATTCATAAAAACAGCATTTATTCAAAATAAAAACATTTCTAACAATATAAATCGTTACCATCACCTTTTATCAATTTAACGCATCCTTGTTGAATTAAAGTACTAATTTATTACAAAAAAAAATAGTTATTGTTCCCAAACTTTTGAACGGTAGTGTATATTGTTACAAAAGATTTCTATTCTAAATAAATAGTTCTTTTTAACTTTTTATTCATCAAATAATCCTGAAAAAAGTATCTCAGGTTATAAAAAAAAATATTAAGCAGCACAACTGTTTCCAACATTGATCATAAATCAGCATATTAGAATGATTTCTGAAGGATCATAAGACACCAAAGACTGGAGTACTTGCTGATGAAAATTCAACTTTGCATCACAAAAATAAATTACATTTTAAAGTATTTTAAAAAAGAGAACCATTATTTTAAATTCTAATAATATTTCATAATATTACTTTTTTTTTTTTTTTAACTGCAGGCTTGATGAGCATAAGAGACTTCTTTCAAAAACATTAAAAATAGTAACGTTTCCAAACTTTTGACTGGTACTGTATATTGTAAATGTACTGAATTGCAATTCATATGTGATTTAAAATACATGACATACAAGCTTAATTAGAAATGACAGTGAAGTATATTTTAGTTTACCATACATGCTTCTTAGTTCATTCCAGAGACTGTAAACAATGCAGCACACTTTAATTTCAGACAATAGAAGTAATTATGAAATAACATATAAAGATGTAGTAAAAAGTCCTACTTCAGTGAGTCAAAAAAGTTCAACTAACTGCATTTAATATAAATTTAAATACATTTTCATTCAATTGCAAATAACAAGCAATTAAATGAGAAAACATTGCATTCAGTTTGCATAAAGATAGTCTTTTGAAGTGTATTAGTTCTGTTATTTGTACTCTTTTTCATAAGGTCATATCAAACCTTTAAAGTCCTCCTGTAGTCAACAATTGCGTCCCTTAAAACTCATCTTTGATCACTAAAATGACATATTTAAGCAGTTTTTCCTTGAAAAAAAAATCTTGTCTTAAAATATCTTGAATGTAACTTACACCCTTGCCTCATTTAGTATGCGTGGTTCTATGAATATGCAATTGAGCCCCGCCTCCACTCACTCACTCAGCTCAGAGATCCACCGGTTGCCGATCACATGTTGATCTGATTGGTTACAAGGTAGTTTGTGACGTCAGAAACACCAGCGATTTCAAAGCGTGTGTTTTTTTTTTTTTTTTAGTTTTAGTTTTAAGGAGAAAATACTCAGCAATGCTGTCGACTTATGAATTTACACATGGTTTGTCTTAAAGCATATTAAAAACACCACATAGACACAACATTAAAAGCTTGAGTTTCACCACGGGGGGACTTTTAAGTGCACTTCTGTCACGATTTGGTTTTGTTTCATGTTCCTATTTCATGTCTGTCATGTGATCCCCTGTTCAGTCATGTGATCCCCTGTTCAGTCATGTGATCCTGCCATGTGTTCTGTGTTGTCATGCTGTCATTGGTTCATTGTTCACAGGTGTCCCTTGTCTAGTCATTAGTCTTCGTCTTGTCTAGTCAATCGTCCCCTGGAGGACTATGTTGCTTGGTGGATTTTAATGGCGTTGCGCTCAAGGACATTTGTAGAGTGGGTCTCAAGGAACCGATCCGGTCTTGTTTGCCAGGGGCGAATATTCCCTTTCCCCTGGCCCAATACACAGACTATGCCCTTTTATTTAGCGGCTCAACTTTTACTGTGGGTTTAGCGGATGAGGAGCCCTGCAACCCCACAGTACCTGCTAAGCCTGAGCCTCTTCACGTCATGTCAGCCGAGCTTGTGTCTTCGGACAAGATGGCCACCACGCCTGAGTCAGCTCCGGAAGATACAGTCGCCACGGCTATTTTGAGTGTGTGGGCAACACACACATCGGCTCCAGACAGTGAGCCCTCGGCCAAGATGGCCGCCGCCATTCCAGGGTCTCGTCCCAAGAATCTTTGTCACGAATTTGGTTTTGTTTCACGTTCCTGTTACATGTCTGTCATGTTCTAGTCATGTGATCCTGCCATGTGTTGTGTTGTCATGTTGTCATTGGTTCATTGTTCACAGGTGTCCCTTGTCTAGTCATTAGTCTTGTGTATTGAAGCCCTCATGTTTGCCATGTGTCTTTGTCAAGTATTGTTTCTCTGTGGGTAAGGTCCTGTCATGTTTATGTTTTATTCATGCCTTATGTCTGATCACAGTCTGTAAATAAACTGCACTTGGGTTCTCTACAGACTTGCCTCCAGTGGACTGTTACAGCTTCTGTTGTTTTGGAGTACATATGCTATTTAACGTTCAAGGAGATGCAAAGCTGTGATGATTGTTCTGTATGTATGGGAAGAGCATATGTTGAGTTTTGATATTACTGGGCTGGTTTTGTTACACAGACTCTGTGTCTGTGTCTCTGTGATATTCTGGTCTCCGATGAAAATCGTGCTGATTCAGAGGTTCGTCTGACACCAGATCAGTGCTGAAACTGAAGCAGATTTTTCATGTCAAACCGGGTTTCTTTGTCAATGACAGTGTCAGGGCTCCAGGCCAAAGGACCACCCAAAAATCTCTGGACAGTGAGGATTGGCTTCACATAACTGCCGGATCCGTGGGAACGTGTGTGTGTGTGTGTAAATCCAGCCGTGACGCTGGGAATCAGAGCTCCACTCCGCATCTCTGCCATTAGATTGATGTGTAATTTAATCACGGGACTTTTTGCTGCTCTTGTTTTCCTAGATTGAAGAATCACAGCTGATCGCATGGTGAGATCAGTTCAGTTGCAAAGTTTTCCATGAGTCTCTGGCCTTCCGTGACTTCTGGGATGGAGTTTGAACAGTGAATGAATGAAAGTGACGGGTGAAATCTGGTGCCACTGACCTCAAATAAATACAGGGACGATGTCAAAGGCTGTGCTCGGTCTGCACTAATGTACATGCATGCAAAAATAGCATGTGAAAGTTATGCTGTATGCACCGAACAACATTGTGCATGTTTAAATCAGCAAACAGTGTCCAGTTATTGTCTCATAATTAAATACTATTTTACTTTTTATTTTATTTACTCCGGTTGAAATGTTGTCAGTCTGATCAAATACCGAGTCAGCAAAGAGGATTTAAGAGTTTATGTGAAAATAAAGCAGTGATGCATTTATTGTGTAAATTAGCCTACAACAAGATCTTCCATTACACTGAATTTAATCTAAATCTGCCTGTGAGCTCTTTAATTCATATCAATCTATATCCAAATTCATACTGATATCAGTTGTTTAACTGATTCTTATATTTCTCCCAAATGAATAAAAAGTCTTTGTTTACAGGGTTAAATGGTTGAGCTCGACTAATGCAGGGAAAAATATTCAAACAAAAATATGTGGAAATAAAAATGAAGGAAATAAAATGATTTACTTCCATCCTGAAAAAAATAATTTTTTACCATAAATCAATCTGTGTGTCACAATTTTATAGAAAACTTTCAGGGAGACGTAATGCAGTAACTGTGAGACGCAGTTAAATATTATGTTTTGGAGATTAATAGTAATATTAATAATAAATATAGCTGAAAGCATCCATTAAGGGGCCAAGCACAAACACACGTTAAGTCATTAAGATCATTTCAGGAAAAATGGCTGAAAAATCATAAATACAATCACTAGTGATGTGATGTGATTTAATGCTTTATCACTTTTGAACAATAGGTGGCGCTGTTATGAAATTGACGTTGTGTGGTTAGTGTGAGGCCTGAGGCGACAATGACACATGCAAAGTTTGGTGTCAATCAGCCAAAGCATTGCAGAGAAACAGCCTCAGAGTCCTTTTGGCATCATGCCACAACTTTGTTGGTGCGGTGTATGAAAAGTTTCGTCTATCGACACGAAATCCATAACTTTTACCTGCATGATCTTAAGATGATATGATTCGTTTTTGGTGAAAATCGGAAAAACTGTCTAGGATTAGTTCGAAAAAGTAAGTTTTGAAAGAAAGTCAACATGGCGGACGGGAAGTTTGGCCGACTGTAGCAAAATTGGTATGCATGTTTTCGCCATGACCCAAGGAATCTATGAAGACCAGTTTCATTACAATAGACAAATTTAAGTTTATCAAAAGTTGTTAGCATTTTTGGGCATGGTGCCGAAGACACCAACGTGTTTCATAAGGATATGCCAATGCGTTCGCAAAAAATAGCATTTTACGACAAATTTTTATATGTCTGACCCTCAAAATGGTTGAAATGGGAAAATTGGGTATTGTTCGACTCGGTATGCTGCACCGAATCTGAAGAGGCCAGTTTTGTGATTTTTGGACAAATGATCTTAAGATAATCTGGTTAATTTTTTTGGTAACACTTTATTTTACAGTGTCCTTGTTACATATGTTACATGTACTACTTACCATATTAATAACAGTAAATTATGCATAATTACATGCATCTAACCCTCAACCAAAACCCTACCCTAACCCTATAGTAAGTACATGTAGTTGCTTAATATTACTCAGTACTTAAATCTATTAATTACACTGTAACAATGACACCTTAAAATAAAGTGTAACCAAAGTTTTTGTGGAAATCAGAGTAATGGCCTTGGAGGAGTTAGAAAAAGTATGTTTTTCTGAAAATTCAAAATGGGCGAAAAAATTTCATGACGGAAAATGATGTCATAGGCTGAAATCAAGTCATCTTGAGCCAAGGAATCGGGGGAAATAATTGTATTTCTAACCCTTACGATTCAAAAGTTCTTAACAAACTTGAGTGCAACTTTGGACAGTTGGTGGCGCTAGAGGGATTGAGTTAGAGACTCCAAATTGGCTGTAGTGACATTTTAGACTGTCCTCTAATTTCATAACTTTTTAAAAAAATATATATATATTATTAATATTACTTTATTCTCTCATGTTGGATCTAGTCGTGAAGGCTGAGGTGAGACTGACCAAATGTTTTGGCATTATACATTAATGTTCAGTGGTTGTTCAATAGTAGTAATAATAGTACAGTATACACAAGCAAATCATTTCATACGTTCACTAGAAAGAAAGTACATCAGATATGAGTTATTGAGCAGAAATGATGAGTGGCTGACGTGTCTGTTATCTCACATCATCGATCGATTGAACAGGAGACTCGAGCCTTTATTGCTTTAATTAAATGGACACTAGCTCCATTTATGGAAAACGCCAGATAGTTTTTAGCCTTGTTGCCACGGTAACTGCATTGCCTTTCAAATTGCTGTGAGGATCTTGATATGTTAATTCATTTTGCATTCTGCTAGTTTTATCTCAGCTCAGATGAAATTTCAGAAATCATTCTCCTCCTGATTATTATTTTTTCTTCTTCGAGGAAAAAGCCGGAAATAACCAGGCGTGTGATGTTTGAAGTGAAAGTCATGTTGCCAGGCAACAAGCACATTTTCCCCTGATCTGATCTCTCTCTGAGATTTCTCTGTGATCTGTCAATCATTTCATCAGATGCAGGAATTATTTACAGCTCCAAAACTCGTGCGATTAATCATTTCTGTATGGTGATATAGGGTCATTTACTGTTGTTCATTCACATGATGTTTTCCAGATGTGAGTTTTGGTTCTGACTCTGTGTGATTTGGGATTTGAGTGGAACAGAACACAACTGACCTTTGACCTCATGATCCAAAAGAGGGAAACACTGGGAACTGGGAAACTGATGAACTGTTATGCATATGGACTTACAGCGCCACCTGCTGCTGGTGAACAACTCGTCCTTCTGATCTGTTCTATATATATATATATATATATATGGGTGGTTGAAAAAATCTCAAATGTAAGTCATGGAACTCATTGGGTTATATTCTACCAACTCTTATATTTCCAAATATATATGTGGTCTTGTAGATTTTGTCCTAAAATTTACATGTATTCACTAGTTTACTGTCTTAGTGACTAAAAATGTCATATGGTGTGACATGAATGTTATTGTGTATTAAATTAAAAAGGGGTATAATGTGATAATGTAAGTCAATTTATCCTGATTCTTTATCATTACTATATAAAAGTATAGCAATTCTTATGTGCAAATATGTTACATTTTGCATTATTTTACTTTATCATCACTCATAGACAGACGTTTACTTGTAATCTTTCAATTTAATTCAAATTAATTTGGGAATACCTTGCTATAAAAGTACCAAAATGCTTGTAACCTTTGCTGGCACTATTCCCCATCTGTCACATTGATGATTTTATGATTAATAACCAAAAAGCCTTAATATCTTTCAAAATTCTGAATGTCACACCAAATAACATGGTGTCACGCCATATGATGTCACACCACACAACAATCTGTATGCAAAAATCTGTATTAGCTGCATTTAACAAACAACCCAACTTAGTTTGACAAGTGAATCATTGTTTCAGTTACAGCAAAAATCACAAAATTGTTTAAAACAGTGAGTTCTGCTCAAAGTAGCAAAGAATCATATGTTTATAACACATGCATTAATCCACTTACTGTATTCATTTGATGTTGCACTTTTTATTTTAATCTGCTGAATATTAACTACATGAATTATAATATTTTTTATAGTAAATCATTGAACATTTTTTTTATTTAATGCATAAATTCATTTCAAAATGAGGATGAGTAAAACAATGACCGAACAGCAAGCTGATGTATCATTTCGTTGTTCTTTCTTTATTCGCATTATCTCGCCATCCACTGAAATCTACCTCAAACTGAAAAAACAAATAAATAAATAAATAAAGGGAAACATTTGAGTGACAAAATGCTGTAGTTAAACATGGATCCAGCTTGAAAATGGGATAGTAGGGATTCACCAAATTGAGTTGGTGTATAGATATTAAATGTGTACATAATATAGAATCAAAATGTGTTAAAAGGTCAAAATATTCAATAAACTTAACTATTAGTTATAAAAAATATATCTAAGAACATTATTTACGTATTTAAATGCAATTCATATCATATAGTGTGACAAAATAATCATGTGGTGTGACAAGAAAACCCTGTCACACCTTATGATTTTGTGTCACACCATATGAGGTTTCATGTACTTAGCATGACATTAAGCAATGTGCTTTTATGCTAACATGCTAAAACCATGGTAACTACAATATGACAATATAGTTTTGAAGGTAATTTTGACTGAAAAGTAATTTCATTTGGGCATTTTTGTGTAAAATGAGTCACACCAAAAGACAGCGCAAAAGGGAACTGAAGCAGGAGTGCCGGATATACTTGATTTTTTTTAAACCATGAAGAGAGAAAACTCTAATTGTAACTTTCAGTGTCCTTCTGAGGTGTTGTTCTTCCTCCTGAAAGAAGGAGGACCCCCACACCCCAAAGATCTCCAAACAATTGCCCTTTTAAAAAAGGGAATATGGCGTCACACCTAATGATATCCATTTCCGGGACAAAACGTTTTAGTTAAGGGCTGATTCAAAATATTATGCCTGAACTTTTAGTCAAGCAGACTCACAAGTAGACATCTGGGATATCAATATATGATTTAATAAACAGAAAATGAATTAATTTTCTTGTTTTTATTCAAAATCAAAATTTGTGAAATGTGCTTGGGACAGTCACGCCATATGAGTTTATTCTGGTTTGGCTGAAAATTGTGAAAAAATGGAAGATTAAATCCATGAATGCTCTGTATGTCCATATAAAACAGCACTTTCTGAACAATATCACCACAGTTTTTGATATATTTTTCTATAATTTACTTAACATTGACACATTGGACCAAAAAAAGGCCATGTCATGTCAACCACCCATATATATATATATATATATATATATATATATATATATATATATATATATATATATATATATATATATATATATATATATATATCATCCCGCACATGCTAAAAATATATCTGGAATATTATATATGTATATATGTGTGTGTGTGTGTGTGTGTGTGTGTGTATATATATATGGGTGTTACTATAGGAAATAAATAAACATTTGCTAATCTAGTTGTTATCGAACAAAATGCTAAACTTTAACATAATGTACAAATGACCTTTGATATAATTCTTATTAATATTTATATATTTTTTTAAAGTGAATTTTGACAATTTAGTTAAGTTATACTATTTATAATAATTGTAGAATACCGATGACAGACCAAGCAGAATCCCAGTAGGAGAGATTCATCTGAAAGTTAAAATGATTCTGTGACATAGGCATATGAATAATTGCCTATATATTAATTGAAGATATGTCATAATTGCAACACTAAGAACGCATATTGAATGTTTCATTAACCTAACCTATAGGTTTTAATGAAAGCAAAGATGTCTGAAATGTACATCTAATTCATGGAAATACTGAATAATAACCCCATTAATTACAATAATTATTACATTACACAAATAATAACATTAGTCACTTTGGGCCTTCAGTGCTAATTCTTAACCCATCTTACCCCAAGGGTCTAATTTTTATCTTTTTACTTCAAAATAAACACTATAACTAAACATGAATGTGTCCACAAATCCCTCATTAACAAAATAGCCTAAAAAAAACTTTGATATTCAACATAACACAGTGTCATAGTTCACTATTTTCCAGAGACACAAAATTAGATCAATAATTCTCAAAACTGTTTCGGCTGACTAAATCTCACAAATGCTGATATTCAGATGAAAAATAGCAAAGACATTCATTAAAAAGCGCTGAGATTAGATTTTGTGTCAATTACGGTCAGGAGAAAAAATTAAGGTGATGGGTCATCTTACCCCGACTTACCCTATATTGTAGGCGAAAAACAGTATGTGACTAAATAAGTATGTCCAATTCATAAAAGAGTCGGCAAAAAGTACACGGATGACCTACTACTGAATGAAATGTGCAACTGACGCTGGATGATAATGATAGTGTCACATGATAATGACATCATGGAGAATGTAGTATGTCCAGATTACTCTCATACTATATGAAACACTTTTTTAGCGGTCATGAAGTATTTATTCAAAACAAGTTCCTACTCAAGACTGTGCGATTTCGGAAGTTGAGCACATTGCATTGTGGGATACATTACAGTATCCACTGCAGTGTGCATTTACATCCCAGACAGTAGCATAGTGTCGGCCCAGATCCGGCCCACATCTGGTACGCGGGGAATCCACATGTACAGGGTCTGGGCCGACACTATGTTGCTGTCTGGGATTTATGGATTTGGCAAATTCTTATATCCAAAGTGACTTAGATTGCAGTGTTTACATTTTATCAGTTCATGCGTAGTGTTCACACTATTTTCTGCTCAAATGATGATATTTTTATGACAATATTCTATTTGAACAGAAGTTCAGAGCAAAGTGATTTATTTTGGGGGGAAAAACAATCCCACTTGTGATGAAACCAGAAACTTTCATGAAGTACAAACTGTAAAACACGTGGTGCTTCAGATGAGGGATATTTCACAGTTTGGTGTAACAAAGATGGTAACTTTTTTTTACTTATGCATAATCATAAATTAACAATACTGCATATTTATGGTTACACAATAATGCGTTAACTGTCTGTTAAAAATAAACTACATTATAGTTTATAATAGGCAACATTTAAAAATGTTGGTGCAACCCTCAGTTTTTGTGCCGTGTGCTTTCAGAAGGTTGGTGTGGTTTTGGGGTGCAGCAGGGGATTCTGGGAAAAGGTGAAGCTTCTCTTCCTGGTTCATTCAAGCGAAGTTCTTCTTGAGGAAGTTGATGAGGCCGTTGGTGGATGAATCGTGGGAACTGACCTCTGCAGAATCCTGAAGCTCGGGTTCGATCTTCTTCGCCAGCTGTTTCCCGAGCTCCACGCTGAGAATAGAGAGAAGCCAGACGTGAATATGTATCGAAATGAGTCTGGAACTAAAACTAAAACCGTAAGAGAACATTTTTGTTACTTGAAACAGTTCAGTTTAGTTGTTTTAGTTTTGTTTTCATGGACATTTAGTTTATTTTTCATTATTGTTTACGTATGTTTTCATTGGTTGCCATGGTTACTCATTGTTTCATTGATTTCTCACACCTGTTCCTAGTTTAGATCATTAGTTCTCTTTAGCCCTCAGTTTAGTTGGTCTTTGTCTGGTGTTGAATGTTGCGTCGTTTCTCGTGTTTTTTTATTCTCTTTTGGTTTTGTAAAATAAAGCTACGTCTCGTCTTCTTCCTCATCCTGACCATGACATTATTTTCATTTAGTTTATCATTTTCATTTAGTTTAACTTGATGTACTAAACAATAGTGATGTGAGAAACAAAGCTTTTCAATACTCTGAATCAATTGAATCAATTCCTTCAAAATGATTCACTGATTTAAAGTGCTGGAAACGCCACACGCTGGTGACCCCTGCTGGCCAAAACAGTGTAAATGCAACGAAAACTCAGCATTAAAGGAGAACTCCGGTCAATTTTAACATTGAGCTCCTTTTTTTGTAAATTTGGAGTGCTGTCAATACAGAGAACAACGACAAAAATCGGTGTTGCCTACACCATGTTATCCTCTTTTTAAAATTTGCACCCTGTTGACTTCAATGGGGCAAGTACTAAACCTGCTTTTAGCCTCTTAACATCCTTGATGTGTCATTACAAGTGCACAGCCAATGTGAGTGATTCCTTCAGAGTGAACACGAGTGAATCTGACTAGATGTGAAAGATATGTATGAAAATGATGTTATTTAAGCCAGCGCAAATACCTGTATTTACATCCTGTTTTCGGTCGAAGTCCACAGTTGTCGATTGCCGAGTTCACGCACGTGATCATAGGTAACTAAACCTGTGTGTGAACTCGACAATCGATTACTTTGGACTTCCTATTATTAAAAACTAATAATAAAATATCACTGGTCTGGTAATAATAGCACCTTAACGCATCAAAACTCAATTTATTAAATCATATTCATACATTCGCTGACTCACCCCCACTGATCAAAACTGTTGATTTCCCACATGACGCCCTGAATGAAGATCTTGTGTTCATACATGGCTGTTAAGAAAGGTCAGAGGTCAGGAACCTGCAAATCTGATGATATCTAATACACTAAAACATTTCAAACTGCGTTTAACCCACCAATTAGAACGCCTAGAGTATACGGAGACAACTTTTTGAAGATGATGGAGTTCGTTGGCTTGTTTCCTTGAAATACCTGGACAGAAACGGATGGATTATGTTCTAATGCTGCTGCAATACTCAGAATTCAGCTGTGTTCAAAATGTAGTATTGCTTATACATTGTATAACAGCTATTTTTTAATAATAGCATCTGAAATTATCATTACGCAATGATAAATATTCAAATAGTAGGATTCTAAATTGTTCTTCACTATGTTGCATGTGATTTGCACATTATAAAATATTATAAATGATCAAATAAAAATGTTATTTATTTAATATTAAATAAATAAATTTAATTATAAGTTTGCATGGAAAATCTGGAACCAAATCGTGAGTCAACTTGCTTATTTATCACACTGGAAATTGAAGGTCATGATGTGGGAAACATTATCTCATACACTATATAATATAAACTATATAATATGGGTATTCATACAGAAAATCCACAAACTGTGCATATTCTACATGCTGCGTGAGTATTAAGAGTAGTGTGGTGGTGTTTCTGGGATGTAGTTGTGATTTGTGTCATGTAGGGGTCAGTATAAGCCAGGGGTTGACTTTCTGTTCTCACTTTGTGTGGTAGAATACTCTCTAGTTTCTCTCCGCTCAGTCCTCCAGCTTCCAGCTCTTTCTTCGCCTCTTCAGTCGTCTTTCCCTTCATCAGTGCCTCGGTCTGGGCTAGGAAGTTCGCCACCAGGATCTACAAGTCAAATCACATTTATTAATATAGCATTTAATACTGTACAATACAGATTGCTTCAAAGCAGCTTTACATAAAAAACAACAACAAAAAACAGGAAAATAAAAGTTAAAGTAACAATGAAATCAAAATAGACAATTCTTGTTTTTATTTATTTAGTCATGATTTTGACTTTTTAAAGTCGTGATTTTGACTTAATATGTCATAATGTTTGACTTTTTATATGATAATTATGACTTTTGAAGTCATAATTTCAACTTTTCATCTCATAATCACAACTGTCATAATTTCGACTTTTTATGTCATAACTTATGAATTATGTCAAAACTTGCACTTAGTATGTCATATTTATGACTTAGTTTGTCATAATTATGACTTTTTATGTCATTATAACAATGTACTAAAGCATGATTAGTTTTTCCCTATGTCTGAAATGGGCTTCAGTAAACCACTCGGCGACCTCAGCTCGGTACCTTGTGGTGAAGGCTGTTTCTGATTGGATTTTGAGTCTGGGCAGGAATGAGGAAGTCAGCAGGAATCATGCGGGTTCCTGTTGAGGAGACAGAAGGGTCAGACAGACGCCCCTCGTTCTGTATGTCAGATTGAGCAGGTCAGCGAGTTGAACCTTGGTGGATCAGCTGGTAGAAAGCGTGCTGTCCGTTAGTTCCCGGTTCACCCCACACGATCGGCCCGGTGTGATAGTTCACCTTGTTACCCTTAGTGGTGATGTACTTCCCATTAGACTCCATGTCACCCTGTAAAACCACAGAATTAGATATAGCGTACTCCAACAAAAGCTCTATGCAGGAGTGTGTGTTTTCTACCTGTTGGAAGTACGCAGCGAAGCGGTGCATGTACTGATCGTACGGCAGAAGGCAGTGTGTCTCCGCCTGGAAGAAGTTGATGTACCAGATGCCCAGCAGAGCGAGCAGAACGGGTGCGTTCTGATCCACAGGGGCCGTGCGGAAGTGAGTGTCCTGCCAGAGATTTTAAGCACGCTTTTAAAAAGAGATCAGCACGGGATGCATTCAACAGATCAGTAAAGTTTATAGATTTCTATTTCAAATAAATGCCTTTGTATTCATCAAACAATCCTGAAAAAAGTTTCCATGAAAATCTGAAGCAGCACGACTGTTTTCAACATTAAATAAATGTTTTTGATCATCAAATCATCATATTAGAGTGATTTCTGAAGGATCATGTGACACTGAAAGACTGGAGTAATGATGCTGAAAATTCAGCTTTGATCACAGGAATAAATTACACTTTAATATATATTCACATAGAAAACATGTATTTGAAATTCTAATAATATTTGACATTTTAACTGCATTTTTAATTGTTTTTTTTTTAATTACAAAATCTTATCAGCCCCATACTTTTGAAACGCACGTGTATCTGCAGGTCATTATACAGAAATGTTTGACTTTGAATTTGAATATTTTAATTCAGTTTGCTAATGAAGGTCAAATACTGATAACGTCCTCCAGTAATAAAACCCACCATCCAATGAGCTCCAGCCAACAGCTTCTCGAAGTTCTCGAATCCTGCGACAGAAGAGATCAGACAGACGCTTGAGAATCTCTCACACTCATCGTCTGACACGAGTCACATGATAACACTCACCGATATGAAGTGCAATAGACAGCCCGATAGCAGACCATAAGGAATATCGGCCGCCGACCCACTGAAATCAAAAAAGAGGCACAGTACAGAACAGCACACAGAGTGATTATGCATTATTAGATGTTCACTCAAGTTCTGTAAACATACTAATCAAGCTTTTCTTTACTTGATCAAACATACAGTAAGCTGAAGAGCTTATAGTGTCCATGATAAACGGGATTGTAAGGAACCTTGCCCTTTAAATATCAACAATGTGAGTAAAAGTATCCCGTCGGCCTTTCCAGTGACCTGCGCTCGGATAAGGTCAGGATCATGAATAACTGCGAGTCAGTCGAGAGACTCTGGTTACCAGCAGCTGCTGCTGTGAGCTTACACACACACACACACACACACACACACACACACACACACACACACACACACACACACCTACTTCAACAGGGCAAAAATAACTCAGGCCCTTGACGGACACACACTCACGTCCCAAAACTCAAACATGTTCTCCGGGTCGATGCCGAAGTCCTTCACTTTGGGCTGAAACACAGAATGGAATAAAGTTGGTCTGAGAACTTAAAAAATCTGATGCAATATTTTCAAATGTCTGCTTTTTTAAAGGGGTCAGGTCATGTTTTTATTGATTATGTTTTCTCCCTGATATGTCTATAATATAATGCTGGTCAATTAGTCGTAATCTGGTCATAATTTAGTCTCTTTGACAATTTTTTTTTTTTTGCTACTGTATCTTTAAGACACAGAACCAAAAAAACAAATGACAAAAACACAACAACAAATATTTATGAAAACTATAATATCTCTCAATGATACTAAAATAATAAAATGCATTTTTTCAAGTGCTTCTTCTATGTAAATGGCTTTTTAAAAAGAAATGATTTGATCTAAAGCACTGTGTAGGAAGTGTATTATAAATAATCTTGCTTTGCCTTGCCTTAAACATTTTTTTGCAGTTTCGTTTCAATAAATGCTGTTTTTGGTTTGTTTTGAGTTTTGAAAGTTACAATATGATTAACTAGTACAATGAAGTGTTTCATTTTTTCATACAAGTTTTATGGAAAATGTAATTCCTGATGATATGAGCCCTTTACATCTAAACTAGAATGAACTTACTCCATTGGTAGAGAGCGCCACGAAATGCTTGGCAACTGCAGATTTCTGTGAGAATGATAAAAACGACAGACAAATCAATGCGTGGCACAGACGCCTCATACATGTCACTGTCAGAGATGCGACTCACGTCTTTGGCGGCCAGCAGGAACCATTCCTTCGCTGATTCAGCGTTTGTGATGGTTTCCTGAGTCGTGAATGTCTGAGGAAGACAAACAGACAACAAACTACTTCACAACTTTATCATTATGATGCATATAATATCAAATTGATTTTGTTGCTGTTTGAGCATGAAAAAGCTCTGCAAAGCTCCAGTTATTCTCTACTGAAATGCCTCCATTGTAGTCTTGAGTTTCTTCCGGGAACGAACATGTCACAGTACTCCTCATTTAAATAATTCATATGCAGAATAAAGGGGCGGGGCCTGGTTGAGTTAGTTAGTAGTGTGTTAAACTGGCGGTTATGGAAAGGGGCGGGGCATTTCCCAAACACGCTCGAAGTGCTCAACCAATCACAACACACTGCTCCAGCTGACCAATCAGAGCACAGTGTGCTTTTCAGAAGGAGGGGCTTCATAGAGACAGGAAGTAAACAGAGCGTTACTGACAGACTGGGAAGAGAGGAGCCGCAACAATGGAGAATATGAGGAAAATAATCAACATTCAAGCAGGAAAACCTGTTCTAGTAGAGCACAGAAACAACATCAAGAAAAGTGCATAAAATGGCCTCTTTAAAATGTTTATTTCCCCTGCTTGTTTGTGTATCTCTGCTAATGCTGTAAAATATGTTTATTTTCTGAATACCTTCGATGCGACAATGAAGAGTGTGGTCTCAGCGTTGAGTTCAGCCAGAGTCTTAGCGATGTGCGTTCCATCGATGTTTGACACAAACCAGACCCGAGGTCCGCCTTTAGAGTAGGGCTTCAGGGCTTCTGTCACCATTAAAGGACCCTGAAACAAACACACACACACATATATATTTATAGTATTCATTTTTCACAGTATATAAAAACAACTATATAGATGCCTGTACAATTTTAGGATTGGGATCCTTGGCATCTAAAAGATTGAAAACCCCGATCTAGAACACCAAAGCAGGAGGAAAAGAATAAAATATAGAGTTTTGATTTCACAAACCAGATCAGATCCACCGATGCCGACATTGACCACATCAGTGATGGATTTCCCAGTGTAACCCTTCCACTCGCCACTGCGGACTTTCTGTGGCGGGAAGAAAAACCTGTGAGTTATAATAGCATCCTGGTGTCACGTTCAGCTGTTGTTTTAGCTTCGTTTTCATCGACTTTTAGTTTGTTTCTCATTCTTTCCTGTGTTTCCTTAGTTTTCTTGTTTATTAAAGTCCCCCAGTAGTCAATAATTTTATCCCTTAAAACTCATCTTTGATCACCAAAATTACATTTAAACATTTTCCTTGAAAATTTTTTCTTCATGCCTTAAAATATCTTGAATGTAACTCGACACCCTTGCCTCATTTAGTATACGCGGTTTAATAAATATGCACATGAGCCCCGCCTCCACTCACTCACTCACTCAGAGATCCACTTGTTGAGGATCACACGTTGATCTGATTGGTTACAAGGTAGTTTGTGATGTCAGAAACACCAGCGATTTCAAAGCGTGTTTTTGAGACTGTCTTTGGTTCACTGCAGTTTTAAGGAGAAAATACTCAGCAATGCTGTCGACTTATGAATTTACACATGGTTTGTCTTAAAGCATATTAAAAACACCACACAGACATAAACAACATTAAAAGCTTGATTTTCACCACAGGGGACTTTAAGTATGTTTTCATTGGTTGTCATGGTTACTCATTGTTTTACTGATTTCTCACACCTGATCCTTGTTTCGTTCACTGAGTTCACTCTGTAAATATTGGCTGCGTTCGAAAACTTAGGCAGCTGACAAATGCCTTCAGGTTTGTGTATATCTGTCTTTTGTTTTGTTTAATAAAGTGACTGCTGCATTTAGATCTGCTTCACTCGCACACTAGCCCAAAAACGACACCTGGTCTCTGCTAAAACACTTTACTTGCTCAGTGTTTACCTGTATTATTATTGAACAGCATCCCATCATCAGATATGACACTCACATGACAGAAGCCCTTCATCTTCTCCAGAACCTTGTTCACCTCTGGCATCACGTCTTTCCCATCCACGTTTATGGGTGTGTTTGAGCGGTTCCTCAGGGCCACGTGGAGAACAGCTCGACCCTGTAGACGACACAATCATCATGCAATGCTTACAGTTATGATTTATGCATTTGCCAGACACTTTAATCCAATGCAACTTGCACTGCATTCAAGATTTAAGTTAATGCATTTCCCAAGAATCAAACCCATGTCCCTGTTGTTGCTACTAGACTGTATATAAGAACTGCAAGCATTTTACAAGTGCATCTTACATTTAAAAATGTGAATCGTGGTAAGACTTTATAATAACTGCATGCTATGAATCTCTATTTAGGCATTTGTAAACAGTTAATCATTTCTAAAGCATTAATAGACATAAGAAGTTTATAAATACAGCTATACATGATTTATTATTGATTTATAAGCATATCTATATTGTTTAATAATTGTATTTTCATATTTTATTAATGATCAATTTATAATTTCTAAATATTACATTATTTACAAACCAGTTATTTAGAAGTTGTCAGTGGTTCATAAGATTTAGAAAGTGCATAATGAACTATTTAAATGTATTTTTATACATCTTATTATTCAGACATATAGTAAGTTACTCAGTGTGTTAATAAATGCTTTATTAACATGTATTTCTACTGTAATTCATGATTATTTCAGGTAGTTATAAAACATTTAGTAGTTGTCAGTTAACTATTTCTGCGAGCTCATCTACTATTTATGCATCAAAAAGCTTTTACAAAAGAGATTAATTAATTGTTTATTAATGCTTTAAAAATTATGAATGAACTATTTACTAATGATTCATAGCATGCAGTTATAAAGTGTTACCAGAATTATTTATAGCACAAGTATCCATCAAAAAACACAAACATATGAAATACCTCAGTGAAATTAATCTTTTCTCCTGAGAACATCTTGTCTCTGGACGCCTCCACACCACGAGACTTTGCCTAGGATAAAGCGAATCAGAATATTAACAATAACATGTGAGGAAGGATAACTCTATTTAATTCTCATGAAACATTCATCTCTTCAAAACTTTACCAGCTCCACGAGCATCTTCATAACCTCTTCATTTATACGGTTCTTAGAGTAATCCAGCAAGATGTCTCCTTCATCTGTTTTTAAAGTTAAGCTGTTAAAAGAATACAAACATCTCACTTCTTCAGATGAACTCTTGGTTACAGAGGAAAACAAATCAAGCTGAACTCATGCAAAACTGAGACTCAAGTTAAAATTACACATAGAAAATACATACAATTCATAAATACACACTTACTTAACACATTTTATGCCATTTTGTAAAGTTTACATTTTAAAAGTTATGAATTAGATGTGTGGTTTGATAATGATTGACAGGACGGCAAAAAACTATTGTAATTGTGACCCCGCCCACTAAATTTACTGCATGATCTGTGAAGGTCAATTATATTTTTTATAAATTAAATATTACTTTAAATAATGATGATGTTTCATGCAGAATAGTTACATAAATAAATAAAGTAAATTACCTGAACTTTTGAAATCGGTTTTTATCAGCCTCGAACATCTGCCTCATGTTGAGATTCGCGGCGTTTGATTTGAACCATTTTTCTAGATTCTGAAAGTTTGGGTCGCTTGTCAGTCCCATCGTGACGTGTATCAGACCGAACCTGTGAGTGTGTGTGTGTGTGTGTGTGTGTGTAAGACTCTCCGGCTGAACTGAACCCAAATGTCACAGATCCACCTTATGAGGGGCGAAGAAAGCAGCTGATCTGCTCAACACACCCCTTCATTCACACACACACACACACACACACACACACACACGCACGCACGCACGCACGCACACACACACATCTCTATATATTATGTACTGTATAATATATTGTATTTATTAAATCAAATTTGGCCTAAACACACACGCACACACGCACACAACACAATATGTAAATATAACTTTACATTTGTGTCTGGAAACAATCTACAAATAGCAACATGATCCAGTGATTGATTGTGGCGCCATCTATCGATCTCTCATGTGAAAGACACTGAATATTGTGTTTGTTGAAACATTGAACACTAGGGGACACAGGAGTCCATCACATCAATCACACTCTCAGTCATCTGTGGCTGGGGAAATTAAAATTAAATTAAAATTAAATTAAATAATATAATAAAAAATACAAAGTAAAATAAAATAATAAAAATGAAATAAAATAAAGAATATGAAACAATAAAAAATAAAATAAAGCATAAGAAATAAAATAAATAATAAAATACAATAATAAAATAATACAAACAAAGTAAAATGAGAAAAAATAAAACAAAATATTATTAAATAATGAAAAATTATCACCACTGTCATCAAATAAATAAAGTACACATAAATAACAGATAAAACTCTTTGAAGAAAAAACTAATTTTAATGTATTATTATAATCATCAATATTTTACAGTATTAACAAAAAGTTCCATAGCCATTAGTACTTTGGTGAAAACTATGGATACCATAAAGTGCACGCGCTCTATGGTATTGTAGGTCGCGCACATCGCCTGGCGATCTCGCTCGTGCTCTGTGTGCGCGCGCCCGGAAGCCGCGCTTCGTCACTTCCTCTCTCCACAGACAGGAGGGTGGGGACAAACAGCTGGTAAGTGATGCCGTGATCCGACCGCCTGCTCGGGCTGTTTTTCACACCAATAAACGCCTTTCCCGGAGCCACTACAGGTAGGACTCGTGTCCGTTAATCCCACGTTAAATCGAAACACTCAAGCGCTTGTGTTTTGACGTGTTTGAGATGTTTTTGAGTCCGTGTCAACGATAGGTGCTAACGGCTAACTGAGATTAGCTCCATAAATACTGATGATTTTTTTTTTTTTTTTTTTTTTGTAAAATCATTTGAAACGTCATTTCGCTGCTGTTAAAAAGGGTGAAATGACAGGAGGACAACATTAAAGTGATATTTCGGCGACGTCAAGCGTGTATGTTTGGTCGTTAAGTGGTTTTGGTTCATCTGTATCAGCACTGAGCCGTTTAAATCTCATCAAATCTGCTGCAGTCTGACTGTCTGGTCTTAATTACTCCAATTAACGACGTGATTAACTGCCCACGGTGTCCTTAAATTACGCTGGGGCTGAAGACCCTTCAACGCCCTGAAAAGGCACAGATACGGTTCACTGCAGCCCTTTAACACCCTAATGACAGCTGACGGGTGACACACACACACCCAAACCCCTGGCGGGTGTCATTGGCGATGGATTGGTCATTTTTGGGGTGTTGAAGTGTCAGAAACTGCTGGATTTGGTTTGAACTGCATTATCGTGAAGATCAAATCAATGCATGAGCATGTCATCAGTAATCAGACATCATACTCCGTTTAACGCTGTGTGTAACACTCCTAACTGTTAGCTTTGCTTGGACTATTTTATGTTTTGTTTTTCTGTAATGAAGGTTGAAGGCATGACCGTGTGTTTTGTTGAATTTATTTTAATGTGTCAGAGAATCCGTCCGAGTGTCAGGAGGATCCAGATTCCTGTTGTGGTTCTAGAGGCTGTAGCTCAGAATATTTCAGGATATTTATACTCAACTGCACACCAGTGTAACCCTGTAAGTAGCTTAAATTACACTTTGCAGTGTGAAGTTAATGTATTTGTTGCCCCATAAGTGAAAAGGTATTTTCATTGGATTTTATTTGACTGTTTTTAAAGGGATGGTTCACCCTAAAATGTAAATTCTGTCATTAATTATTCACACTCATGTCGTTTCAAACTAGAAAGACATTCATTCATCTTTGGGACACAAATAAAGATCTTTTTGATGAAATTTGAGGTCTTTCTGTCCCTCCATTGACAGCGACGCAACTACCACTTTGACGCTTTTAAAAATATCATAAAGAGATTGTAAAAGTGGATTGTAAGAGATTGAGTGGTTTAGTCCAGATTTTTCTCTATTTCTTTATATGATGAACCGATTGAATTGAGGATTTATTCACATAAACATTGATCAGCGAACATAAACAAAGTTCAACCGAACCTGCTTGATGCGCATGAACAAATACCATTGGTTCTTGTGAAGCTCAAACGTTCTGCGTAACACGAGAATGAACCTCATTGGTTCTTGAGAAGCTCAAACGTTCTGTGTAACACGAGAATGAACCTCATTGGTTCTTGTGAAGCTCAAACGTTCTGCGTAACACAAGAATGAACCTCATTGGTTCTTGTGAAGCTCAAACGTTCTGCGTAACACGAGAATGAACCTCATTGGTTCTTGTGAAGCTCAAACGTTCTGCGTAACACAAGAATGAACCTCATTGGTTCTTGTGAAGCTCAAACGTTCTGTGTAACACGAGAATGAACCTCATTGGTTCTTGTGAAGCTCAAACGTTCTGCGTAACACAAGAATGAACCTCATTGGTTCTTGTGAAGCTCAAACGTTCTGCGTAACACGAGAATGAACCTCATTGGTTCTTGAGAAGCTCAAACGTTCTGCGTAACACGAGAATGAACCTCATTGGTTCTTGAGAAGCTCAAACGTTCTGCGTAACACAAGAATGAACCTCATTGGTTCTTGAGAAGCTCAAACGTTCTGCGTAACACGAGAATGAACCTCATTGGTTCTTGAGAAGCTCAAACGTTCTGCGTAACACGAGAATGAACCTCATTGGTTCTTGTGAAGCTCAAACGTTCTGCGTAACACAAGAATGAACCTCATTGGTTCTTGTGAAGCTCAAACGTTCTGCGTAACACGAGAATGAACCTCATTGGTTCTTGAGAAGCTCAAACGTTCTGCGTAACACGAGAATGAACCTCATTGGTTCTTGAGAAGCTCAAACGTTCTGCGTAACACGAGAATGAACCTCATTGGTTCTTGCTAAAGCTCAAACGTTCTGCGTAACACGAGAATGAACCTCATTGGTTCTTGTGAAGCTCAAACGTTCTGCGTAACACGAGAATGAACCTCATTGGTTCTTGAGAAGCTCAAACGTTCTGCGTAACACGAGAATGAACCTCATTGGTTCTTGTGAAGCTCAAACGTTCTGCGTAACACGAGAATGAACCTCATTGGTTCTTGAGAAGCTCAAACGTTCTGCGTAACACAAGAATGAACCTCATTGGTTCTTGCTAAAGCTCAAACGTTCTGCGTAACACGAGAATGAACCTCATTGGTTCTTGCTGAAGCTTTTCCATTTTCGGGTGAACTGTTTCTTGAAGGATCTTTAGCAGTTGGTTTTGTTTCAGGACCCAAATTGTACATTGTGTTCAGGCAGGGACCCAAAACAGGACTAGATTTGGTTATCATAATAAATTTTTTTAATTTATAGGCTAATTAATTATGCTATTTTTTTTAAGCCAGTGATGCATCACACAATACACATGGTTGTGGTCTGATACTATAATATGTATCATCTTTATTGTTGGCTTTGACGGTTCCAAGAAGATCATTAGAACCTCGGAAGGTTATTTATAGTAGAACAAGGTTCTTTAAAAAATTGTTCTTCACACTAAGAATTTTATTTTTTTATTTAAGAACTGTTGACTGAAAGGTTCTTTCGGGAACCAACCAAAAATGCTTCCTCTATGACATTGCTATTTTAAGAGTGTGTTCTGGTTTCTTTTACCTTGTGTAGTGTTTATGGTTTTTGAGGATGAGGGCATGAATGTGACACAATCTGACTTTCTAATATAACTATCTTTTACCATGTGAGAGATGAGTTTTTGTCTCCAAATGCTGAGTTTGATTGCTGAACATCTAAAAATGTGTAAAATATCCCTCCTCCTTTTTAGAAGTAGTTAAGCATTTTTTTTTTGCAAAAGTCACAATATATTATTTGCATTTAGCATGTTTCCCCTGCTCTCTATGATCAGTCAAAACAGACATGTGACCCACTCATGTACAGTATTCACAAACTAAAAAAACAGCATTTTTACTCGGTGTGATTGTGATCCTAATGGTTGGTTTCCACATTCTTCACCCTGGATTCCACAGAAGCCTGTGATTAGTTTGTTAGATTTCTGCGAGTAGGTCAATTACGCTCTATTCTGTGTGAACCTCATTGTGTTTTGCAAGCAGGGTTTTCGTTAAGCCCTCTTTTGAAAAGTGCTGCGAGCAGACGGCCAGCCCCTCAGAGCTTTTGTATCCCGACTCTGGCAGTGGCTTCTCTGAGTTCATGTGGAATGTATTTCCTGTTTGGGTCCCTTCAGTTTTGGGAATGAAAGAAAAAGCATGACTCGCTGCTTAATGGATGCTGCAGCAGGACTAGTTATTTAAAGAAGTGTTTTCTCATGATCGCCTGGAACATTTTGTTTTTCCTGACCCGTTTACAATGCAGGAATATTGTTATAGTCTGGGAGATTCGTCACTATGCATGAAATGGGTATTAAACTCTTTATGTGTGTCTGATAAATACCTTAATCAAGTTTAGGATATTTTTAAAATATTAAATATTTTGATGGTTTAATTGAAGTTGTAGGGTCATTAAAAACAAATATTTTTTATCACTATTGGCCACTACTGTATTATAGGGTTAGTTCACCCAAAAATTAAAATTCTGTCTAGGGGTGCACGATATATCGAATCAATATCGTTATCGCGATATCACGTTGCTCGATATCATATCGAAAGTCTCACGATATTTATGCGATATTTTGTTTATGATGCGTCCTGTCCGACATGCACCGTTGCATTTCCCCCGACTGATTTCCTGGTTCTACTTATCTACTTTTCCTGGTTCTATCAAGGAGAGGGTTAACTTTTCATGCTACAGATTTCCAACAGTGGTCAGAAAGAACAGGGGAGACACTTTGTTTCACTTCTCCCTTGCTCTACCACACAGTCCCCACAACACACACACTTGCCAGCTTGACGCACACACCAGCGCGCAAGTATAAACATCAGGCCACCTGGCCACTTCATGCGTTATCACAGATCGGATAGCTATCTAATTTATCAAAACGATTCCTTTTACACCTGTTCACATAAATGTGTTTTTTGCAAAACGGATATAAATTCGATCTTCAATTCCCGCGCTATATGCAGATTTAATGGAGTTCACGTCACCGAACACAGTTATGAGCTGCATTATATATATCATCAGCTAAAATGTCAAAATCAAATACCGCACTAATAGAGAACGGCAACAGCCCTGGTAAGATCATTTCACTTGTTTACTTTTAATGAAGACACTTGTGTGTAAAGCGTCTGCAACTTACTTTCACTTTGATTTGCGATAGTTTCGCGTTGGCTTGACCGGTAACTTAGATGCTCAGCTGCTCATGCGGTGATGCGTGTTGCAGACGTAGCGTCGTCATATCTGGCCATAACATGACATGTAGCCTATAGCACGTTCTCACACGTTTATTTGTTTTGTGTTTTTGGGAGAAGTACATTTTACATATGTGGTTTGCATTTACACTTCGTCCAGTTTCGTCTGGAATGCGGCCCAGATCTCCTCCTGAAGTGGTTTCAGCGATCAGATTCAAATCCGTCTCGAATGCGCTCAATAAACCCTATGTTGTAAGGAAACTTGTTTTATTTGTTATGAATCTATTTTGATGCGTTTTCCCCTGACTTTTGTAGTTTTACATATGTTTAAAAATATCGAAATTCATATCGATATCGCAATATTCATTATCGATATCGCAATATCACTTTTTGTCAATATCGTGCACCCCTAATTCTGTCATTAATTACTCTCCCTCATGTCGTCTCAAACACGTAAGACTTTCGTTCATCTTCAGAACACAAATGAAGATATTTTTGATGAAATCTGAGAGCTTTCTGTCCCTCCATTGACAGTCTACGCAACTACCGCTTTGACGCTTCAAAAAGTTCATAGATAACGTAAAATTGATCCAAATGATCCAAATATTGATCATCGGATATGAACAGAAGCTCAACCAAACTTTCTTGATGCGCAAGAACACACCTCATTGGTTCTTGCTGAAGCTCAAACGTTCTGCGTAACACGATAACACACCTCATTGGTTCTTGCACATCGAGATAACATGCTTGAGCTTCCGTTTACCAGAACTAATGTGTGAGTTGATGAATGTTAAATATGAATAAATTCAATCTGTTCATCATATGAAACGATGGAGTCGCTTCAGAAAATTTGGACTAAATGGCTCAATTCATATGGATTAGTTTAACGATCACTTAATGATCTTTTTGAAGCGTCAGTGGTAGTTGCGTAGCTGCCAATAGAGGGACAGAAAGCTCTGATTTCATCAAAAAAGATCTTCATTTGTGTTTTGAAGATGAACAACGAAAGTCTTTGGAACGACATTAGGGTGAGAAATTAATGACGGAATTTTAACTTTCGGATGAACAATCCCTTTAAATAATTTAGAATCAAACCTGTGAGAATGATGCTTCAAAAGGATATCCATTGTTTTGCATTTGTTCCCCAGATGCTCTGAAATGCATTTCTTGGTATTTCTGTATGTTTATATAGATGTTACGCATCATGCACAATCTGTACGCTGCATAACTGCGTCCTGTGAAACACAATCTCGTCTGTTTCTTTAATTTGACCAGCGTTTGGAATATGAGCATTGGTGTTGGCTAATACTGTTGCTATGGCAATAATGCTCAGGTCAGCTGCGAGCCAGCGACCAAACACGCCGTTTCATGAAGTTTCTGTTCTCTTAAACTGAAGCGTCAGTCTTTGAGCAACACATGGCAACTTTTGCTCTTTTAACAGTCTGTGAAAATAGAATTGGTTTTTCTTAGACTTCTAGCTCAGTTGAGAGGGACGTTTCAAGGTTGCATGCATTTAGGTTTGGATACATCGAGAGCCAGAGGTCTCTCTCTCTCTCTCTCTGTGTGTGTGTGTGCGCTTGCCGGGCCAGCAGGCTGAAAGATATCCCACTAACAAAGCATTCCAGTGTTGTTTCGGAATATGCTGCATTCTCTTGCTGACTGCTATTGCAGTTTAGAATGTCACAATGGAATCTTTTCATGGGGGAAGGGCGTGTGTGTGTGTGTGTTTCTAACAGAAGTCAGATTAGCTCTTCTCACTCTTTATGGATTTTTTTTAAGTGCTAAGTTTTGTCTGAAGCCGAACTTAAGAAGCTTAATCTTTTTAGGACAGGTTTATCTAAAAGGTTTTTTTTAAAGTGGTGTTAAAGAAGTATTGAGCTTTCAGCTTTTTTTTTTGCTTCAGCACTTTGAATTCTCAGTCTAATTTTACTAAATTAATCACTGTAAAAAATTTTCTAAGGCTGAGTATTAACACTGATTTTAAGAATCGATTTGATTAAAAAACTCTTGATTAGATTCTATTTTGATTCCGAATTGATATCAATTAGTTTGAAAAACAAAAAATAGTGTTTTATGACAAAAAAAAGTTTATATAACAGATTTATTCAAACATACAATCAACGAGACATCACTAACAGGTTAAGTAAAAATATATGAATATGTAGCAAGTAAACAGTAGACAAACTAAACAATATGTACAGTTATAATACACAGATTTCAAGAATCTTATATAATATAGCCTACATTCGCATATATACAGGGAACCCTGTTAGTTGGTACATTAATACAATATTAAAGGTTAAAATAAAAAATAACAGGGTCAAAAAATTCAATTACTATTTATTTAGAGATGCATGATTCAGGATAAATTGAGAATTACGAAATCAGAAATCACAATTCCACCACAATTCTGAACACCCAACTAAACAAAATGACATGTAAGTTAATATCGGTTCTGACAAAATGTTAATTGCTGCAGTCTAAAAAAAAAAAATCTATTTAAAAAAATTGGGTTGAGTGAATGATTCAATGACTCGTTTCATTACTGGATGATGAATCGTTTTTTGAATGAATCTCTTGAATTAATGATTCAGTGACAAATACATTTTTAACAGTCACTTGTCGACACTTGGTGGCGTAACGATGTATACAATCGCTATTTGCAGCTCCAAGTTACTTTCAAAAGATGTTTTACTTTCTTTTTTTTCTCCTATTGCCACCGTAGACATCAGTGTTTATATCAGAACTATAAACTTTAATCCCAGTACTTCAGTGATATGAATATTTGTATCCCAATAGCCTACTTCTGTGATAATGTAAATATATGTAACAAAAATAACCATAGTGTGTGGTTGAAAAGTCTACACACAGGAAAATCATTGTCATTTAGCAAATGAATGAATCCTCTTGCATGGGTGTTTGAATCAAGATCGTGCAGCTCTCTTTTTATCTTTCTATATAACAATCAACACTCAAATAAAAACTGAGTTGTGTACAAAGAAACGTGCATATTTAGCAAAATGCTCCTTTTCATTTTCATTGTTACATTTAGGTAAATGTAACATAACGTGATGTTTTACTGACGTCTTTCCATGAAACTTTGAGCGATTACATGAGAGACGATACATTTCTGTATCTTTTGGACTATTTTACCATCCAAAAAATGGATGAGACTTTACTTCATCTATTGGTATTTGATTGAATCATAAAAAGGGTGTGTTACTTTGCATGTTATGTACCAAACTGGTGTCAGGTGGATGGAGAAGAGAAGGGATTTGTTACATCAACTAAAATATATGAAGTTGTTTCAAAGGTGGAGCAAAGTTTGATTACAATAATTATTCTCTTTGGAATAATGTGGACTGATAAATGAGACCAGAACCATGTATTCATTTTGATTGCATGTTGACGTAAATATTAAAATAGAATACTGCGGTTATTGCAATACGAAATAACCCACTAATGTTATTAAAACATAGTCGTACAGGTTTGGCACAACATGTATTACCTCAGATTTGTAGGGAATGTTTATCCACCCTTCAAATCAGAAAATCTTCAGATAATCAAGCGTCCATCAGCTCGCCGATGATGTCATCTGAAAAACAGGTGTTGCAGGAAGGACTCTTGAGTTTCAGAGAGTTTCACAGAGGGTTCAGTTTCGCCCTTTGCAAACATGTCCTCACGGGAAGCAGGGCTTTCCTCGACGTGCGCCGCAGGCTTGCTGTTTTTTTCATTAGCCAAAGCCAAAGATTTTGAGGAACAAAGACCACATTCTAGACTCAAAACAAATGACTTCTCTCACTGTTACGAGTTTATCCACGGCAGAATCGGAGCCGTCAGGACTGCTTTTAGTAAGCAATGAGGTCATTCAGCATGAATGCAAGACTCTTTTGTTTTAAGCTTTGTGTTCGCAGAGGTCACGTTGTTCCAACTTTTCCAAAGGGTGCAAGAGGAAAGTCTTCCCTTAGACGTTTCTAAGTGTTAAATTGTTGTTTAGTGATGGATCTGGGATTTCTTTTGGGTCTCCATTTAGTGTAAGAGTGTATGAGGAAATGCTGTTTTCTAAGAGGTAGGGGTGTAACTATATCGTGTCACAATATATCGCAATACAAAAATGCATCAGTATGTATTGTGGATAGTGACACAATATGTATCGTGGATAGTTTACCCAATAATGAAATTTACTGTGTGAGAAAAGATTCAAGTTTTCAGAGTTTTAGTGTCAGTACTACATTAAACTACTATCTAATATTGAACATAATGTATAATAATGCAATGTGGGGATATTTATGGGTCCTGATAATGCCAAAGGTCTTATGTTACCAAATAAAAAGTGGCCTACATTACTAAATATATCTGGTCAGCGACAGAGTGCAAGAATATTTGTCTAAAAATAATTATGTATTTTCTGCTTCATATTCATGAATATTGTTATTCTTGTGTCTCTATTGTCCTGTGCTTTGGGTTTCAACACCGAGTTCAAGCCTATTTATTTACACACCCAATGTAATCCAAAATTTTGTATTTTAATTAACAGTACATTTTTTGTTAACCTTTTATGTCTTGGAGTATCGTGATAATATCGTATCTTCAGTTCAGTGTCGTGATATATATCGAATTATGACATGAGGGTATCTTTACTCCCCTACTTAGAGGTGATTTCTTCATTAATTAGTTGTCATTTGCATTGTAATGCCGTTTCAGATCTTGTTTGGGATGCCTGCAGGTAATCCCAGTCATTTCCAAACTTTCAAACTCATCATTGTGATCTTAAAGTTTGGATTAGCGCCAGCACAAACAAGATTTGATAGTGGTGACATGAGAGTGAGCAAATTATTTTTTTTTATTTTTGGATCACTTTAAGCGTTCTGTGCATTCCTGTACAAATTGTTCCAAATCGTTGTGATCGTACAGATTTAGATGCTTGGTTTGGCCTGATATCTGGGACTGTGATGGATTTGGATGGGGTTACGTGGGGTAGTTTCTGTTTGGTTTCTGAGGTAACCGGCCTAAACTTGTTTCGTTTGCTTGTCTACTTTCCCTCGTGTCTAATTTCCCGAGGGGAAAAAACCCCAAGCAAGCAGTCTTGTCTACATTAATATTTCTGACTTCTGCTGAAATCGTCTTCGAAAATGTCAACACAAGAAACCATTTGAAAGTGTAGGATCTTCCCACAGTGCTCAAAAGCAGACTCAGTATTTACCAGATTGTACCGTGGTATTATGTTTTTTTTTTAGTCATGTACTTTCATGGCACTCCAAGGTACTTAAAAATATACCATGTAAATACCTTGGTATGTGAATATTAATCATTCCGTACTGTAGTATCGGCTTCTTATAGCATCACTGTACCACGGTACCACCATAAAACATGTTTCATGTTGTTTAATAGCTGTGTCCTAATCCTACTGTTAATAGTTCATGGGAAAAAATTTGGTGGGTTTTGGAATAGTTTAGTTTATGAAGCTTGCATTTTCGTCATCAGTAAAATTAATTATTTTTGTCCATAGCAAAAACAATACAAGTGTTCAGTGAGAGACGTTTGTGTTTGTACTTAGTCATTTTGGGCAGTGATGTTATTGAGGTGCTTCACTGACCAATATATTATTTAAGTATAAATGGGAAAATTATATTACTGGGATAGTTATTAATAGTTAAAACGTTTGATCCACACTGTAAAAAAAAAGTTCCTGACTTAAATTTGTAAGTACAATCAACTTGGATCTTTAAGTCATTTCAACTTAAATTACATTAAACTGACTTAAAAAAAATTAGTTGAATCTTGTATAACTTATAAAAAAAGATGAAAACTGTGCTTTACTTATTTTGATGAGTTAAAGCAATGTAAAATGTTGTTAACGTATTGATCATATAATTTTTCACAGTGTAGTAATCTGTTTCATTCTTTTGTTGCTGATATACAGTAGATTACGTTATTTTGAATATCACTGTAATATTGACGTACTTTTAAATGTTCTTGAATGTGCACTTTGCGAATCATGGTGTTTATAGATCTACTACTATATAGATATACTACTTTATATGTGAAATTAATTGATCATTTAAATAGTTATTTTGTTGTAATTTGCAGAAAAATCTGCTTTGATTATTTTCAGCTTTTTCTACAGTTATGTTCATGATATAACATCGTTATTGCAGTGTTTTGAATCATGACGTGTCAAAACAAATACATAATTAACTTTGTATCAATCCTCAAAAAGTGATTCTATTAAACAATAACAACACTAGTCTATGGAAGTAAAATAATCTCAAATGTTTTTGAAACAAAAAGCCTGTTGAATTGCACTACTTGAAAAATAATAGGCATTGCATTAACCATGCTTGCATTTTAATGCATTGTATTTTTAGGGCTTGCATTTTTATGGGCTGAAATTCAACATGGTTGAATATTTAAGCTGTGAATATTTCAATTAAAAACATTTCAAACACATTTTCATTATTAAAAATTCAATAATCCATATTCACCTTTCATATTTCACTTCCAAAATATTCAAACTGTTTAAAAATACAACCTATAATATTCAACAGGCAATTTTCGGTCCATTTTATTTCGCTTCCACAAATTCGCTTCCACAAATTCAGTGGTTCAAATTCGACAGTAAATTCAACGGAACTGCAGGAAAACCAATAGATTATCGAGCATACTATCCATCTGCTGTTAGTCAATCTCACCAGCAGGGGGTGCAAAAGCGCGTGTTGTTGACGAAGACCAGCAACTGTTAGAGCAAGCCATTCATTCATTAAACTCATTTAACAGCAATGTAAGTGTATTTGTGATTATTATGACGGCGGTTGTATGTTAAATTCAGTGTCTTCACGGTTACTTTCCCTGTGTAGCCTACAATCATCTTTCTCTACCGTGAACAAGATTATAATGTTATTCCCCGATGCGGATACGCAGATCCAATGTTACATTTTTGAGGTTGACGTATATTTCTCTTGGTTGTTTAGTTGCCTTAACTTTATATTGTGGCGATGTGCTGCATGAAAGCTATTAGGGTTTCCCTCAAAACGTCAGGATTCCCCTGCTGGACATATAAAACGCTTAACGTAGCTTAATGGACTAATTACAGTGATATAAAAGACCAAACTCGCAGGCAAGCAGATTGACTCAGAATAACACACAAAGTTTAATGCTGAGCGTTTCCCAGTGATAGACTGGCGCAGTGGATAAGACACATGCCTTTGGTGTGAGAGACCCGGGTTCGAATCCACTGTGAGACACCATGTGTCCCTGAGCAAGACCTAGGGCTGGACGATTTTGGAAAATAATCTAATTGCGATTTTTTTTACCAATATTGCGATTGCGATTTAATATGCGATTATTTTTTAAGCTCTTTATCTTTTCTATTATTCAACAAAAACAAGCAATAAGTCATTGTAAAATAGGGAAGGGAATCTTTAGGCACCTCATGAGCCGATACATTTTTTTTTCTTTAATTGATCTTATTAATAAAACTTAAAATATTTAATTACATAAGTAGGCCTACTTATAATAATTACACATTAAAAAACTAAATTAATACAATTACATGTTAATAATATTAACAAATATAGCTTCAAAACAATAACAAAGAGGGAAAAAAATATTACAAGCAATAAACAGAGTGCTTTCGGTATTTAAGAGTAGGCTGTCTGAACGTGTTCATCTCTTTTGAAATTATAAGATGTGGTTTGTCCTGTTTGTTTAATAACTGACTGTGTCACATTACCGGTAAATTCGCGTCATAAAAGCATTTTGAGATGCAAACGTACATTTAACCACGTAGACTCGCTCACAGCCGCATGCTCAAATGCTCTTCGCAAAACGCACGTGAGTATTTGAAATTGAAAGCAGCTTCTGTCGGTGATTTTCATATTTTTAATATATAAGCCAACTGCATTCCAAGACATATGATGCCTTCATAGAACATTTGTAAGTAAAATACCGGCGGGCGAGACCGCGCACTACTGAAGTAACATCACGCAGACCGCGCGTATCTCATATCTTGCGCAATAGGGTATATGTCGAACGTCGCATGACGAAACCGGAAACCTGGTCTCATCGCATCCGCTTGTCATAGAAAGTGTTAACAGCCGTATGAACTGATGCCGATATCTATGGAATTTTAAGGTAATCAGCTAACCTACCTATCTCACTTTGTTATTAGCTTTTTATTCTATTTAAATATCTAAACGTTAGTGTGAAGATTTTTTTTTTTTTACTTTTAAATATCGATCTTCACATGCGAGGGACATTGGTTATGATCATCTTTGCTCGCTCCTTTTAAGTTATCTTGAGTAAAACAGTAAAAAAATGCATGAAGCGCATACAAAAGACCTGAACCGGAAGCGATGCGTTCTGTTTTCCGGTTTCGTAATGCGGCGTTCGACATATACCCTATGAAGCCCGCGAATGTCCTTGTAACTCGCTTCAACTTTTCCGAAGTTTATTAAAGATTATTTCTCGTAAGGTTCGAGTGGTGTCGTGTGTGTGTGTGTGTGTGTGTGTGTGTGTGTGAGAGAGAGAGAGAGAGAGAGAGAGAGAGAGAGAGAGAGGAATTAGAAGCAAGCAGAATACGGTTGTTATAAAGCACGCGCGTCGTACACTTCTGTGTTTAAAACTAAGCTCAGACATATACAATACAGAATCGTTGGAGAGAATCTAACACAATATCACATAAATTAAACATAAACTGTTATTTCCTGTAGCCAGGTCTATATGTGTCGCGTGCCAATTTGATGCTTCATCTGCAATACAGACTGGTTTACTCTCGTGTGTCACGTGACCAGACTATAATCACAGCTTTGCGGTTTAAAAAATCGCATTTCATCATATCGCGATATTATCGCAAATGCAATTAATCGTTCAGCCCTAGCAAGACCCTTAACCCCTAGTTGCTCCAGAGGCGTGCGACCTCTGACATGTATAGCAATTGTAAGTCGCTTTGGATAAAAGCGTCAGCTAAATGAATAAAAATGTAAATGTAAAAAATGCATAAAGTTGGCTTGACGTTGGACATTCGCACATTTAGGGACCGTCTCTAAAGTGTATACGTCTTTGGTATACACGTTTCAAACTTCAATATCATTTGAATAGAACGACTTACAGTCATAAAACCAACTGTAAAGTGTTCATGTGGTGCCAGCCATAATGCGCACGCTTTGGATTTATTCAAATAATTTAAAGTTTGCTATTGAAGTTAGAAACGTGTATGCCAATGTTGTATGCAACTTTTGAGACGGTCCCTAAATGTGCGAATGTCCAAATGTCAAGCCAATTTTACATTTATTAGGCTACATTTAGTCATTTATTTAGCAGACACTTTTATCCAAAGCGAGTTACAGTTAAACTAACTATAGGAGGACAACAATATGCAAGTACTTCTCTCTCTCTCTCTCTCTCTCTCTCCACACTCACTCACTCACTCACTCACTCACTCACTCACTCACTCACTCACACACACACACACACACACACACACACACACACACACACACACACACACACACACACACACACACACACACACACACACACACACACACACACACACACACACACACACACACACACACACACACACACACACGTGTGTGTGTGGAGAGAGAGAGAGAAGAGAAAAGAAAGTGTTAATGATCAAGTGTTGATTTTATGCCAGTATATCACGAAACGCTCTGCATGAAACTTTGCGCGTTACGTTCATATTCTTAGTCCATAGTAGCCTACATCCCCATAAAGGTGCGAGTTTGGTCTTTCATATCACTGTATTAGTCCATAGCGTTTTGCCCCGACAGAAGGGGTATCCTTGAGTGTGAGGTATTGAGGGAAACCGATTATAATCCTGTTCATGTAGGTAGAGAAAGCTGATAACATGTAGGCTACAAAATGTAACAATGAAGTTATTGAATGAAACATAAACACAGCTTTTGTGTCTTTATCATCTTTTCCGGATATACTAATTTTCATTTTATGAATGAATGGCTTGCTCTAACTGTTGCTGGTCTTCGTCAACAACACGTGCTTTTGCACCCCCTGCTGGTGAGGTTGACTAACAGCAGATGGATAGTATGCTCGATAATCTATTGGTTTTCCTGCAGTTCCGTTGAATTTACTGTCGAATTTGAACCACTGAATTTGTGGAAGCGAATTTGTGGAAGCGAAATAAAATGGACCAAAAATTGCCTGTTGAATATTATAGGTTGTATTTTTAAACAGTTTGAATATTTTGGAAGTGAAATATGAAAAGTGAATATGGATTATTGAATTTTTAATAATGAAAATGTGTTTGAAATGTTTTTAATTGAAATATTCACAGCTTAAATATTCAACCATGTTGAATTTCAGCCCATAAAAATGCAAGCCCTAAAAATACAATGCATTAAAATGCAAGCATGGTTAATGCAATGCCTATTATTTTTCAAGTAGTGCAATTCAACAGGCTTTTTGTTTCAAAAACATTTGAGATTATTTTACTTCCATACTAGTCCAAACAGAGAGTTGTGCATTAATATGGCCTGAGCTCATAAAGTCGTGGGTTATTTTCATGGTTTCCGGTCCAGTTCTGTTGGGTATCAAGGAATGTAAAATGTGTTTCGCTTTGGGAAAAGTGCAGGGTAAAGTCAGATGAACTGGAGAGCTGGGAAATGTCATGCACATTTATAATCAAGCTTGCGCTTTAACACGCCTGTCGTCTTCAGTTTTATATCCGGATGCTGCATTTAGAAACCATCACAGCCGCAGAAACCATTTCCATCGCAGAAATCACAGAGTCTTCAGACTCCCAGTAGAGTTTTTCTCCACGTCAGGCCTGCTTCCGAGCCAAGTAGCAGAGAAGGCCATCATTCCCACAATGCACCACGTGCGTGTGAAACCCGAGCCGTGCTCTCTTTTGGCGTACGGCTGAAATGGAGTCATGAGTTGGAGAAGGGTCTGAATTCAGGGGGTCATTCGCTTGTTTCCGCATCTAAAACAGGAATTATTGAGAGATACTGTACATGACTGATGTGGAACGGAGACTCGGTTTAAGCTACATCGTTCGGCAGGGAAACTTTGTGAGGATCTATTGTTAAAGATCTGGTATTGTTGTTGCTGTTTCTTTTGCTTCTCTTGTTTAACTGGGTTTTGTATAAACGTACGGTGCTGATATATGTTGACGATTATAGGTGCTATGCGCTGACATAAGCACATATGACAGCTGCGCGCGGCACGTGTCGATTTAGGGGTCTCCGCTGTGTGTAACACTTGTGTTGTGTTCGCCTGTTGTCTGTCTTCTGAATGGGAAACGCCAGGAATAATCCCACAGACGCTCTGGAGTCAGTGAACTGCATAAATAGATCCACTGAATGAATGTTATATTGATCCTTGAGAAGAAATGACGAAAAACAGGAGCTTTCTGGAGCGGCGTGACATGATTAATGCAATGAAGACACTTTACAGTGATTTTAAAACAGTGAAAGGTGTTCTTGGGCTTGTAGTGTGTTTAGCTGTGGGAAAATCTCTGTAATGCATTGGCTTATGCTTCAATAAAATGGTGAAAATATCGTTTGACAATATTATGAAGATATGTATTTCATTAGCCTTAACTGCAGGCTGACATGAAGGGAATTTGGTGCATTAATATTGCATTTTATTTTAGTTTTATTTCAGCATGACATGATTAATGCAATGAGGACACTACACTGTAAAAAAAAAAAAGTTGCTGGCTTACATTAAGTGCAATAAACTTAAATTATTTCAACTTAAATTACATTAAACTGACTTAAAGTTGAATCTTATATAACAAAAAAGTTGAATTGCTTAACTTATTTTGATGAGTTAGAGCAATGTAAAAACATATGTTGTAACAACTTAATGATCATATAATTTTTAGTGATTTTACCACAGTTAAGAGATGTTCTTAGGCATGAAGTGTGTTTAGCTGTGGGAAAATCACTGTAAAGCATTGGCTTATGCCTCAATAAAATGGTGAAAATAGTCGTTTGACAAGATTGTAAATTAAATATTGTATAGATATGTATTTCATTAGCCTTAACTGCAGGCTGACATGACAAAAGAGAAGGGAATTTGATGCATTAATATTGCATTTTATTTTAGTTTTATTTCAGCATGACTTGATTAATGCAATGAAGACACTTTACAATGTAAAAAAAAGTTGCTGGCTTAAATTAAGTGCAATAAACTTGGATATTTAAGTTATTTCAACTTAAATTACATTAAACTGACTTAAAAAAGAGTTGAATCTTATATAACAAAAAAGTTGAATTGCTTAACTTATTTTGATGAGTTAGAGCAATGTAAAAACATATGTTGGCACAACTTAATGATCATATCATTTTTACGGTGATTTTACCACAGTTAAGAGATGTTCTTAGGCATGAAGTGTGTTTAGCTGTGGGAAAATCGCTGTAAAGCATTGGCTTATGCTTCAATAAAATGGTGAAAATAGTCGTTTGACAAGATTGTAAATTAAATATTGTATAGATATGTATTTCATTAGCCTTAACTGCAGGCTGACATGACAAAAGAGAGAGGAATTTGATGCATTAATATTGCATTTTATTTTAGCACAGTAAAACCCTCTCCAAGAAGCTTCATTCCCCAAACTAAAATGAATAAATCAGCATAATTATTTAGGGCTTCTTAAGACAGACTAGTCGAGTTTGCATTAAAGCAGCACTCAGTAGCTTCGGGATTTCTTCGCTGTATTCTCGCTTTTTGCTCGCAGGTTTCTCTCTAGAGCTCCCCCCACAGCTTCGGAATAGATATTTGACAACACTGTTGTAAAAACTCATTGGCGATTCTCAGACACCAGAGGCTAGTAGATCAACGACATCAAAGCAGATGGGACATTCTTTAAAACGTCTCCTTCATTCGGGTTCGGACAGCGTGAGGGAGTGCAATAATGACAGTATTTGAGCAGATTTCTTTTGGCCGTAAAGCAATTGTTTACATCGCGAGACCTGATATCACCCGATACTTCCTGCCGCGGCGGCCGGCGGCCCGCCGTCTCAAAGTTGCAAGTGCGAATTTTCCGCTCACGGGCACCAGGGGGGTGCGAAACGACCACCATTCAACCCGAAATAAGTAATATAACCATTCCAATGACTCTGAAGCTGTTCAGTTAAGGTAAAAAAGTTACTTAGTTCACCTTTAAGCCCTATATAATTATGCTGGTTAAGTAGGTTAAAATTATTATTTAATATGCTAAATCTACTTTTTTGTCAGCCAAACCCCTTGTACAGAAGATTTTAAGTTAATATTTTAATAATTCTCTTTGCTCGGATCAGACAACAGACCAAAACCTGTCTGGAAAACATTTGTGGAATTCAGCTGAACGTGTGCTGCCGGTTTGTCCCTTTTTTTGTTGAGTTTCCCAAACTAGCTGAGTTTTGCCTCTCACTGCAGGAGTGATTGTGTGATCTGCGTTATAAATGACGTTGTGATCTTCCTCTGACGTTCAGCGAGACGAAAGCCATCCTCTCCGTCGGTGTCTTTGGGCTGATAATGATCCACCTTTCTGTGCGGAGCGGAACATTCCTGGGCTTCATTAGTAACAGATGTGAAGGACGATTTCAAAGTGTGTACTGTGAGTGGAAAGCTGTGGTGGACAGTTGTGTTTTCACGTTTTATTATTCGTGTATTTGGGGACCGTTGTTTTGCCCGTCAGGAACTGTCTGGTGGATCATGAACAACAGCTGCCCCGCGGCGCGATCCCAGTTCTTCCGTTTCTACACAACCCTGAAATACAACACAGCAGCCGTTTGGTTTAATATAGCAGGACCCAGCAGTCAGAAAATATCCAATAACCTGGTGTATAATATATGCTCTTCCATTCAAAAGTTCGGGATCCGTAGGATTTTGAAATGTTTTTTTGAAATAAGTCTCTTCTGCTCACCAAGGCTGCATTTATTTGATCAAAAATACAGTCACAATTGTGAGATATTATTACAACTTAAAATAATGGGTTTCTCTTTGAATAAATATAGTAAAATGCAATTTATTTCTGTGATCAAAGCTGAATTTTCAGCATCATTTCTCCAGTCTTCAGTGTCATGATCCTTTATTCTAAAATGCTGATTTGCTGTAGAAATGAATATCAATGTTGAAAAAAGTTGTGCTTCCTCATATTTGTCTGGAAACTGTGATGTAATTTTATTTTTCAGGATTTAAATAGAAAGTTCAAAAGAACAGCATTTTTTTAATGCTTTTTTATTAATGCCTTTACTGTCTCTTTTGATCAATTTAATGCATCCTTGCTAAATACAAGTATTAGTTTCATAAAGATCTTACTGACTCCAAACTTTGGAACCGTAGTGTGTGCTTGATCTAAAGCAGCTTGCAGTGAGACTCGAATTAATATTTATATTTAAATAACATGAAATTATAAAAATGCTACAGCCTTTAGAACTCAATGCACAGTCGCTTTAAATTCTGTGTGTCTGTGCGTCTCTGGATAAATGTGTTTGGAAATTGAATACTTGCTTTTGTGTACCTTATTCTGTTGTTATAAGTGAGTTTAGGATCATTGTGGACTAAAACGAGCTTGCATCGATATTATCTGGTCAATTGTGTAACAATATCGTGTCACAATATATCGCAATACAACAATATGTATCGTGGATAATTCACCCAAAATGAAAATTACTGTGTGAGGAAAAAAATTCAAGTTTACTTAGAGTTTTAGTGTCAGTACTACAATAAACTACTATATATAATGTTGAATATAATGTTTAATAATGCAATGGGGGAATATTTGTGGGTCCTGATAATGTCAAATGTCTTGTTACCAGTAAAAAGTGGCCATTATTATTTTACATATATCTGGTCAGTGAAAGTGCAAGCATATTCAGCTAAAATAATTCTGTATTTTCAGCTTCAGAATCATGAATATTGTTATTCTGGTGTCTCTATAGTCCTGTGTATTGGGTTTCAGTACACTAGTCCACAACACTAGTCCAAGCCTATTCATTTTAATCAACAGTAAAAAAAAAATTGTTAACCTTTTATCAAATGTCTTGGAGTATTGCAGTATCGTATTGTGAGTTGTGTATTGTGATGTGTATCGAATCATGACATGAGGGTATCGCTACACCCCTGGTTGATTGATTTGTGTTCTGTGAACTGATACTCTAGTATTGCTCTTTTGTCAACACAAAAAGAAGCTGCACTGACAGAGGAAGCTCTGGACTTTATTTAGCATGAGACCTTCAGCACAGATGATCCATCATCACAAGACTTCCTTTTAATCTTTTCTCTGGGCCGTGGCGCTTCCCAACCGTCTCCCCTTTGGCTAGTGTGTGTGTGTGTGTGTGTGAAGCTTGTCTTTGTGCCACCCTGTTTCCACTGTTGTGTGTTATTGAAGCAGGTAAAGCAGCAGTGAACGCTTTGACCCGGTTGGCACTGAAAACACACTTTAATCCGCAGGGTTTACAGACAGGAACTGTGCTCGCCTATTCCTTGTCATGCGCTCAAAGACTGGGCTTTTACAGGAGACAGACGTCTGCTCTTCTCTCTCTGAAAGACACCAGATGCTCGCACAAGGAGCCCGTGTCTGTCGTCTAAAGGTGACGCGAGTGTTTGTCTGCGATTGGGCCCGTTGTGCAAGTGAGCAAGTGTTTTCCTAGATTGCTGCTTGCTGTTTGTCAAAGGAAGTGAGATTTGAGGTCACTGGAACACGGCAAGATAAACATAAGGGACTTCTGGAATGTTTTTTATGCTGTTTAACCGCACAAGTTACCATAGCGGCACAATGACAGTGGGAAGAGACACTTTTTCATCTGTGTGAACTACAGCAAAATATATTCCTTAAAAATAAATAAAATAATAATAATAATAATAAAATTTCTTAAAGCATTACATTTGATTTATTATGAGTTTTTTTTTAAGGAATATCACAACCATCCAAGATATTTTTTCATCTAATTAGAAAATGTATGCAATAACTGATATTTTCAATCGGTTACATTTTAAAAGATTGATAATTTTTTTTATTTTAAATTTAAATTACATTTTTATGAATTCATTTAATTAACAGACACCATTTTTGATGATGTATTTGAATTAAAACACAAAACAGAATCTAGAAAAAGTAAAACAGAATTTTTGGGGGAAACGATGTAGTTTACATGTACACAAACAAGTAATGTTTACATTCATTCTTGAGGTCCTACAAACATGTAAAATGATTTCCTTCCCAATTAATAGGATGAAATGAATATCGTGATAAATACTGATTTATTTGTGTTTCCGTTACACTTGTAGTTACTGTAGTAATAACTATATATTATGCATAATTACATGCATCTAGGCTTAAACCAAACCCTTAACCCAATAGTAAGTACATGTAGTTAATTATTATTACACTGTACTTAAATGCATAATTACACTGTAACACGGACACCGTAAAATAATGTTTCTGAATAATTTTATTGTAATAATATTTTTGGCCGTATCGCCCAGCCTTACTAATAGGGATGTCCAAAATATTGTTTTTCTTCTAGTCCATGGGTTGTCTTATATAAAATGGCACGTTTCACGCAGGGTGTGTTTTTGTGTTCAATAATAGACTCTCCAGCACCTGTGTCTGTCACCTGAAACGTGACGACTTGAGCTGTGAAAATGAGCAAAAATGTGCAGCATTTCTTTTTCTTTTTTTCTTCTTTTTTTCTCCAGCTTATGCAAATCTGACTGGACTCTTTGCATAATGACAGACCGAAACAACACGTCTCTCATGGGTTTTGCCTGATGTTTTTGAATTGCAGATATTGTGACGGGCAATGACCCTGTTCTGTTCTTTTAGACAGTGGGATGCTGTGCTCTTTCGGATCCTATTGTGTTCTGTCAGGTTTGAATAATGAGGGTCAAACACTGATTTTTTTCAAGGCCCATTGTGATTTGTAAGGCCCATTGTGATTTGTTGTTTCAGTGCCTGTCATATAGAAGTGTTTACAAACTCATGCATTACTTACTGTTGCTCATTGCAATTTAAAGGTACCTGTAATATGAAATTAATGCATTTAAGCATCTAAACATGCTCCATTTGACATGAATGATTCCTCAAATCTTGTCTTGTTGAAGAGAGGTGTGTTGCATCAAGTGTTATTTTAAAGTATTTATTAATATTTTGAATTTATTAATTAAATTTTGTAAAAAAATGTATAGTATGTTTATGTGCTTTTGTCATCTATTATTTTTTATTTTATTTTAGCACTTGAGCATACACTTGTTTAGTTCTAAATGTTTGTTTTTCATCTAATATTTGTTTTATTTTATATCTGCTTTAATTCAATAGCTTTAGTTTACTAAGTGATCAGACACACACTGTTCATCGCAGAATGGTAAAAAAAGAAGTAATAATTAACTAATTATTAATAATTTCAATCAGTACACTATAGCGGAAATTATACTTTTAAAAAAGCGATGTCGAAGGGACGTTATGTTTGCGCTTGTCTGTTTTCGATCAGATCATTAAACTGTAAACAACAAGTTTTCAGTCCCAGGATCCAGTAAGCAAATGCATTTGAACAGTCAGTCCAAAACAGCCATAATGCAGAGAAAACATGTCCGATTTCATCAGAGATGGCAGAGAGAGGATGGCACCGATAGCCTCATATAGCGCTGCAGCGCTTCGGGTGACCCGAGTTCGAATCCCGGCTCGTGGACCTTTCCCGATCCCGTCTCTCTCCTCGCTTCCTGTCCACTCTATAGAGCTGGTAAGTCCCGCCCATCCGTAAAACCCCACTGGACCTCTAGGTCGAAAAATCGTCAATGCAAGTGAATGTGAGAAAATAATTATTTTCTGGTCCCGTTTGAATTGTGCCATGAATGTGAACATATGTTGTCTGTGAATTTTTTATATAATTTTTCATGTTACGAGTTTGACAGTATATTGTATGATTCTTTGGCTAGCAGTTGTGGAAAAGACATAACGAGAAAGACTACATGTCGCCTATGTGACGTCACCCGATAACACATTTTCCCTCCACTTGTCAAATCACGGTGCTAATGCTGCGATAATCTATGGAGACAGATCGAGACGCCTGTGTGTTTTGTACCCAAATGTCACCATTCAAACCAAATGGGCTGTTCTTTCTTCAGATTCCCGTCTGATGTAAAAACTAGTTGTAGTCCACAAAGTGCTCTCACTCAAAGTCTAACCGTATCAAACTTCTACCCGCTAAATTGTAGCATTCTTTACACGAAAAATTATATTAAAAATTCACAGACAACATATGTTCACATTCATGGCAAAATTCAAACGCAAATAATTATTTTCTCACTTGCATTGACGATTTTTCTACCTAGAGGTCCAGTGGCGTTAGCAGAAGGTGCGGGACTTACCAGCTCTATACTAACCTATCACAATAAAGGCAAAAATCACCAAAAAAACCCAACCTTTATTAAAAAGAGATGGCAGAGAGAATAGTGTATTTGGCTTCAATTTCTCTCCTATTTTGTGATTGTTTCAGATCAGCCCAAGCCGTTTCTCATTGTACTTTGAAATACCGACTGAACTTTGACTCAAAACACCCAACCGCTGCATGAGCATAATGATATACGCAAACTACATCTCTTGGTTGGATAAAGCAAACCAGTGTCACACTAGTAAAGTTTTGATTGATAACAGTTGTAGCCACGGTAAAGATGTAAAAGTCGTGCATTAGGCGCACAAGACGAGTCCGTTGTTATTGATGTGCAAACAAACCTCTCAGCACACTGATGATCGCTACTGAAAATTAGTACAAATTTGGAGGAGGGGATGTGCTACTGTGTACGTTGTGTTAAAAGGGAGGCTTTTGACTTTAAAAACCCCAGATTTGGGCTGTATGCAATTGAGTGGTTTAATGACCACTTAGTCAAGTCACTTTCATTTATATAGCGCTTTAACAATATAGAGTGTTTTAAAGCAGCTTTACAGTGATAATAGGAAATTAAAGTAACAGAGATTGTTTTGGCTTTACAGCAGCTCTAGAATAAAGTTATTGCCCAGCTATATTTAGTTTTTGATTGATTCACTTCCATTGCAGAGATCATTGGTGATTAACTTGGGGGCCGATTACACGACACCGTTTTAACTGAAAACAGATTAGAGAAGCTGTACTGTAATCAGTGTGGCGTCTGAAAACAAACGTCTGATCAAATCAACATGAAACGCTTGGAAACAAATGTCAGAACACATCCTCCCTGTGAAATCTCACTGACGTTCTCTCTTTGTCTCTTTCGCAGGAAATGACCGAGAGGCCTTACAGATAATTTGTGCTTTTGTTGCTGCAGTCTGCGTTTGCCGAGAGACCCCTATCTGGAAGCACATTTGTTTCCGTTGTGAGTATTAACTACCTCAGGCTCTGGAAACGGATCAAGAGGGACCCGTTGATCTCGTGTGATCCACCAGCCCCCCCGGTCCACTGTTCGGCCCTCAGAAAACCCTCTGACCGACTGGATCCGTCAGAGCGGCTCAGGCCACGTCACCCTGTAGCTCACGCCAATCCTCCGTGCTTGCTGTTGAACGGTGTCACTGTTTTTCCTCTTCTAAAAAATTCATATTGTTTTTGCTGACAGATTTTTAAGATTTTTCTATTTTTATTAGAGGCCTACGGAAAGAGTTCGGAAAGAAGGGTTTTTCACTTCCATTTGAAGGATTGATTATGCACTTTTGGATTTTCGTCCAGAATTGAAGCTGTGCTTGGTGTGTAAGTGATGTGCAGATAATCTTTTTTTTTTGTTTTCCTCGTGAGGAACCAGTTCTAATAGAAAATACTTAATATTTGAAGCTAATTGGAGTTGGATTGCCATTTCACTGGGATATTAGCAGAAACGTTTTGATGTGAGCAGCGTCCAGAGTTGCAGCTGGGCTGCAAGATTTCCTCAAACCTTTCTTTGCATCGCTCTCATCCGGTGTGGAATACTGTCATGACTTCCCCTCTGATGGGATCTTTAAGCTATCTATTTACTTGACTCCAGGAGACCCAAATTAGGCATCGAGAACTTGTGCACATTAAAAAAAAATTCAAGAGTTGTCTGCTTCGTGAGGACCGACTCTTCCTGGGCACGTTGAATACTTATGTATTGTTGCAGTGCGCAAGAAAGTAAAATGGACTACAAGCTGCGCTTTTTGCTTGGCGGGTCCAAGCACAAAGTGCAGCAGCACCAGCAGTTCCAGTTGCCGGAGCTCAGCCGGACCCTCAGCGCCCCGTTGGGCACGTCTTGCTCCACCCCTTCTCCCATGGCAACGATAGGCTCCTCCCCTTCTGGCTGTCATGCCCCGCCTCCAGGCGCTACATCTGCGATCGCGGACATCCAACAGGGCATCTCCAAATACCTGGACGCGTTGAACGCGTTCTGCCGTGCGAGTGCGTTCCTGACCGAGCTTTTTGGCAGCGTGTTTCGGGACTCCCGTTACTCCAAAGCGGCAATGCAACTGAAGGACGTGCAGGAACATGTCATGGAAACGACCAGCCGGCTCACCACAGCAATAAAGCCCGAGATCGGCAAAATGCTGATGGAGCTCAGCGCAGGCGCGGCTAACTTCAAAGACCAGAACGACTTCAGCCTGCAGGACGTTGAGGTAGGTCACATGAAAACAACCTGCACAGATGTTAATACATGTTGATGTTTCCGCTGTCGGAAATTTCTCAATCTATTTTGATATTATTATTATTATAATTAATATTATTATTAGTAGTAGTAGTATAATAATACCATTACACCTCAGACTTCTTGTCAAATCTAGCAACTAAGGGGTTAAGTGTCTCGCTCAAAGCACAGCTTTAGAAGGACAGGACAGGAATGCTTATAAATCCAGCACTACCTGCGATCAAACCTGTGGTGTTTGTAGCCCTGATGCTTCCCATCAGCCTGTTGTTACTCCAGACACTGAATATTTTTCAAAGGCGAGGAGAGGCTTGCAGATCTTTTATAGAGGAATTCCTCTGTTCCGAGATATTTTCGGAAACCAGATGCTCTCTCTCTCTCTCTCTCTCTCTCTCTCTCTCTCTCTCTCTCTCTCTCTCTCTCTCTCTCTCTCTCTCTCTCTCTCTCTCTCTCTCTCTCTCTCTCTCTCTCTCTCTCTCTCTCTCTCTCTCTCTCTCTCTCTCTCTCTCTCTCTCTCTCTCTCTCTCTCTCTCTCTGTCTCTCTCTCTCTGTCTCTCTCTCTCTCTGAGAACATACTTTCTATCCGCGTGTGTTGAGCTGTGCTGCTCAGTCTCCGTGCCTCGACTCGAGGGACGCATATGAGCTGAAATGATGCCTTTGAGCGAGAGTTTGCTCCCCGGTGGAGGTGGATTCACACCGCAGGCCTTTAAAACGGGCACGCTGTGGCAGGGACCCGGGCCAGACCTGCAGCTATAGAGACCAACTTTACTAAGTCCCAACGGAACCTTGTGCCAAAACACAAAACGCCAAAGTTTTTAAAAGTATGTAACGGAATATTCTGGTAATTCCAAGTTCTTTCCCCCTGAACGAGTTTACTGTGGAATGTATTCAAATATTGAAAGTGTTTTATAATGTTTGCACAAGCAAAAATGTCCTGAATACTCAAACAGGAACTTTACAGCTCGTCCGAAACAACCATTCCGGAAAGTTACGGCTCTGTTTTCAAGTGTTTAACTCTTGTATTTTTGTCTCTCTTTTTTGACAGAGAACGTAAAAAAACATACCAGTTTTGATGCTTTAAAAAAAACACCAGGGCTGCGTTTCCCAAAAGCATTGTAAGCCTAAGCAGATCGTAGAACCGTTACCACCAATGGTCTCTGTGATCAACTTAGCTCATGATGCTTTTGGGAAACGCAGCCCTGGTGTGTTTTTTTAAAGCATCAAAACTGGTATGTTTTTTACGTTCTCTGTCAAAAAAATCAGACGAGACAAAAATACAAGTGTTGTATTTTTAAAAATATACCACTGGGTTTTGACAGTGACACTTTCATGCATTTTTTGGCAGCTGAAATGCTGTTTATTAGTCACGTCCTACTGAACTCGTGAATGAAACCGAAGGAAATGTTTCTCAAATGCACACGTACATTAGCAGAACACGCTCTCTGTAAACATGGCACTTTACAGGCGGCAGCTAGTGTCTATTCAGCGTCTTGTATTTGCTAATGAGCGTTTTTGTTTGCAAGTGGCCCTTCCTGCCTCGCGGGAATCTGCCTGTGTGTGTGTGTGTGTGTGTGAAGGGGCAAGTTCATTCTCCTGTTTACGTTGGGCTGGCAGGGCGACAGCAGGGTATTCCCGTCCCCGGGGTGTGTTACCCGACTCCATGATTGTCTCAATGATGCGCTGCTACAGAAATACACCAGTGCATCGCTCGGCCAATCAGCAGCGCTCTTCTTTTTGGGTCTCGGCTTGCCCTCAATAAGAATACTGACCCTAGATCGGGTTTCCAAACTGTGTGATGTGATTTGTATGCATATGAACAGTTGAACAGACTTATTCTGAGAAGTTTTATTTAGATGTTTTCAATTCTATTTGCTTTAACAGTGTTCATGGCCTTGCACTCTTTTTAGTCACTTAAGTTTCTATTTCTAGTATCTAGTAAACATTGTATTATTTAAATTCATTGTTAATAAAAAATAAAAAAAAGAATATGAATATATTATATTATTAGTGGTAGTAGTAGAAGCAATGATAATAACAATGCAAGTAAATATTAAAATAATAATAATAATTTATTAGTAGTAGTACTACATTACCTCACATTTTATAGTATTTCAAGGTTGTTTTAAAATCCTTTATTTAAAAAAAAAAATCCTTATCCTTTTTAAAACAATTTTTTTTATGTCTATAGATAATGTATGCATAAAAATAAAACTA
>NC_138228.1:3366199-3373699 GCF_964197995.2 Scardinius erythrophthalmus | reverse complement strand
TCTCAGAACACAATATTATGAATTATGACTAGAGATAAGATCCAGCTGGAAATGTAATCTATGATAGCAAGTACACAAATTCAAAAGGATAAAACTATGTGGGACATGCATGTCTCAGACTGTTGAGACACTGGTATGTGAATCTCACAAAACCTAGTATTTCACATCCAAAACAAAAATAAATATTTTTCATTTAAAAAATTAGGCTTTTTAAAGACCATTTAAGTGCTTTTGTTAAACTATTCAAGATCAGTAAAGTTTTTTTTTTTTTTTTCTTAAAGAAATTAATACTTTTATTCAGCTAGGCTGCCTTAAATTGACCAAAAGTAACAGTAAAGAGATCTATAATGATATAAAAGATTTCTATTTTAAATAAATGCTGTTCTTTTCAACTTTCTATTAATCAAATAATCTTGAAAAATAAACTTTCCACAAATAAAGAAAATATATGAAGCATCTCAAATGTTTTCAACACTGATAATAATAATAAATGTTTCTGGAGCAGCAAATCATCATATTAGAATGATTTCTGAAGGATCATGTGACACTGAAGACTGGTGTAATGATGCAATAAATTACATTTTTACCATATATTCACAAAGAAAACAGATATATTTAATTGCAATAATATTTCACTGTTTTTTACTGTATTTTTTTAAATCAAATAAATGCAGCCTTGGTGAGCATAACAGACCCCAAACTTTCAAACAGTAGTGTCTATTATTTACATTGTATAGTCATTTTACAAATAAAACATTACAGTGAAGAGAATCATCTAATTTATTCAAATGTAATCTCTTCCCAGCATGCCGTGCTGCAGCTGATCAAAGATGCGTTGGATCAGAACGGCGTGGCGGTGCGGGACGACTCCCCCGTCACTGAGGTCCTGAACCAGGTGTGTCCCTCCAGCTGGAGAGGAGCCTGTAAGACCGCAGTACAGCTGCTGTTCGGGCAGGCGGGACTGGTGAGTTTCACATGTTTGATTGACGCCAGAGAGTCTGGTCCACATTGCAGCATATTTTATTGGACTGTCCTGGGTTTAATACAAGTATAATGCTGTTTTATGAAGTTATTTCACTTAAGGACTTATTTAGTAAGATTATGCCTGAAAAGGTTTTGGATTTTTTTTTGGATTTTTTTTTTTTATCAGATGTTAATAAAAAAAAAAAAATTATAATATGATTTGTTGTTTGTTTGCTTGGTTTTATTGTATTTATATGATATTTGTATTTGTGTAATTTCATTTTTGCCATGAAAATAGCCTTAGATGCTGACATGGCATATCTATCCACATTACAGCTTATTCCAGACAGGAACCGGCCGCTTGGACAGGAAGATGCATAAAACCACCAATCACTTCTTTTTTTTTTTGGTGGTGTTTTCATTTATACATTTAGCAGATGTTTTTATAGAAGTCATCTCAAGTCACCTTTATTTATACAGTGCTTTATACAATACAGATTGTTTCAAAGCAGCTTTACAGTGATGCATTTCGGCTGCTGTTCAGTTTCGTTGTAAAGATCATAGTTTGCTAACACTTTATTTTACAGTGTCCTTGTTACAAGTGTTACATGTACCATAGTAATAACAGTAAATTATGCATAATTACATGCAACAAACCCTAATCCTACCCTAACCCTATAGTAAGTACTTGTTGTTTATTAATATTACTTGAATATATAATTACACTGTAACAATGGCATCTTAAAATAAAGTGTAACCATTAGTTCATTTCATCTATAAAGCGGTTCTGCAAGCTGTGACGCTGGTCATAGGGTCTGTGTGGAGGACCGGTCCGGTTCACACGGTCACTGCTGAGGATCTGTGCCGGTGACTGTCGTGCCGACGAGGCCTCACAGGGATTGTCTAGTAGATGCTGACATTCAGGGCTGTGTTTTGGTCGTGTCTAGGTCTAGATGTCCACCGTCTGATCTGGATGTGGACTGGATCCGGCTGACTACGGTAACCTCGAGATGAGGAGGAGACAGACAGACTAATATTAGCGTAGATGCCTTTCTTCTTACGGTGTAACGAGTACATCAGGTGTTATAGGAAGTGTTCCCGGTTCTGGTTGACCTAATTTATGCAGAGTAACAGTCATTTAACTGATTTGAATAATATAAATTGATAATGTGTTGTGTATGCCAGGTTAAAGAGATGTGTTTTTAGTCTGGATTTAAACTGACAGAGTGTGTGCTTCCGAACAAGGCTAGGAAGACTGTTAGATTCTTTCTTTATTTGTGATAAAGCTGATGACTGATTCACATTCAGATCGCTAAACCTCAGAATCATTAGTGTTTCACAGTATAACACATAAATACACACATCTTCATATTTATCTGTACACATGACAAACGCCCAGGAAACGTGACGGAAACCTTCATTATTAGCAACATCATATGTGTGAGAGTGTGTTTATGTGTGAGTGTGTATGTGTGAGTGTGTTTGTGTGAGTGTATGTGTGAGGGTGTGTTTATGTGTGAGTGTGTTTATGTGTGAGTGTATATGTGTGAGAGAGTGTGTGAGTGTGTGTGTTTGTGTGAGTGTGTGTGACTGTATATGTGTGAGAGTGTGTGTTTGTGTGAGTGTATATGTGTGAGTGTGTGCGTTTATGTGTGAGTGTGTCTGTGTGTGTGTATATGTGTGAGTGTTTGTGTGAGTGTGTTTATGTGTGAGTTTGTGTGAGTGTATATGTGTGTGAGAGTGTATATGTGTGTGTGAGTGTATATGTGAGTGTGTGTGAGTGTATATCATTGTGTGTGTGTGTGTGTGTGTGTGTGTGAGTGTATATGTGTGTGTGAGTGTGTGTGTCAGTGTATATGTGTGAGAGTGTAAAATCAATGACACCTCTGTAGTAGACTGGACACGTCATCATATGATACTAAGTGCCTCAAAGACAACTATGAATTATCAAATTTATTAGATTTGATTTCATAAACCTCACAAATATGAGCAGTAACTAATCCGTCCTGAGACGTGTTCGCAACAGAAGTCTGGAAACTTTCTAGCAACCGATATTAACCAGCATAGTTTTATTGGTTCATTGTCAGCAACGTTCACATGGAAGAATGAAGGTCTGAACTCAAGGTTTTGAAAAAGGCCACCGGCTACAGGAAAATGATTTATGAAAAATCATAAAGCCGTTTCCATGACGCCGTTTCTGTCCTTGTTGTGTGTGTGGTCAGAGTGACCGTGACCTTTGGGCGTGTGTGTGTTGAGTCCCCATCATTTGAGTCACATTGAGGATACACCTGCGCTATTAATAACAATAGCCCACTTCCTGTTTGATAGGAAACACACTCCCTGTTTCAAACTTCACGGCCTCTTTTCAAGAACTGTGGGAAATATTTCATTTGTGTTTTCTGGTGGAAACGGCTTTCTGACAGTGATGAAAAGTTGGTTCACTGGGGCTCTCGAGTGTCCAAGTGTTGTTTGTTTGACAGAAATGATTTATGATCACAGGACGGGTAACATGAATGATTCATTCACTGGCAGAGCTTCATTACAGTGTGTACAGTTATTAACCCTGATGATGATGATGTGTTTGTGCAGGTTGTGGTGGACACGGCTCAGATTGAGAACAAGGAAGCTTACGCCCCTCAGATCTGTCTTGAAGGATCTAAAGTTGTGATCCAGGTTCCCTCCACATGGTGAGTAACTATACGGTAAAGTTTGTGGTAATTATAGCACTAGTTTATTAAATCTCAGCATCACTGAAAGTAATTGTAGATCCACATACTCTGTAGTTTGCAAGAGTTCAAGCTGCTTTACTACATTTACTCAAAGTTGAGATGGCTAATGTTGTTTATGAACAAAATGAATAAAGTTTTCACTGTTATACAGTAGGGGGCACTATTACACATCTTCTGAAAGAGAACTGAATCTCATCAAAACAGGCAAAAAAGGAGCAGAAACGAACGATTAAAGCCTTGATTATGCACGTTGTATTCTTTGGAAAAAAAAAAGATTTTTCTCAGCTCTGTTTAAATTTATTTTATTTTTTTTATGAAACTTACCCATGTTCAAGAGTTAATAAGAAAAGAATGCATGACGCTATAATAAAAACACTTTGTTTAAAAGCAGAGGCTCTGTTCTTTCTTCTGATATATTGCATGTTCAGATATTCATACAACAAATATTCTGAGGCCTGTGAAAGTAATAAAATAATTGCTGGCGGTGACAAGACCTTTAACCTCTGTTAAACTGAGTCAATTTAGCTCAAAGCATCTTTTATGCATATAAAACTTAAAGGGATTATATAATTGCTATATTCTATTATTTTTGCAAGAAAAATATCGTTACATTTTTGGTAAATAATTGTTTGTTTTAATTTAATTATTGTGCCATATCCTCAGCAAAGGCTAAACTTTAAGTAAAAAAAATAAAACAATAAAAAATAATTCTTCTGCCTGTTGTGTTTTGTCTGTCAGGTGTCTGAAGGAGGATCCAGCCACGATGTCTCTGCTGCAGCGCAGTCTGGATCCAGAGAAGACCCTCGGCCTGGTGGACGTGCTTTACACAGCTGTGTTCGACCTCCACCGCTGGAAGGAGCGCAAGTCAGTGGCAAACGCATTAGTGCTGCGTAGAAAATGATAGTAGAAAATTATGTATATTATAAATACATGTATATATAATTTGTTTTTAACTAAATGACACTCAACAAATCACTCAAAATTCAACGTTTTCTTTTTGTGTGTGCAAAATATTCTACTAAAATGTATATACTGTACATACATTTAGTAGAAAATTAAATATATGTATTTATAATATATATACTTTTCTTCTAAATGTATGCATGTATATACATTTTAGTAGACTACACGCACTCACTCGCTATCTCTCTCACACACATACACACATTTTATGTGTGTACTAAAATAACTGAAATAGAAATCAAAAACTAGCCTAGAAATCTAGACGCACCCTAGCGGCAGCAAAATGTATTTCGCAGCCAGGTACGTCTAGCAACTCTCAATAAACCTTCTCGCTGCAAAAACCCAGATTGGGTCAGGCCAATCACGTTGTGTATAGAGTAGGCGGGGGCGGGCTTAACATACACGACAGAGTTGCGACGGTTACCTGCTGCTACTTGAAAACAAAGAATGGCGGCTGCTGATGGAGAACAACGGTCTTTCGAATCGGCTTTGGCCGTGACTCTGGAGGACTTGGAGTTAAGTTTTTCTTTGAGAAAAGAGCAAAGAACGGCACTTAAGTCATTCTTAAAAAAAGGAAGATGTGTTCGTCGTTTTGCCGGCCAGATATGGCAAAAGTTGAATCTATCAACTAAGCTCCGCTGTTGGGAAAACACTCTGGTTGGTTGAAGCGCTGTCCTATTGCGTGCAGAGGGAATTTGAAAGACAGCCGTTTATCCCGCCCCTCGGATTGAGCCGTGACTATGGTGAGTTTCCAGACCTAACATCTTGATGTAGGTCTGGCTTGCCAGGCTAATCAAAAACTATATAGACTAGAGACACAAAAAATGACAAAAACAACAGAATAACTTAAACTAAATTGAAAATGGAAAATATAACCATCATAATATTAATCTCAATGACACTAAAATAACACTGATTAGAGAGTGGTTGTAATTCTCTGTTGATTTGTGTGTGTGTGTGTGTGCAGGGAACAGACTTTGCCCACCATTCAGATCCAGCTTCAACGGGACACGACTGATTACGGCGGCCCCGTCGATCTCCCCCCCGGGAACAGCACCAAATCCTCCAGCGGCCTCCCCAAAACCATCTCCAAACTCACCTCACGCTTCACCAAGAAAACCTCGTCCAACTCCAGCGCGGGCGGCAGTTACTCCATCCCAAACACCCCGTCTCGGAGCAGCTCCAACTCCGACGACAAGACCGCACGCCTGCACAGCATCCTTCAGATGAGCAGCATGCCCTGCACCCCCGACCCGAGCCACACACACATCGCCAACGGTGCAGACGAGCAGGGCATGAACCTTCCCACCGACCAGGAGATGCAAGACGTCATCGACTTCCTATCAGGGTTCAACATGGGGAAATCCCAGCAGGCGTCTCCGTTGGTGAAGAGAAGGAACTCGGTTGCGTCGACAAATGCGTCCGACTTGAAACCGCCAACCTCGCAAGTGTCTCATAACGCCGTGCAGACGTTAGCGCAAACCTTACAGCAACAGACACAACAACAGCAGCAGCAGCAGCAGCAGCAACTTCCTTCAACACCAAAACAACAGCAAACACAAACGCAGTCACAGTCGCAACCGACCCTGCCATTCTACCAGCATCTCTTGCAGCCGATTGGTCAGCCTCAGCAACAGCAAGCCCCAGTTTCTCCACAGATTTCTTCCCAGCAGCCCAGAGCTCCCAGTAAGTGGCCCCAGGGTCCGTTGGGCGGCCTGTCACCGATCGGGCCCTTGACGCAGTGGCCCGCTCCGGGTCTGCCCGACCTCAGCTCTGACCTCTACAGTCTCGGGCTGGTCAGCACATACATGGACAGCGTCATGTCGGAGATGCTCGGACACAAGCCCCCGCAGGGACCGCGGAACAACACCTGGCCCAACCGAGACCAGAGCGAGCAGAGTCTGTTTGGGGTGCTGGGAGACTCCATGCCCTTTGACCCTGCAGGTGAGCAGAGATGTGTTTGTAGTGGTTGCCTGTCATTGGTTGAGCAAAACTAAGAAGTTTTAGTTTTAGTTGCATGGTAGAGAATGACTGTTCTGATCTAATTATTTATATATACTTTTAACTTACTTTGACTAAAGAGTTTTTTAATTAAAGCTATACTGAGATAAATTCAAATGTACGATGACAAACAATGCTATATGACTTTAAGAAAAAATAACAAATCTGAATGTTTCAAATAAATAAATGCACACATATACATATATATATATATATATATATATATATATATATATATATATATATATATACACACACACACACACACACACACACATGCATGCATACATACATACATATGTATGTGTGTATATTCTATACACACACATATTCATCCGGTCACATTTCTATAATGTGCATATTTTTATCTGCCATTTTTTACAATAAATATTATTGTACTTTTATTGCAGTCTTTTACTTTATAATTAGTTGCTCTGAAAGAATGCATCAAATTGACAGTGCAATTTTTTTGTAATGAATTTAGAATTTATTTGAATGCAAATAGCATGCAATAATTGTCATATGTAATAAATTAATTGTTTTCTCACTGCGAGTGGAGTGTGTGTGTGTGTTGGACTCCATTATGTGTTTCTGCTGTGCTGGACAGTTTAAACAAAGAGCAGGACTAACCCCACACATCTCTCTGTCTCGGTCTCGGTCAGTGGGCTCGGATCCAGAGTTTGCTCGTTATGTTGCCGGGGTCAATCAGGCCATGCAGCAGAAACGCCAGGCTCAACATGTCCGCCGTCCCAGCAACCCCCGCAGTAACTGGCCCCACCCCGAGGAGCAGCACAGGGGCTGGGCACACCCTGAATACTACAGCGAAGGGTGAGTGACACATGAC
>NC_138228.1:2987082-3365999 GCF_964197995.2 Scardinius erythrophthalmus | reverse complement strand
TCCACTTTTTATCTCAATTATCTAATATTTTATATATATATCTATATATCTATATATATAATATAATATATATATATATATATATATATATATATATATATATATATATATATATATATATATATATATATAATTATATATAATTATAATTATTATTATTATTATTATTATTGGCCTTTTTATCTCATAATATGACTAAGCATCACATAAAATTACACAGTATCTCATAATTTCACATTTGTATGTCAAAATTATGACTTTTAATTATTCTTTTCATCTTTCTTCTTACTGTCTTAATTTCCACTTTTTATCTCAATTATCTAATATTTTATATATATATATATATATATATATATATATATATTCAGACTGCATACTACCTTCCTTAACTATTTGAATGAATAAATGTTTGCAGCTGCAGTGTAGCAGGAAATTTTGTATGTTAAAATAGGTGTGTGTGTGTGTGTTTCAGGTGACGGCGTGTCTCAGGGAGCGAGGGAGAGACGGCTGTCTGTCTGGCATTCAGGTACAGCAGCTCTTCTGCTCCCAGAACACCTCCATACCTGAACACCAGCTCAAAGAGCTCAACGCCAAGATCGACAACGCTCTACAGGTGAACACACACACACACACACACACACACACACACACACACACACACACACACACACACACACACACGTTTACCATGCTAATGATAGTTTACTGTTAGTGCTGTAAAATCATAATTAATGAAAGTGAATCTGTTTGTCATTGTAAGTTTTCTTTTTGTGATGACTGGTGGGTTATACCATGTTATCACAGTTTAATTGTGATGATTATTTAATAAATGCTATTATCTAGTATTTACATTTATGCTTTTGGCAGAATGCAAAGCGAGATCGCATTTAAGTTATACGGTATACATTTTATCAGTTCATTCATTCCCGGGGAATTGAAGCCATGACCTCGGCGTTACTAGTGCAATGCTTTACTGTTTGAGCTACGTAATGCTAAAATTACTTTAAAACTATTTTAAACAATAGTTATATCAGAGCTCGTATTAATTGAGCACATTAAATATTTTTACTTTAAGAATGTAATGATCACTTTGTAAGTGAAATCATGATGGTGCAAAACTTAAAATAAAAAGTGACCTGTAACAGGATTGAATGTAGAAACGGAGATCTTTAGTATTATAGGTCCAGAAGTTTATAGTACTATTAAAATTTAAAGGTAATAATTTTGTATTCTGTTAATAATGAGGCTTTTTGTGAGCCCCAGACTGACCCACTGACATTGTGTGCATGTGTGTTGCAGGCGTATAAAGTGGCGTTAGACTCTTTGGGTCACAGTGAATACGCGCTGAAGGCCGGATTTCACCTTAATCCCAAATCAGTGGAAGCAGCTTTGCAGGTATGTTTGCCGTGTGTGGAATTACAGCTTAGTGCAGATTAGAGCTTCTCTCAGGATGTTCATGTGTTCAGCAGTCGCACACATAGAGACACGTGAATGTCCACAGATTTAAATATGCTGCACATATTGTGCTGCACAAATCCCATCTACTTGAATGGGGGAATCCTTCCTCAGAAGCTCTCGAGCTGTTACTTGTAAACATGACTTTGTTGTGTCTTCACAGGCACATGCGTTTGCGTGTTGTTGTTTATTTGGTTTAATTTTGTGTGCATATGAACGGTGTTTGATTATTGCCGTGTGTGTGTGTGTGTATGTGCAGGGCTGCTGCAGTGACGCTGAAGCCCAGCAGGCCGGACGGTTTCACACCACGTCTCAGGCAATCCAGTGTGAATTACCCACAATTCCTGTCCAGATCGGCTCTCATCTCCTCCGAGGAGTTTCCTTCAACGAAAGTGCATCAGATAACCTCAAGCTCAAAACGGTATTCTGTTCTCTCTCAGAACACAATATTATGAATTATGACTAGAGATAAGATCCAGCTGGAAATGTAATCTATGATAGCAAGTACACAAATTCAAAAGGATAAAACTATGTGGGACATGCATGTCTCAGACTGTTGAGACACTGGTATGTGAATCTCACAAAACCTAGTATTTCACATCCAAAACAAAAATAAATATTTTTCATTTAAAAAATTAGGCTTTTTAAAGACCATTTAAGTGCTTTTGTTAAACTATTCAAGATCAGTAAAGTTTTTTTTTTTTTTTTCTTAAAGAAATTAATACTTTTATTCAGCTAGGCTGCCTTAAATTGACCAAAAGTAACAGTAAAGAGATCTATAATGATATAAAAGATTTCTATTTTAAATAAATGCTGTTCTTTTCAACTTTCTATTAATCAAATAATCTTGAAAAATAAACTTTCCACAAATAAAGAAAATATATGAAGCATCTCAAATGTTTTCAACACTGATAATAATAATAAATGTTTCTGGAGCAGCAAATCATCATATTAGAATGATTTCTGAAGGATCATGTGACACTGAAGACTGGTGTAATGATGCAATAAATTACATTTTTACCATATATTCACAAAGAAAACAGATATATTTAATTGCAATAATATTTCACTGTTTTTTACTGTATTTTTTTAAATCAAATAAATGCAGCCTTGGTGAGCATAACAGACCCCAAACTTTCAAACAGTAGTGTCTATTATTTACATTGTATAGTCATTTTACAAATAAAACATTACAGTGAAGAGAATCATCTAATTTATTCAAATGTAATCTCTTCCCAGCATGCCGTGCTGCAGCTGATCAAAGATGCGTTGGATCAGAACGGCGTGGCGGTGCGGGACGACTCCCCCGTCACTGAGGTCCTGAACCAGGTGTGTCCCTCCAGCTGGAGAGGAGCCTGTAAGACCGCAGTACAGCTGCTGTTCGGGCAGGCGGGACTGGTGAGTTTCACATGTTTGATTGACGCCAGAGAGTCTGGTCCACATTGCAGCATATTTTATTGGACTGTCCTGGGTTTAATACAAGTATAATGCTGTTTTATGAAGTTATTTCACTTAAGGACTTATTTAGTAAGATTATGCCTGAAAAGGTTTTGGATTTTTTTTTGGATTTTTTTTTTTTATCAGATGTTAATAAAAAAAAAAAAATTATAATATGATTTGTTGTTTGTTTGCTTGGTTTTATTGTATTTATATGATATTTGTATTTGTGTAATTTCATTTTTGCCATGAAAATAGCCTTAGATGCTGACATGGCATATCTATCCACATTACAGCTTATTCCAGACAGGAACCGGCCGCTTGGACAGGAAGATGCATAAAACCACCAATCACTTCTTTTTTTTTTTGGTGGTGTTTTCATTTATACATTTAGCAGATGTTTTTATAGAAGTCATCTCAAGTCACCTTTATTTATACAGTGCTTTATACAATACAGATTGTTTCAAAGCAGCTTTACAGTGATGCATTTCGGCTGCTGTTCAGTTTCGTTGTAAAGATCATAGTTTGCTAACACTTTATTTTACAGTGTCCTTGTTACAAGTGTTACATGTACCATAGTAATAACAGTAAATTATGCATAATTACATGCAACAAACCCTAATCCTACCCTAACCCTATAGTAAGTACTTGTTGTTTATTAATATTACTTGAATATATAATTACACTGTAACAATGGCATCTTAAAATAAAGTGTAACCATTAGTTCATTTCATCTATAAAGCGGTTCTGCAAGCTGTGACGCTGGTCATAGGGTCTGTGTGGAGGACCGGTCCGGTTCACACGGTCACTGCTGAGGATCTGTGCCGGTGACTGTCGTGCCGACGAGGCCTCACAGGGATTGTCTAGTAGATGCTGACATTCAGGGCTGTGTTTTGGTCGTGTCTAGGTCTAGATGTCCACCGTCTGATCTGGATGTGGACTGGATCCGGCTGACTACGGTAACCTCGAGATGAGGAGGAGACAGACAGACTAATATTAGCGTAGATGCCTTTCTTCTTACGGTGTAACGAGTACATCAGGTGTTATAGGAAGTGTTCCCGGTTCTGGTTGACCTAATTTATGCAGAGTAACAGTCATTTAACTGATTTGAATAATATAAATTGATAATGTGTTGTGTATGCCAGGTTAAAGAGATGTGTTTTTAGTCTGGATTTAAACTGACAGAGTGTGTGCTTCCGAACAAGGCTAGGAAGACTGTTAGATTCTTTCTTTATTTGTGATAAAGCTGATGACTGATTCACATTCAGATCGCTAAACCTCAGAATCATTAGTGTTTCACAGTATAACACATAAATACACACATCTTCATATTTATCTGTACACATGACAAACGCCCAGGAAACGTGACGGAAACCTTCATTATTAGCAACATCATATGTGTGAGAGTGTGTTTATGTGTGAGTGTGTATGTGTGAGTGTGTTTGTGTGAGTGTATGTGTGAGGGTGTGTTTATGTGTGAGTGTGTTTATGTGTGAGTGTATATGTGTGAGAGAGTGTGTGAGTGTGTGTGTTTGTGTGAGTGTGTGTGACTGTATATGTGTGAGAGTGTGTGTTTGTGTGAGTGTATATGTGTGAGTGTGTGCGTTTATGTGTGAGTGTGTCTGTGTGTGTGTATATGTGTGAGTGTTTGTGTGAGTGTGTTTATGTGTGAGTTTGTGTGAGTGTATATGTGTGTGAGAGTGTATATGTGTGTGTGAGTGTATATGTGAGTGTGTGTGAGTGTATATCATTGTGTGTGTGTGTGTGTGTGTGTGTGTGTGTGAGTGTATATGTGTGTGTGAGTGTGTGTGTCAGTGTATATGTGTGAGAGTGTAAAATCAATGACACCTCTGTAGTAGACTGGACACGTCATCATATGATACTAAGTGCCTCAAAGACAACTATGAATTATCAAATTTATTAGATTTGATTTCATAAACCTCACAAATATGAGCAGTAACTAATCCGTCCTGAGACGTGTTCGCAACAGAAGTCTGGAAACTTTCTAGCAACCGATATTAACCAGCATAGTTTTATTGGTTCATTGTCAGCAACGTTCACATGGAAGAATGAAGGTCTGAACTCAAGGTTTTGAAAAAGGCCACCGGCTACAGGAAAATGATTTATGAAAAATCATAAAGCCGTTTCCATGACGCCGTTTCTGTCCTTGTTGTGTGTGTGGTCAGAGTGACCGTGACCTTTGGGCGTGTGTGTGTTGAGTCCCCATCATTTGAGTCACATTGAGGATACACCTGCGCTATTAATAACAATAGCCCACTTCCTGTTTGATAGGAAACACACTCCCTGTTTCAAACTTCACGGCCTCTTTTCAAGAACTGTGGGAAATATTTCATTTGTGTTTTCTGGTGGAAACGGCTTTCTGACAGTGATGAAAAGTTGGTTCACTGGGGCTCTCGAGTGTCCAAGTGTTGTTTGTTTGACAGAAATGATTTATGATCACAGGACGGGTAACATGAATGATTCATTCACTGGCAGAGCTTCATTACAGTGTGTACAGTTATTAACCCTGATGATGATGATGTGTTTGTGCAGGTTGTGGTGGACACGGCTCAGATTGAGAACAAGGAAGCTTACGCCCCTCAGATCTGTCTTGAAGGATCTAAAGTTGTGATCCAGGTTCCCTCCACATGGTGAGTAACTATACGGTAAAGTTTGTGGTAATTATAGCACTAGTTTATTAAATCTCAGCATCACTGAAAGTAATTGTAGATCCACATACTCTGTAGTTTGCAAGAGTTCAAGCTGCTTTACTACATTTACTCAAAGTTGAGATGGCTAATGTTGTTTATGAACAAAATGAATAAAGTTTTCACTGTTATACAGTAGGGGGCACTATTACACATCTTCTGAAAGAGAACTGAATCTCATCAAAACAGGCAAAAAAGGAGCAGAAACGAACGATTAAAGCCTTGATTATGCACGTTGTATTCTTTGGAAAAAAAAAAGATTTTTCTCAGCTCTGTTTAAATTTATTTTATTTTTTTTATGAAACTTACCCATGTTCAAGAGTTAATAAGAAAAGAATGCATGACGCTATAATAAAAACACTTTGTTTAAAAGCAGAGGCTCTGTTCTTTCTTCTGATATATTGCATGTTCAGATATTCATACAACAAATATTCTGAGGCCTGTGAAAGTAATAAAATAATTGCTGGCGGTGACAAGACCTTTAACCTCTGTTAAACTGAGTCAATTTAGCTCAAAGCATCTTTTATGCATATAAAACTTAAAGGGATTATATAATTGCTATATTCTATTATTTTTGCAAGAAAAATATCGTTACATTTTTGGTAAATAATTGTTTGTTTTAATTTAATTATTGTGCCATATCCTCAGCAAAGGCTAAACTTTAAGTAAAAAAAATAAAACAATAAAAAATAATTCTTCTGCCTGTTGTGTTTTGTCTGTCAGGTGTCTGAAGGAGGATCCAGCCACGATGTCTCTGCTGCAGCGCAGTCTGGATCCAGAGAAGACCCTCGGCCTGGTGGACGTGCTTTACACAGCTGTGTTCGACCTCCACCGCTGGAAGGAGCGCAAGTCAGTGGCAAACGCATTAGTGCTGCGTAGAAAATGATAGTAGAAAATTATGTATATTATAAATACATGTATATATAATTTGTTTTTAACTAAATGACACTCAACAAATCACTCAAAATTCAACGTTTTCTTTTTGTGTGTGCAAAATATTCTACTAAAATGTATATACTGTACATACATTTAGTAGAAAATTAAATATATGTATTTATAATATATATACTTTTCTTCTAAATGTATGCATGTATATACATTTTAGTAGACTACACGCACTCACTCGCTATCTCTCTCACACACATACACACATTTTATGTGTGTACTAAAATAACTGAAATAGAAATCAAAAACTAGCCTAGAAATCTAGACGCACCCTAGCGGCAGCAAAATGTATTTCGCAGCCAGGTACGTCTAGCAACTCTCAATAAACCTTCTCGCTGCAAAAACCCAGATTGGGTCAGGCCAATCACGTTGTGTATAGAGTAGGCGGGGGCGGGCTTAACATACACGACAGAGTTGCGACGGTTACCTGCTGCTACTTGAAAACAAAGAATGGCGGCTGCTGATGGAGAACAACGGTCTTTCGAATCGGCTTTGGCCGTGACTCTGGAGGACTTGGAGTTAAGTTTTTCTTTGAGAAAAGAGCAAAGAACGGCACTTAAGTCATTCTTAAAAAAAGGAAGATGTGTTCGTCGTTTTGCCGGCCAGATATGGCAAAAGTTGAATCTATCAACTAAGCTCCGCTGTTGGGAAAACACTCTGGTTGGTTGAAGCGCTGTCCTATTGCGTGCAGAGGGAATTTGAAAGACAGCCGTTTATCCCGCCCCTCGGATTGAGCCGTGACTATGGTGAGTTTCCAGACCTAACATCTTGATGTAGGTCTGGCTTGCCAGGCTAATCAAAAACTATATAGACTAGAGACACAAAAAATGACAAAAACAACAGAATAACTTAAACTAAATTGAAAATGGAAAATATAACCATCATAATATTAATCTCAATGACACTAAAATAACACTGATTAGAGAGTGGTTGTAATTCTCTGTTGATTTGTGTGTGTGTGTGTGTGCAGGGAACAGACTTTGCCCACCATTCAGATCCAGCTTCAACGGGACACGACTGATTACGGCGGCCCCGTCGATCTCCCCCCCGGGAACAGCACCAAATCCTCCAGCGGCCTCCCCAAAACCATCTCCAAACTCACCTCACGCTTCACCAAGAAAACCTCGTCCAACTCCAGCGCGGGCGGCAGTTACTCCATCCCAAACACCCCGTCTCGGAGCAGCTCCAACTCCGACGACAAGACCGCACGCCTGCACAGCATCCTTCAGATGAGCAGCATGCCCTGCACCCCCGACCCGAGCCACACACACATCGCCAACGGTGCAGACGAGCAGGGCATGAACCTTCCCACCGACCAGGAGATGCAAGACGTCATCGACTTCCTATCAGGGTTCAACATGGGGAAATCCCAGCAGGCGTCTCCGTTGGTGAAGAGAAGGAACTCGGTTGCGTCGACAAATGCGTCCGACTTGAAACCGCCAACCTCGCAAGTGTCTCATAACGCCGTGCAGACGTTAGCGCAAACCTTACAGCAACAGACACAACAACAGCAGCAGCAGCAGCAGCAGCAACTTCCTTCAACACCAAAACAACAGCAAACACAAACGCAGTCACAGTCGCAACCGACCCTGCCATTCTACCAGCATCTCTTGCAGCCGATTGGTCAGCCTCAGCAACAGCAAGCCCCAGTTTCTCCACAGATTTCTTCCCAGCAGCCCAGAGCTCCCAGTAAGTGGCCCCAGGGTCCGTTGGGCGGCCTGTCACCGATCGGGCCCTTGACGCAGTGGCCCGCTCCGGGTCTGCCCGACCTCAGCTCTGACCTCTACAGTCTCGGGCTGGTCAGCACATACATGGACAGCGTCATGTCGGAGATGCTCGGACACAAGCCCCCGCAGGGACCGCGGAACAACACCTGGCCCAACCGAGACCAGAGCGAGCAGAGTCTGTTTGGGGTGCTGGGAGACTCCATGCCCTTTGACCCTGCAGGTGAGCAGAGATGTGTTTGTAGTGGTTGCCTGTCATTGGTTGAGCAAAACTAAGAAGTTTTAGTTTTAGTTGCATGGTAGAGAATGACTGTTCTGATCTAATTATTTATATATACTTTTAACTTACTTTGACTAAAGAGTTTTTTAATTAAAGCTATACTGAGATAAATTCAAATGTACGATGACAAACAATGCTATATGACTTTAAGAAAAAATAACAAATCTGAATGTTTCAAATAAATAAATGCACACATATACATATATATATATATATATATATATATATATATATATATATATATATATATATACACACACACACACACACACACACACATGCATGCATACATACATACATATGTATGTGTGTATATTCTATACACACACATATTCATCCGGTCACATTTCTATAATGTGCATATTTTTATCTGCCATTTTTTACAATAAATATTATTGTACTTTTATTGCAGTCTTTTACTTTATAATTAGTTGCTCTGAAAGAATGCATCAAATTGACAGTGCAATTTTTTTGTAATGAATTTAGAATTTATTTGAATGCAAATAGCATGCAATAATTGTCATATGTAATAAATTAATTGTTTTCTCACTGCGAGTGGAGTGTGTGTGTGTGTTGGACTCCATTATGTGTTTCTGCTGTGCTGGACAGTTTAAACAAAGAGCAGGACTAACCCCACACATCTCTCTGTCTCGGTCTCGGTCAGTGGGCTCGGATCCAGAGTTTGCTCGTTATGTTGCCGGGGTCAATCAGGCCATGCAGCAGAAACGCCAGGCTCAACATGTCCGCCGTCCCAGCAACCCCCGCAGTAACTGGCCCCACCCCGAGGAGCAGCACAGGGGCTGGGCACACCCTGAATACTACAGCGAAGGGTGAGTGACACATGACCGGTCACATGGTGCTCGCCGTGAGTTATTTCAGGTGTCCTGTAGTGGAAACATTGACCTTAATAGTTTTGGATGTTGATATGTAAGGGATAATGTAAATCCAGCCGGTTGTTCTCTCACAATAAACCCCCGACTCGAAGCGTTGGGGTCACCATCAGCCTGAAGGGGTTTATTCTGAGATAACAACCGGCTGGATGTACATTATCCTGCTTATTACACGGCTACTATATAATTAGACACGAAATAGTGGTTGAAATATTTTGTTAGGTCTTTAAACGCAGAGCTTCCGCGGAGAGAGACGTTGCAGCGCAGCAAGTTCAAACTAGACGGACATATAAGAGAAACAATAGTCACAAAATGGCGGCAGCTGCGTTTGTATGAAACAAGAGAGAGCGAGTCCATGATACTGGACGGCATAGTTAAATAACTGTACACAAAATATTGATTAGACTGAGTTTTAATGTTTCATTAGCTCTCTAAATGCAAAACTTCCACAAATAAAAAACATTTCTAGTGCTGATGACCCGGATGAGCCTGTGTTTCTGTTCTCAGCGGTTGTTATCTGGGAATATTATACCGTTGGATGGTGCGATTGGCCAATCAGAATCAAGTATTCCACAGAGCTGTGTAATAAAGATGTTTGTATTTGAGCAGGGAGGCGGTCAACAGCGGCTGGTCAGCCAATCAGGGGGATTCAGCCAGTTCGAGTGACGAGACCTCCTCGGCCAATGGGGACAGTCTGTTCTCCATGTTCTCTGGGCCCGACCTGGTGGCGGCTGTCAAACAAAGACGGTAACAAACATTTGATTTGTTCGTCAGAAACTTTTATCGGAAATGATTCATGTGTTTGAGATGAGTGTGTTGCTCATGTTGAGTGTGTTTTGTAGGAAACACAGCTGTGGTGAACAGGAAGTGTGTACTCTGCCCTCTCCTCCACTGCACCACACCAGTGACGACAGTAACCAGGTAGAAATCAAACACACATGTTTATTCCATAAGAGTATGAGATGGAGTTTCACAGTAGGTGCTTTCACATATGCAGCCGTTGCTGTAAATAGAATGTATACATTTAGTTATAGAATGTTTAAAAAATTTACGTTTGGATTATAATAATTAGTTACATTTATATGTAGCGCTTTTCTGGGTACTCAAAGCGCTTTACATGGAAGGGGGGGGGGGGGGGGGGTGTCTCCTCAACCACCAATGTGCAGCTCCACCTTTATGATGCGACGGCAGCCATATTGCGCCAGAATGCTCACCACACACCAGCTTACTGGTGGAGAGGAGACCGTGATGAAGCCAATCAGTATATGGGGATGATTAGAAGGCCATGATTGATAGAGGCCAAGGGGCAAATTTGGCCAGGATGCCAGGGTTACACCCCTACTCTTTTTGAAGGACATCCTGGGATTTTTAATGACCACAGGTAGTCAGGACCTCGGTTTAACGTCTCATCCGAAGGGCGTGCTCTTTGACAGTATACGGTCCCGATCACTACACTGGGGCGTTAGGTCCCACACAGTCCACAGGTGAGCGCCCCCTGCTGGCCTCACTAACACCTCTTCCAGCAGCAACCTGGTTTTCTCAGGAGGTCTCCCATCCAGGTACTGACCAGGCTCAGCCCTGCTTAGCTTCAGTGGGGAACCAGTCTTGGGCTACAGGGTGATATGGCTGCTGACAAATAATGGGGTGGAGTGGAGTGGAGTTTTTTGCACGAGTGCACATTTTTTCCCCAAATTAGTAGTAATATGCTATATTTTTGACTAAGCCAGATAAACATAATTTCTGACAAATGATGTCACGTCAAATTCAGTGTGGCGTAACATGCAGGATGCCAGAAAGTTCACAGAAAGGACTCTAAAGATATGATTTGATTCTGATCATGAATATAACTGTGACATTTCTGAGAAACTTTTAAACTAAAAACTTTAAAATGCAGATGCAAGTGCTGGGCAATGATTAATCGCTATTAATCACATCCAAAATAAAATTCTGTGTTTACATAATATATTGTGTGTGTACTGTACATAATTATTTTGTATATATAAATAAACACACATGCATGTATATATTTAAGTAAAATGTGTTATTTATATATAAAATATTAATATTTAAAATATACATGCATGTGTGTGTATTTATATATACAAAATAATTATGCACAGTACACACATATATTATGTGAACACAAACTTTTATTTTGGATGCGATTAATCGCAATCAATCGTTTCACAGCCTATGTATACATATACGTACATATACACATACACATACACACACACACACACACACACACACACACATATATATATATATATATATATAATATATATATATATATATATATATATATGCATACAAAATAATTATACACCGTACACACACACATATATATATTATGTAAACACACTATTATTTTGGATGCGATTTAATTGTTCACCTTCTTGAACATGAATATTTGTCATTGGGCCTTCGGCACACTTTGATAGTTTTGCTCCATATGTGTGTTGTGCTGTTTGTGTTACAGGACAGCAAAACTAAAACATGGCCTCCTAAAGCCCCATGGCAGCACTCCTCGCACACCAACACCATGCCCAATCCCAGCTCTTCCCTCTACCAGATGACCATCCCCTCCAGCCAATGGGGCGACTCCATGCAAATGCTGCAGTCTCCGGTGTGGTCGACAGCCAATGAATGCCCTCCATCCTCCGGGATCTCTTCTGGCTTCTCGTTCACACCACAACAACAACAACAGCAACAACAACAGCAGCAACAGCAGCAGCAACAGGTTTCCCAGCACAAGATCCTGAGCAAAGGCTTCAAAACCTTCCCGCTCAAACCCGAGCATCGACCCTCATACCTACACCAGTACTGAGCTGGACCCGTGCTGGGAGAGGTCGAACCCAGGGTTTTATAATCCCAACACGGCTTCATCGTAGAAACCCAGCTGGGATTGTTCATCTTGTGGTGAAGTGTGCCGTAAACCTGGTCTAGAGTCCAACCTTGTGAACTAGAAGTGTTTTTATAGGGAAATTTGCATTTAACATAGTGGTTAATAACCTTTTTGTACACAGATGCGTGTCCCCAAACAGAAACGTAACTGCCTTCCACGCTGTCCGAACGATGCATGATTCATGTTAACAAACAGCAGCTAGTCGGACCATTTCACTGGCAGCCGCTTCGATCTCGATTCGTTCGGCTTCGAGTTTACACACGACTTTTCCGATATGCATGGCCAGCGTGCTCACTCACAGCGCACTATTGCAGCCGCATTACGAAGATCCGGGGTCCTGGTTCGCTAACCGGACGTCCCATATAACGATACTGTGTTAAAATAGCTGTAACTGCCAAATGTCATGTGGGACGACCCAGACCGCAGCTCTCAGCTACTGTTCCATAGCTTGTAAATGACTCGGAAAAAAAGACACAAAAAAGAACTATAAATAATTTACTTTTTATGAAGAGGCTTTGAGCAGGCTCGGCAGAAATATAATAATCATAGCAGAGGTGTAATTTGAAAGAAATACACTACTTTTTCAACGTCTGACAGATTTAAAAAGAAAAAAAGAAGAAAAAAAAAGGATGTTAGCAGTAAGTAACTTTGTGCCATGTTGTTTTGAATAGCACTTGCAGATATTTTCTCTAACCAAAGTATTGTTTAGAGGGGGGAAATGGTGCTTGAACTTAAAAAAGAAATGTTGTTTGGGAGCGTAGTAGGCTAGTAGTTATATCTAGAAAGAGAGAGAGAAGAAAAAAAATCCTTTTATGAAAAACACAAACCCCTTCTGTATGGTCTTCATCCCTTCTTCATCGCGTTTGTTTTCCCATTGGCTTTTCTTCAGAACGACACTAACACTTCTCATAAATATAACATTTTATTCCTTTCAAATACAATATATTTCTTGTACAAATATTGACAGTATTAATCTTATTTTTGTATTTTCTTACACATTATACCATTACTCTATAAGTTAGCATAATATAGGCTTAATAATAAAAATAAGTAAAACGTTATTTTCCCAAGATGTGAAGCACATTTTTTTTTCTTCCTGTCCTACAGAGTTTAACTGTACCTTCTTTCTACAGAGGTTACCAAATACGCCATTATAAACACTAATAAATGGTTCTGGTCGGATTGGGATGGATTTATTTTTTTGGGTTATTTTTGAGCCCAGATTCCGTTGGTTTCTGTGGTTTCGGGCTGCATCTTAAAAGCCCAGAATGTTCATTTCGTGACGTTTGCCGATGCCAATGTTGCCTGTATTTATGATATGACCATGTTTTCTGAAAACTAACATACTTACCATGTTTACAGAGAATCGTTTGCTGTATATAAATATATCTTTTTATAGTTCTGTGCTTTGCACAATCAAAAATGTAGGTTCGTTGCTTCGTCCGTGTTTTTCTCCCAAACTGTTTCGGCTTTTTTCTTCTTTTTTTTTTTTTTTTTAAAAGATAAAACATCTTCAATGACCTTGGACTGTAACGCTCAACATTTCTCAGCTGTGTCAAAATGGTTTACTAGTGGCTTCAAAAAAAATTAAAAGGAGTTTAAAAAAAAAAGAGAAAAAAAAGAAAGAAATAATGTTGCCCTGACAGAAGATATGATGGGCGACTGCTTGGCTTATGTTGCTTATTGTTCACTAGAGCTGGCAACTGATTATTTCCAAGTGTACCAGCAATGCAAAAAATAAATATATAACATAACATCTGCTTTCATTTCGTCTTTGACTCATTTTGCATACGAACTGAGCTTTCACATTTCATATCTCCGTAACATTTGTTAAAGCGACACTGTGTAATTTTTAAAGTTGATTCTTAGCAAAAAACACTTTGTTCTTTTTAAAAGTATATGTGCTCATTAATGTGTAATTACTTGTACCAAATCAAGAATTCTCGTAAGTGTAGAATCTGCCATTTAGAATACATATGAGCGAGTCGCTCGAATGGCGGAAGCCATGTTGTGCCTCCATCTTGAAAATACATTAGCCAAAGAGGGACATACCTGGAAATTCAAGCTTTGCCTTTCGTGTTTTAACACTCAGTGACACCGTGACGAGTGTGAGGGGGAGATTACTCGTGACTGCCGGCAGATTTGAAATAATACGGCCACCGTAGGAGTTAAAACGCCCTCGGAATGGGAGGGGCTGGAAAGTAATATCAGAGCCCGTCTACGGAGAGCCTGGCCACTCCTATTGTACTGAATTTTGGTTGTAGTTCCACCAGAATTCCACTGGGGGCGATCGCCCTCGATTGTAGGTTTTGCAAGTTCAACATGGGTTATAGGTCGAAAGTTGAATGAACGAATACTTATGTCCTTTCGATTTCTTACAGGTTGAGTTGTTGTTGCCCATAACACGCTAGCATTCTGCTAATGAACGCTGATTGGTCAGTGAAGACTGATTACGACCAGAGATACCGCTTGATGGCATCGTGGCATCCGCAGCGGGACCAGAAACAAACAAAACAAAAACTCTTCTAGCACGTGTGTTTACCTGTGTCAGCTGTGTCGTGTGTTTGCCTGTGTCAGCTGTGTTGTGTGTTTGCCTGTGTCAGCTGTGTTGTGTGTTTACCTGTGTCAGCTGTGTTGTGTGTTTGCCTGTGTTGTGTGTTTGCCTGTGTCGGCTGTGTTGTGTGTTTCCCTGTGTCGGCTGTGTTGTGTGTTTACCTGTGTCAGCTGTGTTGTGTGTATGCCTGTGTCAGCTGTGTCGTGTGTTTACCTGTGTCAGCTGTGTTGTCGATGCCTCGAGAGAAAAGAAAGTGCAGAGCGTGAAAGCACCAAAGTGACTGAAGGATTGCCGTAAAACAGTATCTCTGGTCGTACGATGCGTATGACGTCATTGACACTTTAAAAGACTTTTTAAAGCAAATAAGTGACTCTAAAAAATCTAACACCCAGCAGAAGTGTGTAATTTCTTTGCATCTCCTTTCGAATACAATATTCAAATTACTAGACAAAAAATTTAATCCTGAGAAAAGTGGATTTTGAGGGGTATAGCTCCATAGACCTCCATTCATCCTGCACTCGTCCTGTGAGCGCCCTCATGTGGAGCCAGAGTGGAACTGCAACCAGTTCAGAAGCCAGAAGTTTACTGAGAGTGGAAGTTCTCCCCTTATTAGACATTCTCTGGTAATATTCAGTTGGTAGTCATAAACAATTTCACCGCTAGATGGGAGTAAATCCTACACAGTGTAGCTTTAATTCATGTTCTCAATTTTCTTTATTGCAGTTAAAAGTCAGAAGGCCAATACAACAACACCAGAAGTACTTCAATGACATGTGGATTCAAAAGGAGTCTGATTTGCATTTTGTCCATAATTGATTTAAACATGGTATTTTATTTATGGCATTTCATATATTCATTATACATAGTATTAAAGTATAAATATTATGAAATTATGTACATAAAAACAGTGTTCCCCAGCAAAGCCATCTGGGATTCCTTTCGGCCAATGGGATTCTGTTTCCTTAAGGATTCTGATTAAAAATATATATAAATAACCAAACAACCAGGTGGGAAAACATTTTCGCAATAACATTTGGTGCCTAAAATTTGCACATTCATCACTTGTATTTACTCATATTCAAATGTACATAAACAACTGAGCTGTTGAGCAATACATTAGTTAATGATACATTTATTATAATGCATTTACAATATTCCTGTAAACTGAACATCAACTGACTGAGTCGTTTGCAGAAGTCTGCGTCTCCTCTGGCACGATCTCTGCGCCGGCATCAGCTATGGTTCCCAAATACACGATGTTCCGGTGCAAAATCTGCTGGTATCTGGGAAGGAGATGAAGTACATACTTCATTAAAAGCACTAAAGCATATGAAGAGAACAAACGCGTGAAACACACGTACTGAACACACTCGGTGGCTCGGCCCTTCTGCAGATACTCTGTGATGCATCTCACCAGCTGATCGTTCTCATCCAGCAGCTGCAAAACAGTGGCAATCAGTTAGTAGATTAACTTCAGGAAACACTTATAAACTTTACATATTATACACTTATAGGTCTGCACTTGAAAGGTAATTTAGTTCATGACCATTTCAAAGCATCTTTCTGAACCGCTGGCTGGCCTATTGACGAACACGGAAGCGCAGATGAAGTAAAGCAAAACACTGATCATGAATTACTTGGCTTATGCTACTCCTAAATCCTACATCATTCGTCGGGTCAGAGGTCACTCTCCCGCCGGAACTAGACTCGCATATGGTCGTTACCGGAAGCCAGTGACTATAGTTCATTATAAAGTTATAAATATGGATATTCTTTTTTAATAAAAACGCATGGCTTTGCTTCAGAAGGCCTTTATTTACCCCCAGGAGTTGTATGGATTACTTTTATGATGGATGGATGTGCTTTTTTGGGCTTCAAAATCTCAGGTACCATTCACTCCCATTATAAAGCTGGGAAAGTCAGGATATTTGTAAATATATCTCTGATTGTGTTCGGTTGAAAGAAGAAAGTCATATACACCTAGGATGGCTTGAGAGGGTGAGTAAATTATGGGATAATGTTAATTTTTGAGTGAACAAACCCTTTAGGTTGTACCTATCTCATTTTTATATATAATATGTGATTTAAACTTTTCACTGAAAGATATATTTCTTTATTTTTCTGAATTTTTCTTTTGTTTTGCATTTCTAATTTAATTTTATTCACAAGAACAAATGTCTCATCAACACTGTCGATTCTTTCATGTTAATTTTCCCATAATGTAAAATCTCTTATAAAATCAATTTAAAATAACACATTTATTATATTATCTGCCTTACTTTTGTTTACAGGTGCGACTCTCGAACTCTCGCGTTCACACTGCAGCAAACAGAAGTGGCGCGAACGAACATGTTTTTAAACTTGCATGAACGCGCACAACGGACAACTGACGAGAGCAGCTCCGATGAAAGAAAGAGACTGACTGGATCAACAATGTTTATATTGAATTTATCTAATATCTGCATCTCCGTAAGTTACCAAAAACACACAACAACACATACGAGACCCACATAAATGACGTAACTAACGTTAGTTGTCAGCACGGGTCCGTCACTTCCGTGAGTCCTGAAAACATAGCTGAGGTCGTTTACGTTATAGAAACTAAAGCGGTCGTTTCTCCCATAAATAACCGAACTGTGTGTGTGTTTGCGAATTAAGCACCGAGTTCAAATGTTTACTCACTCTTTGAATTGTCTCCTGGTTGATTTGCGCTTTTCCGCGCTGCCGTTTGGGAACAAAAACAACAGACATTTTCACGGCCTCGAAAACTCAAAGCACCGATGCGCCTCACACAGATATATTCCGCTCAAAGAGCTTCTGCAGATGAAAAACCGCTCCAGAAATCGATGAATATCAACATTTTATTATGTGACCAACAACAGTCTCCATCAGAGCGACTCGTTTCTTCTGTGTTGTTCGGATCGTTTAGTGACTCGGTTCATTACTGACCCCTGCGGGTCATTCTGCAGCACTGACGCCTTTTCTCTTGCAAATCACTGCAGTTTAGTCAATATGCAATAGATCATCATCATACCTAGAACAAATGTAAAACAAGCTCACCAAGTTGATACAAAATACTATACATATGTATGTATTGCATAGAGCTTTGCTTCTCTTTTGTCATCAAGTTAAAATAGCCTAATTTAATAGAATAAAAATGCTAAGATGGCCTACAACATGTAAACTGACATCATATTTCTTAAGCTCTGCAACTGTCTCTGAAACAGGATTTACATAATTTAAGAGAAATGTCGGAGGAGCTTGAGTTTGAGAAACCCAGCGGGGTTTGTTTGAACCATGAGAGTTATAATTTACTCACCCTCATAATTTACTCATCCTCAGGTTGTTCCAAACCTGTATAAATTCCGTTGTTCTGTTGAAAACAAAGGAAGATATTTTGAAGAAAGTTTGTTAAAAAATAAATTGTGACGTACAATTACAATCCCTTCACGCTCCACACAAGTCCAAATAGACCTTATTGGGGAGGGGGGAACAAAAGCACACAAGTGCCAAGTGCCCTAAAACAACACAATTTGAAGATAAAACTATGCAGCACAGGTATACAAATATAAATGTATTTTTGGTTTACTTTGAGTACAGTTAAAATCAATTTAAGTGTTAGTGCTAATCAGTACATTTATATTAGTGTACTTAAGCACCACAGTTGGCAAAATGTACTTATAACTAGTAGCATCAATTATTAATATATTTTTAATAAGTCAATTTAACTTAAATTTAGGGTTACTATATAAAAGTCTAGATTGAACTCATTTTTAGAGCATTCAAAGCACACCTTTAAGAAATACAGTGATAAAACTCCTCTGTATATTTTTGCGGTAGTATACTTTATTTCAATGCACTACAAATCAATTTAAGTATTAGTGGTATTTAGTATACTTTTTCAAGTGCACTGAAGTACTACTGAAGTATAAATATACTTTTAATTAGTGTATTTATAGTGTATAACTTAATAATAATAATAATACATTTTTAATTAGCACAAAAAAAAATAAGAATGTAGCCTACTACAAAATGTACTTAGTTGTATTTTTTTTTTTTGTGCATTCAAGTATACTTTATTCACCTGGGTTAGGGTTAACCACCATGATATGACATCACAGATAGGTCCCCTGGCTCCCAGCATGGCCGGCCCAAGCCTTTATGGGGCCCTAAGCAGAATTTTATTTTTGGGCCCATGGTGCCACCAATATAGTCGTCAATACTTGTCAATACTTGATTATTCGCAGACTACAAAACACACCCATTATCAATGTTATTAGTTGTAGCTGTGTTGCTTACATCAGTGTGTGTCTGGCATGTTTTTACCCTTCTACGGTTTTAAATTGTAACAGTAGCAAACCCAAGCTAACTTTAGATAAACAGTATCTTCTTTTATATAAAAAAAAATTGAATTACAAAACGACAATATTAAATTAAATACTTAAAGCTACAATATGTAATTGTTTTCGCCGCTAGGGGTCACTAACCTCTTACAGTAACAAAGGCGTATGTTGATGACGCATAAGCAGAATTATGGATCTTGTCGTCATACTGATGGATCTGTGGTATGAAGCAGGGCATGATTGCTAATGAGAGACAGATATCATATAACATATTTGATTAAAGAATATAAGGGCACATGAATTTTTAAAAATTAATGAAGTACACAGAAAAATCATTTGTAAAAACACTACAATATTACATATAAAAATACGAATTGTAAAATTTGATTTCATGGCGACTTTAAACTTGTGAGGTAACGCAGCGCTGTTTCACTTGGTCTACACTATCACACTAAACTGCATTTGAGTGTGTTAAAGTTATAATGTTATTTTATGTGTTAGTTTGTCTGTATGAGACTAGCAGTGAGCTAGCCTGGCTCCACCCTCCAACGTACTTTCGCTCCATTTTCATTTTCCGTCAGTACTCCTTTTGGGTTTGCGTTATATTCTTATATTCTTGGGTTTTCTCTGGCCTAATTTTTGGCGGTCCAATCAGCGAACAGAGGGAGTGGCTGAGAACGATGACGTTGAGGTCGTGCGCTGTTGTGGGATTACGTCACAACCAAATGTTAGCGATCCAGAGTGGCTCTGGGCAGATCCAACAGTTTTAAACTTCAACAGAGTACCCGCCTTCAAGGAAGTTTACGCTTGTCAATGGAGAGTGGCCTGTACAAATGAAATGTATGACTGTCTGGTAGGACCAGGCTAGCAGTGAGCTTGATCAACATTAGAATAACATACTGATCATTTTCTAACATTTCATCATATTGAGCTAGATAACATTGATTAGTTTTATGTACATTTGCTCACCTGTCTAATAGAGTACATGCAAGAGTGGCGTCTCTGTCAAGTCGAAGTTTGTCATGTACGCTAGCTCTCGGCATCTCGAAGACGCCACGCCGATATTGATCCTCGTTTTAGTTTTCCTTTTGTCCCAGAGTCTGCCTGCCATGGTCCATAATATTTGAATGAAACAACAACAGCGTGAGCGCGCCGCTAGACGTAACGCAGTTGTCCACGTCTGTCGCCATGGTTACTATGGCAGAACAAGCGGAAACCAGGGATAACGCAGATATTACATCATTGACAGGCGACAAGTGAACAGGGACGAGCTGTTATTTAAAATTGGAATTTCTCTGAAATTAAAAATCTTTGGGAACTTTTGGGATATTGTAAGTAGACAACTGCAGGAAATATCTCACACTGTGCAAGTGATTTTTGGATATTTTATTACAAATATCTTACATATTGTAGCTTTAAAATCACACAAAATAAATAGCACCTGCCTCAGTGCAGCGGTCTGACATGTACGGATGACAAAATTCCCAGCACTCATACATATGTATGTGTATGTACTAGTTTTCAGCATATGAACGCATACTACGCAAGTCGACTCTCACGCCACAAGAGTAACTCGTGACGCATGTATGACGTAGATAGAATGTAGGAGTATCGTAAGTTTAGCCGCGTCTCGCGGTTCAATCAAACAGCGCTGGGCAACAAACTCAAGCTCCTCCGACATTTCTCTTTAAAAATTGTTATTTTAGACTTCTAATTCGTGACTGGTGTTTTGTTTTGCTCTATCCTCTGCACTTCCGCGTTTGTCATTATGTCGCATCATGTCAAGGGTCACTCTTCCACTGTAAATCGATGCATATGGCCGTCTGCCGGAACCCGGAAGCTAGTTATTTTAGTTGATAAAGTTTTAAATATGGATATTTAAATCCCCCCAGAGCCGTGTGGATTACTTTTATCATGGATAGATGCACTTTGATGGACTTCAAAACAGAAACAACCATTCACTGCCATTACAAAGCTTGGAAGATCCAGGACATTTTTTAATACAACTCTGATTGTATTCGTCAGAAAGAAGAATGTCATATACACCTAGGATGGCTTGAGGGTGAGTAAATCATGGGGTGATTTAAAATTTTCAACATCATTGGGTGAACCAACTAACCCTTTAAGGACAGGCGACAGCATGTTTACTAATTGGCTGCTGTCACTTTAAGACCTGCACGCATACAGACACGCATCTGATTTTCTCTCAAATAGAATCAAATGAATGAATCAAATTCTCTCGGAGGCCCCATAAACTGAACTGATAGAATGCACTGTAGCACAATACTACGATATTTCTACAAAGCAGATCGTGGAGACATTTTAATCGTCCACGATCAAATTCGTGATATAGCACACCCCTACCTTGGAGTATCCTGTCAATTTAGGGATTTTTTCAGTATATCTCGGTCACGTTGTTTTTTAACCTTTGTATTTTCCATTTTTGTGCTTCACACTATAGTACTTTCTTTCGGACATTTTGCTGCTATGCCGCCTAGCAGTGACGTAAATGAAAATGATTGACATGATTTGACCAGCAGCTTGTGACGTAGTGATTCTAGATAGGCCTGTAACCCCAATCACGCTTCACAGAACAATACAAATACCAAAATAAGCTCACTTTTACAATTGAAAAACGTTCTTTTTTAATTTAACTCAAAATGGGGACTCTTTCCTTTTTTCCTACATCTTGCTTATTCAAAGCATATCAAAGTGCAAAAACAATTACGAAAACAAAAAAAAAAGAAAAATGTCTCTTATGACATAATCATCAAATGAACAATCATTAGATCACAATCATCTTTCAGAACAGATAGAAGAATTTACGAGTCTTCAAAGATAAATGACCTAAACAGATCTAAACAATGTCGATCAATATTCAGACACAATACTTGTGAAGGTATCAAGTCATTTTCAGTTCAAAGTCCATGAGGGAAGCAAAACCAAACAAAATGCATTTGAAAGTTTTGTCCTTAAGCCAAGCGTTCAAGAGAAGGATGTTTGATGTTTGTGGGCTTGTGTAGATGTGTGTGAATGTGCTGTGTGAAGTATGGGATAAAAGTCCGCTAAACCCATCTTTTCCAAGAGTCAGTTGTGATTTAAGGCTCCATTTCGGAGTGAGGATGAACTGTTCAAGGCCTACCTGAAGTCCAGCGTGCAGTCAGAATATCTGAGGCCTGTCCAAAACTAGAGGAAATTCACTCACGGTCACAGCATTCCAACCCCACGCAGTTCAAAACACAGCCGATAAACGAATGGCATCGCGAACCTCCGAACACTCGTTCACTGTGTAGCTGGCGCAAGTCTTGTGACACGAAAACTTTCAGTCTCGTTGGTTCATGATCGGCATCATACTTCACAGTGCTTACTGTCTGTTGATTAAGCATTTGTATATTCCAAACACTGCTATGGAAAGGAGCAGCTCGCTGGAACCTTTGTAGTCGAAACTCTTCCGCAGTGCAGCAACAAAGCTTTTAAAACACAGTAATCTCAAGTCTTGACTAAATTCTGGCACATTTTAAACGTCTAAAGACTCCAGGCAGTTCAAATTGCTTCAACTTTGGCTCTTGGTGTAGTGGGAAAAAGCCTTTTCCTTTATCTAAATTAACCTGCATCTAAATTAACCTGATTCCATTTCCTTCTGGCTACTGACTCCTGACTCCTCCTACTTGTTACAGTGCATTATGGGTTCTGTAGTTTTTTTTTTCCGTCACACTCCCCCTCCATTGGACAAAACATCTCATGGTTCCTTATGAGATGTTGAAACATTAAAATCCTAAGAATTCTTCGTCCTCATCAGAGGATTCTTGAAAGAGGTCGACAAGCTTTTGTCTGTTTTGTGCTTCTAATTCAGTGGATGTTGGATAACAGGGTTTTAAATTACAAACATGAACAACACGAACATCTTCGCCTGTAGACTCCAGTGCTATTCTGTAATTTACTGGCCTCATTTGTTGGATTACCCTGTAGGGTCCTTTCCATTTTGGTGCAAGTTTGGCTGTGAAATTATCCTTTGCACTGGACTGTGGGAAATGCCTCATCCATACCCTGTCTCTTTCATTGAATAGAATGTCCCTTCGATTCTTGTTGTAATTTCGAAGCTGTCTTAGATGGGCTTTCTTACAGTTCTCTTGTGCTCTTGCCTGCAGTTGCTTTAAATGATATACAGTGTCATAGTGGGGTGCATTTGGTGACAGATCATGGCTTCTACCTTTCAGAATCTTATCCATTGGCCCCTGTAGCTTCCTTCCTATGTGGAGTTCTGCAGGAGACATTCCTGTGGTTTCCTGCACTGCAGAATTTATAGCAAACCTGATTTCTGGCAGGTACTGGTCCCATCGTTTATGACTGTCCTCTACATATGCTGCAATCATACTTTTAAGAGTTCGATTTACCCGTTCGGTCATGTTTGTTTGCGGATGATGAGCGGTTGTCAATTTTGGCGTGACATTCCAATTCTCACACAGTTCTTTAAATATTGCAGATACAAATTGGGTACCTCTGTCGGATATAAGAAAGTCCGGTACTCCCCATCTTGTTAGTATCTCTTTTCTGAATACAGTTGCAACACTCCTTGCTGTAGCTGTACGTATAGGAAACAGTTCGATCCAACGGGTGAAGTAGTCAACAAATACTAAAAGGCATTCATTTTGATTGGTGCTACGGGGTAGTGGTCCCATGATGTCCACACCCATTATTTGATTTGGTCGTGTGCTGTTAATCTTCTGCATTTTTCCAGCAGGTTTCCGTTGGTCTGTTTTTAGGGTTTGGCACTTTACACATCTCTTTACAAATTGTTTTATATCGGACCACATCCCCGGCCAGAATACGACATCCTGAATTCTTTTGTAAGTTTTAAAGATGCCAGCATGCCCACTTGTGGGGTCACTGTGATAGTGTTCCAGTATAGGTGAAATAAGATCCCTAGGGAGGAAGATACGGTAGTGTGACTGCTTGTCGGACAGCGTTTTTAGGTACAGCTTGTCTTCGATGACTTCATATTTTGTCTGCTGACTCCCTTTATCAACAGCCAAAGTTTGGAGTATTTTCACAATCACTGGGTCACTGTGCTGTTTCTCCCATATTAGTTCATCTGTAACTGGAAGAGTATTCATATCCTTTTGATTTGAATACAAATTACAACTTGCATGGGGGGTAATTCGTGAAAGAGCATCCGGTGCTGTATTTAATTTCCCTTTCCGATATTCAACAATGAAATCGTACTTCTGTAACTGCAGAGCCCATCGAATGAGACGGCTGGTGGTTTTTGGAGAATTCATCACCCACTGCAGAGCAGAGTGATCTGTAACGACAGTGAACATTCTATGTTCAAGATAGTGCTGCCACTTATCTAATGCCCATATTACGGCTAAGCATTCTTTTTCTGTTGCAGAGTAGTTTGACTCAGCAGGATTAAGATTTCGGATGGCATAGGCGATTACCTCCTCTGTACCTTGTCCTCTTTTTTGGGTCAAGACCGCACCCAGTCCAGTCTCACTGGCATCGGTATACACAACGAAGGGATGCTCAAAATTGGGATGTCCGAGGATGGGTGGAGTCATCAAGCAGGTTTTCAGTTCTTCGAAGGCTTGTTGGCACTGTGGTGTCCATTGAAAAGATCTGCCTTTTTTCTTTAAGGAATTAAGTGGTTCGGCAATTCTGGAAAAGTTTGCAACGAACCGGTGGTACCACCCGGCTAGTCCAAGAAATCGTTGGACTTCCTTCAGATTTCTTGGAACTGGATAGTTTCGAATAGCTTCCACCTTACTCGGGTCAGCTGTAATGCCGTGGATGTTAATTACATGACCTAGGAATGTTACTTCAGGCAAGCAAAACTTACTTTTCCGAAGATTTATGGTTAAGCCAGCTTCTTGTAACTTACGGAAAACAGCTTGGAGGTCAAGGAAATGCTGAGTAACAGACGAAGAATAGACGATAATATCGTCGATATACACAAAACAAATACTTCCTCGTAGTTCTCCCAAGACAGTCTCCATAAGACGTTGGAAGGTGGCTGGGGCGTTTTTAAGCCCAAAGGGCATTACATTGAAGTGAAATAGCCCAGCAGAGGTGGTAAAGGCAGTCTTTGCTTTACTGGAAGCATCCATAGTAACTTGCCAGTACCCACTATTAAGGTCTAGAGTGGAGAAGATAGTAGATCCTGAAAGTGATTCCAAGATTTCAGTAAGGTTTGGTAGTGGGTATGCATCGCTGTCAGTTATAGCATTTAATCTGCGATAATCAACGCAGAATCGAAGTTGTCCATTTTTTTTCGGTACTAGAACTACCGGGGAAGACCATCCTGATTTTGAAGGTTCCACAATGCCGGTCTTCAACATGTCCTGGAGCTGCTGGTTCACAATGGCTTGTTTGGAAGGAGACATACGATAAGGTCGTTGCTTTATAGGTATTTGATGATGTGTGTAGATTTGATGTTGGAGTACATCTGTCCGTCCCAGACGAAGGGTGCACACCTGAGGATTTGTATGTAGGATGTGACTTAACTGTTGCTTATGATCAGTTGGTAAGTAAGCTGCATCCACTGCTTGATTGATGAGTGTTAGGTCATCCTCATTGCCACTATCATTCAAGGATAAGGGTAACATTAAGGGTGGAACAGAACTTAATAATGAAATACTTGGTATAGAACGATGAGCTGTATTTCCACCTGGCAGACATGGAGACCCCATTGGTGAAGGTAAAGGCACACTGGCATGACCAGGCTGAAAAAAGTAGTCCACGTCTGGATCAGAGATAAATGAATACTGTCCCTGAGAGACGTTTATCTGCATTCCACTAAAGTAGATAAAGTCTAGTCCCAAAACAATACAATAAGCAAAAGCTTTGGTTGTCAGCACAGCAACAGGTAAGGGGCAAATTTGATCATGTAATTGAAGTGAAATATTCAACCATCCCAAAGGCACTTCAGCCTTTCCATTGGCCAAATATAAAGGTCCAAGTGTCCATGGACTCAGGCTTTGTTCTGTGGGATCTAGATCTTTCCATAAGCTTTCATGGATTAGGGTATAGCTTGCCCCCGTGTCGACGATGGCTTTACCTATCCAAGTACCAATACTGACAGGTACAATTAATTGTTGCGGTACAACAACATTTTTTTTTCCAGGTGTGGAACTGACTTTTGTAGGTAAGGCATTTGCAATAGCTACAGAATTGTTACTAGGTCTACCTCTGAATTTTGAAGGAAAGGTTGGTTGCGTGTTAATAGCATGTTGGCTAGACGGTGGAGCAGACTGTGAGGACAAGGTAAACTGTGGGCAATTACCAGGAGCATGATGGCCCTTACACCTCCAGCACTGCACTTGCGGTTTGTCTGCAGGTCTGTTGACATTTGGACCTTTAGACCCAGCTTGACTGTGTTTGGAACTCAAACGGTAGTCATACTGTAACTGTTGAAGATTATCCTTTTCCATTTGTTGTCCAAGTCGTACCATTTCTTCCACAGATGACACCCGACCACGCAGCTGGCTGGCCAAGTAAGGTTTTAGGTTTTTTAGAATCATCTTAACTAATTCAGGCTCTGTTAAACTAGGGTTCCACCTTTTACAAAGTGCTCTGTACGTAAAGGCAAAGTCCCTTACCGACTCTCTCTCACCTTGAGTTCGAATTCGGACACGTTCAGCGAGTTCATCCTCATAGTCTTCAGAAAGAAAAGCAGTAAGGAATGCCGATTCAAACTCACCCCAGGTAGTTATCGTAGCTCTGGCTACCTCCCACCAATCTCGGGCCGTGCCATATAGGACTGTTCTGAAAGTAGCTAGAATTTCTGGATCAGACAGAGGATGTAAAGCAAGAAAATCCTTACATTTGATTATATACAACAAAGGATCTGAGTCATCTGACGGTCTTCCAAACGTAGGGAATGTTAACTTGAGATGGTCACTCTTGACAGCAACAGCATTTAGCGGAGGTGATACAGCAATGGAAGGCTGTGACAATTCAGCTCCCTTCGGAGGGTTCAGAGAAGTTTTGTGTTCGGTACTCACTGACAGTTCATTTACTTTATCACTTAGGCGGTCAAGCTGAAGGGTCCAATGTGAAAAATCTTTAACAAATTCGTCGTGACTTTTTTGAAAGTTTTTTTGGACAGCTTTAATGTCTGAGAAATCTTTAACAAGTCCATCATGACTTTTTTGAAAGTTTTGCTGGACAGCTTTGATGTCTTCTTGGACTTCCTTTTGAAGTTGCTCTACCATGAATCGAATATCGGATAGCAGGGACTTTTTACTTTCTTGAAGTTCATCGGTTATTAACAACTTCATTGTCTTCACCATTTGGTCAGTCTCAGTTTCAGTCTGTTGTTTGTTATCTGACAAAATCTTTGAAATTTGTTGTGTATGGTTGTCCACTTTATCAGCGAGACTTTTTAATTGACTTTCATGTTGTGAAGAACTCTGTTTCAATTCACTATTAAGTGCACTTACAGCTGCCTCTTGTTTCTCCAGGAGATCAAACAATTTGTCCCAGTTACCCTGGACCTGGGTGGTAAGATGTCCAATCTCCCTTGCAGGTGTGGGAAACGTCCCAGGTAATTCATACTGGGCCCCTGAAGACACTTGAGAACCATCCCCTACTGTCCCTGCTGGAGAAGGAGTACACAGTTGCATTTGGTCTTGGTTTCCATCCCATACAAGAGGTTGCACTGACGTGTTAGGGGAAAAGGTTGAGGGAGCAAACTGTACATGGGTTCTTGATTGTAATGCAGTGGATTGAATGGGGGTATAGGGATAGTTGGACACCTGAGTTTGCAGGCCAGGCATCCAGACTGGAGTGGCAACATCTGGAACATCAATATCCACAAAGGTTGATGATGGGTGAAAGGCATCTGCCATTATGTATTGTGTAAGAGAGAGATGGGATATTGTATGTGTTATCAGTATATGAAGTGCAAAACAAATAAACAATTGATCACTTCACAATAATACCACTCACATGTAAACACTTGTGATAACCCATAGTTCACAACTGAGATTACACCCTCCTTGGTTATTAATTACAAGCTTAACTCCACAAATTCAAAGACTTGAGTTAGTTTCTACACAATTCTCATCTAGTAAATGCACTTAGATAGTTTCAGTTACATCTTACAACTTAGTTCATCACGGTTAGACTCAAGCAGATAAATAAACAAAAAAAACATTTCATCAAAATAAGGATCATCCTATACTTTGCTTCAAATACTATAAGGTTTACAAGTTTTCAGGTCCCTGTTCGGGCGCCATTTTCTGTGACGTAGTGATTCTAGATAGGCCTGTAACCCCAATCACGCTTCACAGAACAATACAAATACCAAAATAAGCTCACTTTTACAATTGAAAAACGTTCTTTTTTAATTTAACTCAAAATGGGGACTCTTTCCTTTTTTCCTACATCTTGCTTATTCAAAGCATATCAAAGTGCAAAAACAATTACGAAAAGAAAAAAAAAAGAAAAATGTCTCTTATGACATAATCATCAAATGAACAATCATTAGATCACAATCATCTTTCAGAACAGATAGAAGAATTTACGAGTCTTCAAAGATAAATGACCTAAACAGATCTAAACAATGTCGATCAATATTCAGACACAATGCTTGTGAAGGTATCAAGTCATTTTCAGTTCAAAGTCCATGAGGGAAGCAAAACCAAACAAAATGCATTTGAAAGTTTTGTCCTTAAGCCAAGCGTTCAAGAGAAGGATGTTTGATGTTTGTGGGCTTGTGTAGATGTGTGTGAATGTGCTGTGTGAAGTATGGGATAAAAGTCCGCTAAACCCATCTTTTCCAAGAGTCAGTTGTGATTTAAGGCTCCATTTCGGAGTGAGGATGAACTGTTCAAGGCCTACCTGAAGTCCAGCGTGCAGTCAGAATATCTGAGGCCTGTCCAAAACTAGAGGAAATTCACTCACGGTCACAGCATTCCAACCCCACGCAGTTCAAAACACAGCCGATAAACGAATGGCATCGCGAACCTCCGAACACTCGTTCACTGTGTAGCTGGCGCAAGTCTTGTGACACGAAAACTTTCAGTCTCGTTGGTTCATGATCGGCATCATACTTCACAGTGCTTACTGTCTGTTGATTAAGCATTTGTATATTCCAAACACTGCTATGGAAAGGAGCAGCTCGCTGGAACCTTTGTAGTCGAAACTCTTCCGCAGTGCAGCAACAAAGCTTTTAAAACACAGTAATCTCAAGTCTTGACTAAATTCTGGCACATTTTAAACGTCTAAAGACTCCAGGCAGTTCAAATTGCTTCAACTTTGGCTCTTGGTGTAGTGGGAAAAAGCCTTTTCCTTTATCTAAATTAACCTGCATCTAAATTAACCTGATTCCATTTCCTTCTGGCTACTGACTCCTGACTCCTCCTACTTGTTACAGTGCATTATGGGTTCTGTAGTTTTTTTTTTCCGTCACAAGCTGATTGGACAGATGTGACCTAAATGTCACATCTATCCAATCACCTGCTTATTATCATTTTAATGTTTCTTATGGGTTTCTTTTTGTTTGTGCTGATGTAAATTTAAAAAAAAAAAAAAAAAAAAAAAATAGTCTGGCCAATCCGGGTACCCTGCACACATGGGGCCCCTAGGCTGCAGCCAACGCAAGCCTGTGCATTAATCCGCGCCTGTATATGACTGACGGCACCAGTGCTACTGCTGCCTTTGTGTTTCACCTGCACAGTGTTTACCACGCTTGTATCGTGTTCATGACAGCACTGGCATCGCTGCTGCAGTGGACATCAGTTCTAGGCTTTGGCATGACCTTCACCATTAACCATAAACACTGTGACGGTGCAGTGCTCAGCCTCGCGCTATGGATGTCTCATGTCCTGGGATGAACGTTGCTAGGCGATAGTGCCGTCGCCTATCCATGTGCCTGGGGTGCTGAATGACGGCTGTTAATGCATTCTGGAGACAATCACGACATGACTGCTGGCAGTGAGTTTACGGCGGGATTTTAGATCCCGAGAGCGCCACCTTCGGTGACGCAGTGTCGAGAGACCAACTCGAAAGGGAACGTCACCGGTTACCTAACGTAACCTCGGTTTCCTGAGAAGAGGGGTTCATTTGGAAACAAAGCTAGTCTATTTCTAAATGTAATGGTGCATGTCCACTACAGCCAATAGAATCTGTCTGCAGCCTGCAAGACTTCAAGTCAAGTCAAGTCAAGTCATCTTCATTTATATAGCGCTTTTAACAATGTAGATTGTTTCAAAGTAGCTTTACAGAGATAAACGTATAATTTAAGGTAACAGAGATTGTTTTGGCTTTATAGCGGTTCTTTAATAAAGTTAAAGTTATTTTCCAGCTAAATGTAGTTTTGATTGATTCGCTTCCGTCGCAACGATCATTTGTTATTAAATTATGGGCCGCTAAGACGACACCATTCTCTCTACACAGACTTTAAACGCGAACCTGTGAGAAACGCTGATGGCGTTCACATGCGCATTAAAGGTCCCGTTTTTTGTGTGTTTTTGAAGCTTTGATTGTGTTTACAGTGTGCAATATAACATGTGTTCATGTTTCGCGTGTAAAAAAACACAGTATTTTTCACACAATTTACTTATCTGTTTACCGCTGTTTTCACTGTCCTAAGAACGGGCTGATGACTTCCTTGTTCTATGAAGTCCCTCCTTCAGAAATACGTAACGAGTTCTGATTGTGCCAGCGGTTCCTGTGTTGTGATTCGACAGCAGCTTAGCGCACGTTGCCCGGAAAGGTCACGCCTCTTACCATAACTTGGAGATGCATGCGCTCAGGGAAGGCCAAACAAAGGTGATTGGACTCCGGGATGAAAATAACAGTGTCTCGACAACATGGCGACAAACACACTCTACAAACGCAACTCTTCCTCTTCTCCGTGGGAGCGCAACAAGACCACGCCCCCTTTTTTGTGTATTCCTGTGGGCGGAGGTTAGTCAAAAAACTGTTCTAGTGACGTCATTAAAGAAGGAAGTAGAGGGATGTAGTCCAAACAAGCCGTTCGATGTAGGCGACTTCTGTTAAATAAAATATCTCGCTTGGCATTGAACTTTGAGCTTTATAATTTTACAGATATTATTTATACTCTAACAGCAACATTACACACTAACTAAAGTTTGAAACATGGGATCACGAAGAACGGGACCTTTAAGAATTGGTTCTATAGTTAAGTGCGTTTGAATGTGCGCAGGTTTGGAATTCCCTACAAACCAAGCCTAAACAAAGTACTGGTGTTTCCTTATAATTTTTTATACAGAATATTATTTTATTTTATCAATTCGGGGTAGATACGCGAATTGAGTTTCCCGAAGACGCTTCAAGTTACGCCCCTTCAAGTTACGCCCCTTCATGTTACGCCCCTTCAAGTTACGCCCACTTCGAGTTACGCCCACTTCGAGTTACGCCCACTTCGGGTTGATCAGTTTTTTTTCGACTTGAGGTGCTCTAAGTGATGTTGGGTGACGTCACTTCTTGTTGACGTTTGAAGTATTGTCAAACAAAACGGAGGCTAGCTCGACCCTCCCTCCCCCTCATCCCGTCCCCTCCCTCCCTCCCTCCCTCCCGTGTTTCCTGAAACAGGCTTATCCAATGTAAATTCGGGACTACGCACGTTCCTTCTCCTTTTCTCTCTTCTTTGCCATATGTTCATCGGAACGTCGTCTCTTTGGTCGTGTGCCGGCCATATCAAAATTCAAGAGAATATAATTCTAACGTTAGTCGTTGTCTAGGACATCTCTCCTCTAGCTAACTTCCCTCTTCATGCTTCTCTCTCCTCCACTCCCCACACCCCCCTTTATGTGCATGCGCACAAACCACCCAATCCCCACCCCCACCCCCAGACCGGTCGGTGTATGACATTAAAGTAAAGTACCGCGAGAGTGATTAGAGAACAGACAGTTCCGTATGATTTTGAATCACTCTCGAACGATGTGAAAGGCAACACAATGAGGGTTAATGCAAACCCAATCTATTCTGGGACTAATATTGTCTGTTCTGGGCTACTGCAGCAGCATTACATTCAAGAAAAAAGTGCTCAGAAATTGCCCCCAGCCACATAAAAATAGTTTAATCTAATCCTTGTAGTTTTCCCCTTTAGTTTTATGAGATACTCGGATGTAAACAACAGCATGGATTGCACTGTTTATGTAATACTGAACACATTGTTACACTAATTTATGATGTCTAAACCATGGAAAAAAAAACATGTGGAAGCTGCTAAATCATATAGCGAAGGACATAGTAAGCAGGAAAGAGCGTGAAATTTTGACAAACTAAAGTTAATATGTGGTAAAGATCCGAACGAGCTAGCTTCTTGTCGAGTTCACGCGCATAGGTTTAGTTACCTATGATCACGCGTGTGAACTTGACAATCGATTACTATGGACTTCCACCGAAAACAGGATGTAAATACAGGTATGTGCGCTGGCTGAAATAACATAATTTTTATTCATATCTTTCACATCTACTGCAGTCAGATTCACCCGCGTTCACTCTGAAGGAATCACTCACATTGGTTGTGCACTTGTAATGACACATCAACGATGTTAAGAGGCTAAAAGCAGGTTTAAAACTTGCCCCATTGAAGTCAACAGGATGCAAATTTTAAAAAGAGGATAACACTGTGTAGGCAACACCGATTTTTGTCGTTGTTCTCTGTACTGACAGCACTCCAAATTTACAAAAAAATGAGCTCAATGTTAAAATTGACCGGAGTTCTCCTTTAAGTAGCTAGCAAACACACACCTTTATGAGATGCAAGTTAAAGAGAACTTGGTAAAGACAGAGTATGATAAATCCCACATTAGTGCACATAGCCTACATTTTAGTCCAGATCAGTAAGCTATTTTAAGAAAAATGAATATTAAGATATAAATTAGGTAATTAGATCATCTCATAAGAAACATCTACATTCAAACCATATGGGAAAAGTTTTTAATGTGTGTTTTATCATGTATGACGTTGTAAATTATCAAAATATTTGAGTGAGTGTGCAGTTTAACTCTTTACTTAGAGAGAGAGATTTACATACATATTTACATATATGCCTTTTATAAATGTGTCTTTTGTGTGTTCACACCAAAACAAAAACAAAAAAAGACAAATTCACATATTTCCAATATCTACTGGAAGGCAACAAAAGAAAAAAATAAATAATAGATTTTATTCAATAATTAATTAAATTAAATTAAATTAAATTAAATTAAATTAAATTAAATTAAATTAAATTAAATTAAATTAAATTAAATCAAATCATTGGCTCATTTGGTGTGATCATACCTTGATTTGTTTTCTCCTAATGCAATTACAGTACCAGTAGATTTTGAGACTTGAGGATTAAAAAAAAAAAAAAAAAAACAGGTCACGTGACAGGCAGTATGAGGAGCAAATGCGCACTGAGTTTTTAGAAACGAAACCGAAAGTGTTAAACGAAAGAAAACCACTTTTGAATAAGAAACAATAATACGACTATAAAACTCGTGAAAACTCGCGAATTACAACAAGCGTATCAGTGAGAACACTCGTTTAAACAGCACACACACCCGAACTTGTGTGACCGATGTGACTGCACGTCACATTTTTGACATTGATACGGCTTTTAATCGTAATGCAACGGACAGGTCAACGGGACATAAATTAAACCTTTAAATAAAATGGTTATTGAGGTTATTGTCATGACGTCACACTCTGAGCGTATGTTTAAAAAAAGATAATTTAACATATAAATAACACTTTTTAAATAGCCCATTAAAGTGTTTATTACAAATAAATGATTAAATGTTAAAAATGAATAAATGTAATGAAAAAAAAATTGCGTTGCATTTACAATCCTTTGAAAACAGGGGGTGCCCTAACTAACTGTGCACCTGGCGCCATCCTCCATCACCACATTTCTCAGCGCGAGCTTTGCTTCATGCTTCCGCAAAAGGAGGATATAGCCTAATCGTTAACAAAGTTTATAAACAGCCGAGAAATCTCTTCCTCCAGATACTGGACTTTGCTTTGGACTCGTAGCCTACCATGTGACAAGCGAACACTGTGAAGGACAGAAAAGAAATTAAAGTCTAAATTCTCTTCAGATTTCAAGTAAGTTTTAGCTGTCTTGATTACAGTTATTTTGGTTAATATAGTATTGATTTTATACTGTTTATCACCGTAATTTAAAATTCGAAGTTAAAGTAGGCCTGTTTTATTCCGGAAGTATTATAGGCCCGTCACTCCAAACAGACGCAGATGCTGCTAGAAATGAACTTACACGAATAAATATTTTGAAGGCGATGAAAGTTAAAACATGGGTTAGGGTTAGTTTATTCGAAAGGGTTATTGTAAATGAATAATACGTTTTTATATAATACGAATAAGGGTTTTCTTTTTTCATTTCGGGCGGTTGCTTTGTGATAATGCGAAATCGAAAGTATTTTAAAATAGACTTTCAGAGATAAGACAGATAAATCTCATAGTGAATGTTCGTTTATGTCAAATACAATTATAAATAATAATTCCAATAATAATAATCTGCTGAATATAATATTTTGGTTCACACAGATATTAATTTGATATATTCGGTGCATAATAATTTTTTCTCAATGTACAAATAAATGACTAAATGTTAAAAATTAATAAATGTAATGAACAAACATTTGCGTTGCATTTATAATCCTGTGAAAATGGGGTGCCCCCACTAACTGTGTACCTGCCGCCATTTCTCCATCACCACATTTCTCAGCGCGAGCGTGGCTTCAGGCTTCAGCAAAAGGAGAATGTCATATTTAGCAGTTAATTATTAACAAAGTTTATGAACAGTCGACAAATCTCTTCCACCAGATACTGGATTTTGCTTTGGACTCGTAACATGTCATGTGACAAGCGAACACTGTGAATGACAGAAAAGAAATTAAAGTCTAAATTCTCTTCAGGCTTCAAGTAAGTTTTAGCTTTCTTGATTACAGTTATTTTGGGAAATATAATATTGATTTTATACTGTTTATAACCGTAATTTAAAATTCGAAGTTAAAGTAGACCTGTTATTCCAGAAGTATTATAGGACCGTCACTCCAAACAGACGCAGATGCTGCTAGAAATGAACTTACACGAATAAATATTTTGAAGGCGATGAAAGTTAAAACATGGGTTAGGGTTAGGGTTAGTTTATTCGAAAGGGTTATTGTAAATGAATAATAAGTTTCAGAAGGTTCCTTTTCATTTCTGGCGGTTGCTTTGTGATAATGCGAAATCGAAAGTATTTTAAAATAGACCTTCAGAGATGAAACAGATAAATCTCATAGTGAATGTTCGTTTATGTCAAATATAATTATAAATAATAATACCAATAATAATAATGTGCTGAATATAATATTTTGTTTCACACAGATATTGATAATATATATATATTGGGTGTATAATACATTTTTCTCAATGTACAAATAAATTTAGGAGCATTTTAAAAATAATAAAATAGATTGTGAACTTGGGGCAATGATCAAATAAAAAATGGAAAGAAAAATAACTGAATAAAGTAATAAACAGTTTTGGAAATAAATTAGTGTAAAAAAAAATATTAAACTGCAATACAGAAAGTCATGAACTTTTTCAATTCAATTCAATTCAAATTTATTTGTATAGCGCTTTTCACAATACATATTGTTTCAAAGCAGCTTTACAGAAAGTGCATTTCAGAAATGTACATAGAGAAATACAGTTAGTTAATCATGTATTGATTTAGGGCATAAACATATCGCCAGCGTCGAGTCGTCTCTTCACAGGCGCCGAGTCGTCTCTGCACGGGTGTTGGAGAATCTGTAGTTTCCATGAGAGGCTGGATACAAACTGGAGCTGACGATCTGTATTTACCTCGGGACTAGCGTCCCGAGATAACTTTATATGAGTTCAGTTTGCCACCTCAAGTTTTAAACACAGTAGCCTAATTATAATGTCCATTTCTTAATGTTCTTCAATTTCCCTAATAGCACATGTAGGCCTACATCACAGAGACATCTTTTAGATGTCTACATTTACATCTGCCAGTTGTAGTTGCTCATCTGCAATATATCTCTAAGACGTTTAGATTAGATTAGATTTTAGACATTTAGAAAATATTTATAGAATAAAATATTTAAGATTAAGTTTATGATTTAGAATGTATAAAAAACTGCTTTCATTAAGACGTTTATCAGATGTTTCCACATGAAGCGTTCTTTAACAGTCATCTTAGAGACATACCTGTGCAATCTGGGTTAGACATGTTGTGAGAAGTTTTAAGCCAGCAATGTTAGCAACGCTTCCCTGCGACTTATTAATAAAGATGCTTCACTACTGAATGAATACATTAGCTATATTACTATCTAATGCTCAATTAATAGAGAGATCCCCCCCCCCACCATCCTCGATAATGAATTCAAATAAATGCTATGATTCATTCATTCAAATAAATGTAATCTTATGCAATACTTCATCTCCGTGTCTGGTTCGTCGAAGCATGCAGAATGCTAGATCTAATGAGCCATATATGTGATGAAAATTAAAAAAATGTACCCTTCAGGTCAAATATTGCACAGCAAACATCAATAACAGCTTTAAATTGTCAGTACTGGGAAATCCACAGCTAGCTGTGCATGAAACGATTTGAATGCACTCTGCTTTATGTCATGTGGTTCTTTGCCTCCATGCTGTGCTTTAAAATCATTTAATTTACAGCTGGTCGTGAATTATCCCTTAATGAACGATCTCTACATGGCAGTATAGTTGTTTGTAACATCTCATTAACATATTGTCATCTCCAGGTCATGTTGAGCTGACTGTTTTACAAACCAGTGCTGATCTGTTTGCACTGGTTGTTTAGCTGCAGTAATGTCGGAGGAGCGAGGAAAGGGCTCTCTCTCTAAGATGAGTCTGTCAGAGAAACAGAGGTAAGACTGCAGCCGTTTTCACACAATCATTTTAAACACTACTGGAGTTTCAGGTTTTTTTCCTGTGAGGAACAAAACCCTAACAAGGAGTGTTACTTTCACTATTGTTGTGCGCAAAACTTTAGTTTAGAACTTCTTTAGAATGTTTTACACAATTTACACTAATTCTAGAACAAACAGCTTGTTTGCATCCAATCGAATCTCCGTGGAGTGAACAAAAAGAAAAGAACTTTTGGCAAATCAAATGCTAAACACAGCAAAAGATAACTAGTGTGTTCAAAGTTAATGTCTGTGGTTAAGATAGAAATAATAATTCATATAGTTTTAGTTAAACTGTATCATTTGGATCATCAAATATCTTGATTGACGCAGAGGAACCTCTTGTAGTAAAGTGTTTTTTCCTTCTGCTCTTTGTCATTAGTGAAAGATCAGACTCTGTGACCATTCAAAAGGTGGTGATCACTCTCTTAATCTTAATTATTAGCAAGCAAGTAAAGATTTTTAACTGAAGCCGCAAGCCGGGCTGAATGAATAAACACTGTTATTGCACTCCTGACATTAAATCAGACCCTCAGTCAACACAGTAAAAACAAGAAATAGTATAGATGTTCAGAAAAAACATATCTTAACTCAATTAATAAGTTTCCGCTGGTCGTGTCATCGTCAAATTTCTTTGGTATTTGGATATGCATCATTAAATTGATCCTCATAATTAGACGTTTGAAGCATTTGGTATGAAACATACATAAGGATGTAGTGTAACAATGAATAATTATTTTTTCCGAAGTGTTAACAACTTAGTGTTAACTAATAATTGTTGCAAACTGGTACTAATGACCGGTAGCATGAGCCGTCAGGCAAGTGTTATTTAAATAAACTCCTGATGTACTTACAAACTTTCCAATGCCTCGTTTTATGAGTAGAGAACCTATTTGTAGTACTGTAGAAGTTTGGTACCATTCTGGGCATTATTAGTGGGGTAATTTACCAGATACATCATAGGATCCATTAGCGCCTGCACTAAGCCATCTGGCTGATATCTTTAAATAAGCTCTAACTTTAAAGGGGACCTATTATGCCCCTTTTCACAAGATGTAAAATAAGTCTCTGATGTTCCCAGAGTATGTATGTGAAGTTTTAGCTCAAAATACCCAACATAATTTTATTTACAGCACGTTTAAATCATAATTTTTTGTCTATTTTTTGGTCTATTTTTTATCAGTTTTAGTGCTTCTCCTTTAATGCTAATGAGCTGCTGGTTCACGGCACAGGGGGCGGAGCCTAAGCAGCCGCGATCAGACCCTGAACAGGGAAGATGATAATAATAACACAGACAGTCACAGTAATGGTGTTTATTTCAACCATAAAAATGCCTACAGAGTCAGAGAATATATGCTTTATGGAGTTGGAACAGGTATAGTTTAGTTTAATTATGATTATAACCTATTGACATTGCTTGTATACACTAGTATTAATGCAAGCCTGCTGTAGGACTCCGTCTGATGATCTGAATTGTCTGAATGATGACACAAAATATACTGATGAGTTTAATAAAGTTTACTGTATGTCACACAAAAGATGAAGCATCTGTTTTTATTCAGAAAATCACTGTTAGAGCTGAGTAAACAGTATAAAAAGTGCATAAGTAACTTACATAAATTTCTGTAGAGTTGAGGGAGCATTTTCTTTGAAAACAAAATGAATCCACCTCGTCTAGAGTGGCTGGCAGATTTCAAGAGTAAATAAAGAGAGCTATGTGAATGAATACATCCAGCTACAACACGATCAACGCTTGGGAGATGCTTCGACGCTTCTCGTGAGTGCATTGCTGCAGCAATGGCTGATGTGTACAACTCGCAGTGAACTCGATCAGGGCGGGTCTAAGTTATAACAGAGCCCGTCTACGGAGAGCCTGCCCACTCCCTATTAAGTCCTATTGTGCCGAATTTTGGTTGTAGTTCCACCAGAGTTCCACTGGGGGCGATCGCCATGAGTGCAAAATGAATGGGAGTCAATGGGGCTAGACGGCTAAATTTGTCTCTCTCACCCGATTGTCGTTGAGAAATCTCAGATCTGATTGTAGATTTTGCAAGTTCAACATGGGTTTTAGGTCGAAAGTTGAATAAACGAGTACTTATGTCCTTTTGATTTCTTACAGGTTGAGTTGTTGTTGCCCATAACACGCTAGCATTCTGCTAATGAACGCTGATTGGTCAGTGAAGGACTGATTACGACCAGAGATACCGCTTGATGGCATAGTGTCATCCGCAGCGGGACCAGAAACAAACAAAACAAAAACTCTTCTAGCACGTGTGTTTACCTGTGTCAGCTGTGTTGTCGATGCCTCGAGTGAAAAGAAAGTGCAGAGCACGAACGCACCAGAGTGACTGAAGGATTGCCGTGAAGCAGTATCTCTGGTCGTACATGTGTATGACGTCATTGACACTTTAAAAGACTTTTTAAAGCAAATAAGTGACTCAAAAAAATCTAACACCCAGCAATGTGTAATTTATTTGCATCTCCTTTCGAATACAACATTCAAATTACTAGAAAAAAAATTATATCCTGAGAAAAGTGGATTTTTATTGGTATAGCGCCATAGACCTCCATTCATTCTGCACTCGTCCTGTGAGCGCCCTCATATGGAATCAGAGTGGAACTGCAACCAGTTCAAAAGCCGGAAGTTTACTGAGAGTGAAACTTCTCGCCATATTAGACATTCTCTGGTTATAACGGCAGTGTCCAACATTATGAAGCTGCAGACTTATGAAGCTCGGAGCCTGCATCTACAGTCCCGCACCCAGAGTCCCGCATTCTCAGACCCCTCGTTTTTCGAGACAGCGCCTCCTACTGTTTCGAAGATCGTATAACACCCTTAAATGCCATTGAAAACAATAGGATGCAATATTACGGTCTCGTTTTATTTAAAGTGATCCAAATAAATATTTGCGTTCCCTGCTTAATGCATGTGCCAGAAAAACTCATTGTGTTCTCTGACTAACAAATTACCCAGTAGTTATTTTTTGAGCATGGGTGTAATTGAAAGAAAATTACTGATGGAAGGGATACAATTACAGATTGAAGTACCTTCTGAAAAATATTGTGATATTATATTGCTACAATGTTTTTTTTATTCAAATTCCAATTTTCTTTCAGTTCAAATGGTCTAATTAACATTATACCATGCTAACATTACAAAACCTGTTTTTTGATATTTTAAATGCAAAGCAAAACTCAAATAAGAGTAGACAAAACACCAATAATAAACAATTCTGTACTTTATTTAACGATCACCTAAACATCATCTTGCTGTAAACAGGACAAAGCAAAGAAAAAAGGAAGAAAGAATTGTGTTAGTGACTTTACTTTTCATCTTCAATTGCATTAAAAAAAACTCCTCATTTATAAGTCGCTTTGGATAAAAGCGTCTGCTAAATGAATAAATGTGAAATGTAATGTAAATGCATAAGCTAAAATAATTACTTTCTGGTATAGGCGAATGTTTCTTCTTTTTTCATTCTTTTTGCAATCGCTCTGTCAAATTCCTCGACTTCACTAAAATAAAAGATGAATGCCATTGTCAAAAATATTGTGTAATAATATATATATATATATATATATATATATATATATAGCCTATATATATATATATATATATAGCCTATATATATATATATATTATTTTTTTTTATTTTTTTGCAAATGCAAATTACAAGCATACCTAGGGTGATAAGTAGGGCCACAGAGGAACACCTCCTCAGCCTCCTGCCAGAATAATGCCTGCATCTCACATAGGCCATGAATGATGGCCTGTCCATATAAATAAATAAATTAATATATAAAACATTTCAGTCAATACAAATTAAAAGAAGGAACCCAAACAAAAGGCCAAATGACACATTCTAGCTCACATGTTAATATAGACTGGTTAATATATAGTGAAGGCATAGTAAATTTGATTATTAGGCAATTGTATGAGTTGTAAATGGCTGGCAACAACTTCATATCACAGTTAAATTAATATTGATTAATTTTAATACTTACGTTTTATAAGAACTAATTTAGGTAGGCCTAGTCTACATAAATTATATAAAGTAAAATAATTACTCCTGCATTTATAGTTTTTGGAGAAAAGGTCCGGTAATTAAAAAAAGGTCAAAAGGTAAATCTGATTAAATAATTAATGATGACATTCTTTGATATTAACACACTTAATGTATTTAATTGGTCTACTTTAATGTAAACTAATTTTAATACAATTTTTACAATGGCTTGTCTACAAAAAGTCCAAGGTTAAAGGCTAACAGCTATCAAAATATTTTTTAATATTTTGATATTTTTTAAAAAAAGGCGAAAAAACATACATTAACGGCTCAAATTTTGTTACAAACTATCTTTACAAATATTAAATGGACTATTCATATGTTGGTGTATCGATGAGATATAAAGTAGTTTGATTAAAAAAGAAATCGAATGAGTATGATTTGCTAAATAAAATTGACATACTCGCGTTTCGGCTTAAGTTCTTCAAATATTTATCCGATTGATAGGAGGCGCTGTCTCGAAAAACGAGGGGTCTGAGAATGCGGGACTCTGGGTGCGGGACTGTAGATGCAGGCTCCGAGTCTGCAGCTTCATACTACTCGCAGTGTCAGTCAACACTCGTGGGCGGGGCCTGTGGCTTTAGTGATGTCACTGTTTGCCTCGAGGTCATGGAGCAAAGGACCCTAGGTTGATTTTACTCTAAACCATCCCGTTAACTTAAACAAGCAGTAGCTGTGTAAGCTAACAGAACTATGTAGATATCAGTTACAGTGGGACCTCCTGCAATAAATTGATTCTGTTTGCTCTTTGTGTATTAGGGAAAGATCCGGCTCACCTGAGTCCAGCCTAGTGTCTATGAGGAGTGACCAATCAAAAGATGGTGGACAGCCACGCTTCAGTGAGAAAACAACATCTACCCAAAGGTATTTCTTGTGTTTCTTGTTGGTCACATATTTACTGTGTTAGAAAGTATTTCAGTGAGTATCATGAAACTTTATTTACATTAAAACCTTTTTCTGAAATGATTAGTGTTGGATAGAGGTAATCTGCTGCTTTGATAATTGTTTGACCAAATTATAAAGAGATCTGTGAATCTTTTAGTTTCCATGTGATTTGTTGTTTTGTGTGATTTAGTAACAAGGACAAAAGACCACAATAAATATTGGTGCTGAAATTGCACAGTGGGAAAGTCTAAATGTTCAAAAGGGAATGAACAGTGATATTTTAGAAGATATTTCGTTCCTGCAGTTAATGTTGACGCAAAAGCAAACTTAGGCAAAGGACACAGCAGACTGATGAAACTATTCACTATAGTTGAACTATAAACTATAGTGTGAAACTATTCACGCGATTTCTAAAGAAGGATTACATCCAGACCCTGTTAATGTAGTTGCTGTCGTGCACTCATTAAAGAAAGTGCTAGGAGTTAATACACCATTTGTTTTGCTAATATAACTTGTTTTATATAAAAAGGGAAATTGTTTATTAAAGTATTTTTTAATTCTGTATTACTTACAGTGTATGGCAGGGGTCGGCAAATAACTTTGGCCGCGGGCCAATATTTTTTTTAGCCAGTAGATGGCGGGCCAGCTACACGGAGTAGGGATACAAATTAAACCGCTTAAAATACACTGTATTCACCCGCTTTATATCCGGACCTGACGGGTCCGCAAAATTTAGATCTCATTTCCAGAATCTCACATTCAAATGTCTCTAACGGAAAGAGAGAGATTAAGTAGCCTATAACAATTATAAATGCTATGCAAAAATTGTGTTTGTGTCAATATAAATATTATTTTAACATTGTACTGACAGCAGAGAAAAAATGTCACTAAAAAAAAACAATGAAATATAAATAACAAATAAATATCAAATCACTCAAGCAACATAAATGAAAACCATATTGCCCAACTGACAAATGAAGTAGGCTATTTTCTGCCAAACTATTTCAAACATCCTTGCAAAAAAAAAAGAATGTTGTTGACTGACAATGGTTTCAGTACCAAACAGCTCCTCAGAGCTAGGTGTAGTAGCCTACAGGTGGTCAGAATGAAGTGCGGATGCGCTGTCAAAAGATGTCGGGAGTGGGCTATTGTCAGTCAGACCGTCCGCTCTGTCCAAACTAGGTACACCAGAGTTCTGACCGCTACCGTCTTTATACTTTAAAATAGAGTCCTGCACGGGTTCGGGTACCCGACGGGTCACCCGCAAATTTTGCTCAAACGGGTGAAAAATATCCAACTGTGTCGGATACTGGTGCGGGTCGGGTCGGACACGGGGGAAACACGGGTTTAAAACAATCACATTCAAACGTAAAAATATATGCATATTTTTAAAACACATCTACAAAAATATGCCTGTATTTCAAGTTTATAAAATAATTTAAAATCCACATCAGTTTGTTTGTGCCCACCACGCACCACACCCTCCCAGGATCTATAACGTTACCTAGGTTACTTTCACTTTTAAAAATTCATCATAACCGCGCGCGCGATCTGCTTGCAGTTGTCGAGATGGATGGTGAGGAGTTGAAGAAAAGAATAGCTAGTGGAGATGGTAAAGTTGTCGACAATAGTCATCAAAAATCAAGTCCAGTGTGTGGGAGAAATTTGGAGTTAGGTTATCTGAAGAAAATATTGTGAAAGGCTTTGCTGCATTTTCGTGTTGGATTGCCGCAAATGTGGAACTTCATCGCAGGAAGCACGCAGATAACTGTGGTAACAAAGCAGTTCTATCGAACAGTATTTTTCAAATTTAACACTGTTAAGTAGCCTACGTGTGGTGTGCAGCGCGTTTTTGAACCCAAAATTGTCAGATGTAGGCGTGCGGCCACGGCTTTTCTCAAGTAGTGGAGGAGTTTTGTGCAGAATTTAGTGCAAATATTTTTTTATCAGGTAATACATATTATTTATCAGTGTGTTATACCCGAATAAATAATAATGAAAAAAAGTTCAAAAGTCGGACTGTAAGCGAATGAGACTTACAGGAGAGCATGATTGCTATTCACACCCTTATTACAATGGCTGTAATCTGTTACCACAATAGTACTTGATCTGTTTAAAATGATTTAATTGGTATATGTCTGCTAGGTGTTAAATTAAAATTCAACATTAAAATTCGTCTAAACCTGTTATTCATTTTTTCTATTTTTGATCTGAGCGCACAATCATAAAATCGGAAAACGAGTCGTTATTCGTTTTTTTTTTCATTTTAGTTCAGGAAATAAATAATGGAAAAACAAGTCGTTTTTAATTTTTTTTATTTTTGTTTTTAATTTGAAAAAAAAAAAAACCGATTGAACGAATGATACGTGGGGCCTATTTGTAAACCGTTATTGTAAAATAAAAATAGGCTGCTTAAAAAAACAAAAACGGACTTCCAAAATAATCCAGTTTTGTCCCGCGGGCCGCCTATTGCCGACCCCTGGTGTATGGAATAGAGTGTGGTATTATGTTGTAATGTTCCAAGACAGTACCCTAACCAAAATACTTCAAAGAAAAGGGGAAATGTTGTGTCTGCAGAGTTATTGTGTAGTCACTAGATGACAGTGGAAGAAAGGAAAAGAAAAGAGTAGCAAAGAGAAGAAAGAAATACACACTTGTGTCTGTGCTTGCTTCTTTATTTTATTACAAGACGTACAAACATCACAATACATATACATATTTTTTATGGTTGTATATACACTATACATAATGCACAATTCCGTACATAAATCTTCTGTTCTGTTCCAGATGTATACATAATTATGTTTTTCTTCACTTGGTCTTATTTAAATGCTCTTCTGTTCTCGTGTCATATATGTATTTATATTTATGTACCAAAGGCTCCTGTAATACCACAACAAATTCCTTGTATGTTTGCGCACACTTGGCAAATAAAAAGCTCATTCTGATTCTGATTCATACACTGAAAACGACTGAAGTTTATTGTCAATATTGTGGATTTATTTTTGTTTATAAAAACCTAACTTAAAAAAGCAGTAGCTGTGTAAGCTAACAGAACTGTATAGCAGATGTAGATATCAGTTACAGTGGGACCTCCTGCAATAAATTGATTCTGTTTGCTCTTTGTGTATTAGGGAAAGATCCGGCTCACCTGAGTCCAGCCTAGTGTCTATGAGGAGTGACCAATCAAAAGATGGTGGACAGCCACGCTTCAGTGAGAAAACAACATCTACCCAAAGGTATTTCTTGTGTTTCTTGTTGGTCACATATTTACTGTGTTAGAAAGTATTTCAGTGAGTATCATGAAACTTTATTTACATTAAAACCTTTTTCTGAAATGATTAGTGTTGGATAGAGGTAATCTGCTGGTTTGATAATTGTTTGACCAAATTATAAAGAGATCTGTGAATCTTTTAGTTTCCATGTGATTTGTTGTTTTGTGTGATTTAGTAACAAAGGACAAAAGACCACAATAAATATTGGTGCAGAAATTGCACAGTGGGAAAGTCTAAATGTTCAAAAGGGAATAAACAGTGATATTTTAGAAGATATTTCGTTCCTGCAGTTAATGTTGACGCAAAAGCAAACTTAGGCAAAGGACACAGCAGACTGATGAAACTATTCACTATAGTTGAACTATAAACTATAGTGTGAAACTATTCACACGATTTCTAAAGAGGGATTACATCCAGACCCTGATAATGTAGTTGCTGTCATACACGCACCTGCTCCTCATGACACGGCCTCACTGTGCTCATTCCTGGCCCTTACGTCTTGGTATAGTAAATTTCTACCTGACTACGCAACAGTGGTTGAACCCCTGCATGAAGTTTTGAGAACCTCCACTGACATGAACTTTCTCTGGACTGATAAGGCTGATCAAAGTTTTACCACCCTGAAGACACTAGCTGCGTTTACATGGACCCTTATAATCGGCTCAATCGGACTAAAAAACCTTCATGTAAACACCTTAATCGATCCGATTGAGCTCGATCCGAATGAAATTTTGATCGAATTGAAAGAGGTGGTTTATTCCTTTTGTAATCCGACCAAGAGAACATGTAAACGCTTGATCGGTTTGAAACCGAAACTGAAAGGACTGCGCATGTGCAATGACGTTAAATAGCGTAATGACGTATGATGTGCGGAACGAGCTGTTCTTCCTGTTGAATAAAGTTTCATATAAATAAGTGTCCCGTCATTCTAAAATTCTCATTTCACTCAGCGTCTGTGAAGTGAAGCAGGACAACGTCCCACCAGTCCTTGTTTTGGATTCTCATCCACAGACGACTTGTTTTGGCTTGACCAAAGGCTCCTGTAATACCACAACAATTTCCTTGTGTGTTTGCGCACACTTGGCAAATAAAAAGCTCATTCTGATTCCGATTCATACACTGAAAACGACTGAAGTTTATTATCAATGTTGTGGATTTATTTTTGTTTATAAAAACCTAACTTTAAAAAAGCAGTAGCTATGTAAGCTAACAGAACTGTATAGCAGATGTAGATATCAGTTACAGTGGGACCTCCTGCAATAAATCGATTCTGTTTGCTCTTTGTGTATTAGGGAAAGATCCGGCTCACCTGAGTCCAGCCTAGTGTCTATGAGGAGTGACCAATCAAAAGATGGTGGACAGCCACGCTTCAGTAAAAAAACAACATCTACCCAAAGGTATTTCTTGTGTTTCTTGTTGGTCACATATTTACTGTGTTAGAAAGTATTTCAGTGAGTATCATGAAACTTTATTTACATTAAAACCTTTTTCTGAAATGATCAGTGTTGGATAGAGGTAATCTGCTGCTTTGATAATTGTTTGACCAAATTATAAAGAGATCTGTGAATCTTTTAGTTTCCATGTGATTTGTTGTTTTGTGTGATTTAGTTACAAAGGACAAAATACCACAGTAAATATTGGTGCAGAAATTGCACAGTGGGAAAGTCTAAATGTTCAAAAGGGAATGAACAGTGATATTTTAGAAGATATTTCGTTCCTGCAGTTAATGTTGACGCAAAAGCAAACTTAGGCAAAGGACACAGCAGACTGATGAAACTATTCACTATAGTTGAACTATAAACTATAGTGTGAAACTATTCACGCGATTTCTAAAGAAGGATTACATCCAGACCCTGTTAATGTAGTTGCTGTCGTGCACTCATTAAAGAAAGTGCTAGGAGTTAATACACCATTTGTTTTGCTAATATAACTTGTTTTATATAAAAAGGGAAATTGTTTATTAAAGTATTTTTTAATTCTGTATTACTTGCAGTGTATGGCAGGGGTCGGCAAATAACTTTGGCCGCGGGCCAATATTTTTTTTAGCCAGTAGATGGCGGGCCAGCTACACGGAGTAGGGATACAAATTAAACCGCTTAAAATACACTGTATTCACCCGCTTTATATCCGGACCTGACGGGTCCGCAAAATTTAGATCTCATTTCCAGAATCTCACATTCAAATGTCTCTAACGGAAAGAGAGAGATTAAGTAGCCTATAACAATTATAAATGCTATACAAAAATTGTGTTTGTGTCAATATAAATATTATTTTAACATTCCTACTGACAGCAGAGAAAAAATGTCACTAAAAAAAAACAATGAAATATAAATAACAAATAAATATCAAATCACTCAAGCAACATAAATGAAAACCATATTGCCCAACTGACAAATGAAGTAGGCTATTTTCTGCCAAACTATTTCAAACATCCTTGCAAAAAAAAAAGAATGTTGTTGACTGACAATGGTTTCAGTACCAAACAGCTCCTCAGAGCTAGGTGTAGTAGCCTACAGGTGGTCAGAATGAAGTGCGGATGCGCTGTCAAAAGATGTCGGGAGTGGGCTATTGTCAGTCAGACCGTCCGCTCTGTCCAAACTAGGTACACCAGAGTTCTGACCGCTACCGTCTTTATACTTTAAAATAGAGTCCTGCACGGGTTCGGGTACCCGACGGGTCACCCGCAAATTTTGCTCAAACGGGTGAAAAATATCCAACCTTGTCGGATACGGGTGCGGGTCGGGTCGGACACGGGGGAAACACGGGTTTAAAACAATCACATTCAAACGTAAAAATATATGCATATTTTTAAAACACATCTACAAAAATATGCCTGTATTTCAAGTTTATAAAATAATTTAAAATCCACATCAGTTTGTTTGTGCCCACCACGCACCACACCCTCCCAGGATCTATAACGTTACTGTTGTAGTTTAATTATTTTCAGGGGAATGACTTCAGAGATATTTGATGCCAGAAAAATTAGACTTTATTAACAAACAAAGCCGAGTGCCCCTCTGCAGAAAGACCCTCCAGAAAGATTGCCCAGCAAACGTATATACCCTCTCCTTGTCCCAAACATGGTAATACATTCTATAGGTATTTTGAGAAATAGTTTTGTACCATGTGACATTACTGAAATAGAATTCTCTGCTGTAACAACACATCTCTCAGGTTCCAAAGTTACCCAAAGTCATACACAGACAGAAAGGAAATAATAGTGTATAATGTGTAGTTAAATTACTTATTTTCTAAATAATAAAATCTTCAACATTCCCTCCTCTGGGGCTTATTTAAGCCCCACATTCGCTATCCTTTTCCAGAGTGTAGTTTCAAAATCCAGTCCCCTCAGTTATACTACCTTAGTGACTAAATTATGTCACTCAGTCTTATTTTCAATGACTGAAATTATGCCACCACACTCCTGGAGGAGCAATCGAGCCAAACATCTTTCTCCATACATTTTCTTTCTTTCAGTTGTTTTTTCTTTTTCAATGGAGAAAGTAAAAGACTCGAATCCTCCCTAATCAACCATCAAACATTGTTACAAGTGTGTGGATGAAATTGGTTCAGCATTGTCTTATTGTCACAGTTATGTCGAACATGTCAAACACAAAAATCCCTTATACAATTAAAAGTTATCTTGCGGTGTAGATATCCTCTTCGACCCAGACACCCTGGATCTGGCTTATTCATTTTCTTCTTCATCCTTATTCGAGGTACTTCAATCAACGTTCAATGATTGTAAATCTTAATTTGGTTTATAAGCTCAAATATATGATTTGTTGCCCTCTCAAATTAGTTTTCATTATCTTCTTAATATGGGAAGTACACAACAGAATAATAACCCTCTTTCAATATTTCAACTCCAAAAAACATTTCTAATTTTTTTTTAATCAAGCTTTCCTTAACTTTTTTTATTCAATTGTAAAGTCATTCTACTTTTTTCATGTAATTGTTTTCATTATTATAAAGGCAAATCATTATAATAAATCTCTGCTGATTATAGAAGAATAAATGATTTAGTTTGCATGTTTATTTCGCATAATCCATAAATTTTGATTTATATATAGAAGTGGGTAAAAATAACTTTTTCTCTTTTTTATTCGCTTCTTAATTCTATGAAGGAATATCAATTCACTTATTTTTAAAGAATCAATTTTTTAGTCAGTCATGTTTTAGTTGATGAACAACCATAACACTGCGGTGCAGCTACATTAAATCACAATTTTCTTTGTTATAATGTTTTACATTTCAAATTCTGTCTACTTCATTATCAAATTTAAACAATAAATATCTCACGTGTTGCAGCTTTTTCTCAGTATAGCTCCTCAGTTCAAGCATACCTTAACTGAATACCTTTTCCTTCCTTTCTACTAATTTCTAAATGAACTATCATGAATAAACTTAATTATGTCACATGTAATCACTCAAACTAAAAAAGCTTCAAGAGCAATGTTACATTTACTTCATAAAAGTCATTCAATAAACTCATTAGACAATTAGAAAAAATAACTCTCGAAAATAACTTTTTATACTATCTTACATATTCATTGTACGGTCATTTCTTTTTTCCGTATAACTAAATAAATCTATACGTTCTCAACCATTTCAAACATAAAGCATTATAACTTAATTATTGTTAAAACTTCCTTTCTGTATTTTAAGTTTCTGCATACAATTAATGTTAATTTCAATTGTTCTAGAATGACTGCTAAACCATTATCTAAACTTATTTCTGATAGAATTTCAAATCTAAGGAATAATTCTTTGGTCTTAAATTTAATTACTTCTCTTGACCCTCCTCTGCTGATTTCATTGCCTTTACCCATCTCTATCTTGTCCATATAATCCATTACCAAGAGTTTTATTAGTCCTTCTGGTACTGATATATGGCCTATTTTTGTCACTGTTCCTTTCCTACCTTTATTTTTGTCGCAAATTTCTCTTGTATACAGTCAAAAATTGCAAAAAATGCCTTTTATTTAATTTTCCTTATTCTTAATTTAGCCTTTTAATTATTGTCCTTCCTTATTCTTTTAATCCCTCCCCCCTTGCGCAGGTGAATACCTGTGCATCTGGTTTGAGAATATTCAAAAGTATGTTTTTGTGCAATAACCTGTCATTCTTACCCCCCTCTGGTACCACCATATAGATTGTTCATAAGGCAATAATCTACATGGTATTGAACAGTCTATATGCTATAACAATTTGTTTGTTATTGAATTTGAACAATTTCCATCTGAGGTGGTCGTTCTATTAGCACCATTTAAAATACATTTAATTAGTCAAATAGCATATTGCATCAAATCATAATTCAAATCATAAATGAAATCAAATATCTGTTAATAGCCAGTGTTAATCTTTCTTTAATTTTCAACTGTAGCCTTAAATTAATTATGTATACCCGTTTTATTGACAAATTACATTCGAGTACCCATTATGATCTATTTTAAAATATCATTTAGGTCGATTTGTATTTTCCTTCATGACTTGTCTTAATTCGCACTGTGCTATGACAGTTACTTGAATTAGTCGCTTATCATTCATTATTTTTATTTGTTTTCTGATTTTTCATTATCGTTTACATTGTTTTTGATATATTCTTTAATTAAATTTTTTCCTTGTTGGGTTATTATTAAGTTGTTACTAGTGTATTCAAGGGCTTTAACATTAAATTTAAAGAAGGTTTGGTTGATGTTGACTATTATTTGGACTTGTACTCATCTCTGTTGATTCTCTCTTCTTTGCACAATTCCTTGTAAGTTTCTTATTCTGCAACTTTTCATTTAAAGTTCTTCTTGTCATTTGCTTCTTTTTCCATTCATGTTGATCATTGTGAGTTGTTGCAATTGGCTTTTTCCTTTTCTCTCATTGGCAAGGGAAGGTCATTGCCATCATGTCCTTGAACCCTCACTTGCTGTTGTGGGGGGTTCCTGGAGTCGTTTGGTGTATTTTAAGTTGAGAGCCAGGGACTCAAATTTCACTTTGTTGATCAATGCACAAGCCTCTTCTGAGATGACAGCACAGTCACTGGTTCTTTGTTGTTGTTGTTGTTGTTTGAATCGTCTCAGAAACCTTCCTGGAATTGAATTGCTCTCATCTGCGAATGCAACCTTCATTATTTGTTTTAGTTCTGTTAGTAACAACAACATTTATTAGATCATCTGCTCATCTGCTCCATTGTCCTTCTTGGTGTCACCTGTAAAATGATCATGTGGGCTGAGTGGTGTTCTGGCCTCTTTTGTGTGTTTTCTGCTCATTTGTAGTAGGGCTTTACCCCTATATTACTTTTTACAATTAGTCAATTCAGCTCAGCTATCTCTTTGTTTTGAGTCCAACTATCAGCATACTAGTTATCAGGCATCTTGGACAACACTCAACCCACTTTACTAAAAGACAAAAGTTACAAGACAATATTTCATACTTTTGACAAAACGTCAGCTCCTTCATGATATGCTGAAAAAAAAGTCAGATGTGTTATGCTCCATCATGATATTCTGAAAGGAAAGTCAGATGTGTTAGGCACTGCGCAAAATGTAGTACCGTTTTGTTTTCTTTTACAATGTTTTTTTTCCATTTTCTTTTTCTATTGTCATTACAGTTTCGACCAGGATTTTAAACAAATCCATCCATGGTCATTATTTTATTGGGCAGAATATGCCCTGTGGGCCCACATATGAAATTTAGATACAGCTGTAGGCAAAATAATGAAATCATCGGCCATCACACATTCTTCTTCCGCAGGTTGTGCTCTAAATGCGGAACTTACAAATTTAGCTGTGGAATTCCAAAGGTCTGACAGACAACATCACAACACAGCTACGCAAACACTATTCAGAAGTGTCAGTGATCTTAAGGTTTAGTTTACCACCGTTGTTACAAACCCTTTTTTCTTGTTTTTTCCCAAACTCTAATAGATTAAATATTTCAGAATAATAGGCCTAAGCATGGTGCAGTTGAAAGTAAGACAGCCAATTGTAATTTCTCAAATGCATTTTGTAATTTGTTTGGTCTACTTTTTCATATTCTTTTGGTTTTTGCTCATGAGCTGCTTTAAGAAGAACATTGGAGATCTCTACTTAATCTTGGATCCATGGCCAATTACATTTCCATCTCATTATCCCAGTTTTGACAGCATTTTTAATTTCATAATTTTGGACTTTTGGAGTTATTTCTTCTCCAATCTATCTCTAGAAAATTATTAAAGATGGAGATGAAGATATACAAGATGGAGTGACCAGTATTATTGTTTTGCAAACAAAAATAATAATTCTTTGACATTTTGTGTCTATCTTTTTCTTTGCCAGAGAATAATTCTATCATGCTTTTAGCCCTATAGTTGTCTAATTTAATAGCCTCACTATACCAAATCCAGCCTCAGTTTTAACTAGTGAGTTCAGCACCCATTTCTCTGTATTTTCTTTTTCTTATAGAGCTGGACTTGTACCTATTGAAAAAGCAGAGAGGGTTAGTATAGCAGAGAATATAAAGAATTGCCATGAGACCAGTGAATAATCAGAATGAATTAAGTTAATATAATAATGAACTAAATTTAAAGCAGTCTCTAGAGTGATCATAGGTTTTGTCACACCTGTCGTGCCGTAAGGGTCTGTTCTTCTGTTTTTAGCTTGGTTGTCGAGAGTGGAACATAGGCTCTGTTGTTTCTCTGCCTCTTCTCAGTTTGGGCTTTTGATCAATCCTGTAACAGTTTTGCATCTCAGGATTTTTCTTTGTACTCAGGAAAAGTCTCAAGTGAAAGATTCACCTTTTCCCACATTAATTCAGTCTTTCTGAGTCTTTTTGAGTGGTCAACTTCAGGAGGGGAGCTGAGAACCCCTCATCCACTCTCTGTTCTTCTCTCTGCATTTGTGTCTCTGCATTCATGTCTTTGCCCTTTGCCCTCTTGTTGCTTCCACAGGACACTGAAAGATGAACACTCAGATCTGCATGAGTCAAATTGAACTTTTACATATAAGCTATTAGCTCTTTATCTACATGCCACTTTTTTAACCTGCATCTTTTCACTATTTCTTTTATATAAAAATCTCACTGGTTGACCATAGCAGTTCCCTCATTCTATTAGTAAGCAGTTCTTCATTGCAGGAAAAAGCAAGCTAGTTCTGTTTTTCTATATCAGCAATAATATAACTCTGATGATCTGAGAATAATTCAATTAAATAAATTTCCCTATCATAAAATCAGACTTCAATCTTTCTTCTATATTTGCATGCTGTGTTCACAATAATCTAGTATGTTTCTCAACAATCATCAAGGAATTCTTCTTAATTTTTACTCTCATCAACTTCTGTAAAGTATTTTTGACTTTTGAAACTTGGTCACTCAATCTTGCTAACCTTCAGCACACTGCACCAATTATTTTTCTCTTAACACAAACTTATTTATCTGCAATGGAATACTTTTTCCACTCTGTCGTCAGGGATAATGAGATACAAATTTTAGACGTCTTCAGATATAATATATAATATATTAAGCACGTGCAATCTTATTTATATTCATCTATTAATATTTATCATTACATTTATTGATTAAATATATATCTTATTATTTTAACTTATTTTATACTACAATATTCTGCTAAGCTAATATCTTGAAACAATTGTTTTCCCTTACTTTTCTTTTTTTCTAATACACACCATTTCAGTCCCTTCATTCACACATTCTCTGTCCCTTCAAGCAACCAGGGTCAGAGGTCACTTATTTTCAACCACAGACACAGTCACACAAGACACAGGATCCCATAAACACTTACACACACTCTATTCTGTACTCCCTGTCAGATCTGAACAATACATTAACAGATTCACTCATCAACACAGTAACACTTTTAACTATCCTATTCCATAAACCTCTGTGATTCACTTCCTCAACACAACAGAGTGAAATAAGACCTTAATTCCCCTGAGCAGACTCTTATTAGATTAATAAGGTACCCGGAAATTGACTTTATCTGCAATCATGCTCATTTGTATCCTTCAAGGCCCTCTTACAAATGTCTGCAGATCAACCATCTATAGGCTATAAGCTAAACTACACCTGTATCAATCAATGCCCACTTACAGGTATAACACATCAATAACTGATATCCTTATATCAGTACGCTTGTCATCCATCGAGGCCCTCTTGACAAGTAACACAAAACTTAACTGATATCCTTATCAGTGAATTCAAACCCTCTGTGTGCATGCTTTTTGCTCATCATCCTTCAAGGCCCTCTTGATGAACAAACACAGAACCTTACGTACGTACGTCAAAACTCTTTGCGCTAAATCAGCATCACCAGTAGTTATAGAATCCACTCAGGATTAAACAAGCACTAGCAAACACTTTTGGGAGCCCCCCCGCGCTTTTACCAACTACTTGACATACAAAGACAATACATGCAATTTTTTCTGACATCAAACATCCCACTTTCACTTTTTAAGTTCTTTAAATTTGGAGAAGCTTTTCTTACCACATCCGGGCCACTGGTGACTTACACACACCTTATTCAAAAGCAAAAACTGCTCACCTCAAAGTACAGCGGCCACTGTTGTCTGTGTCAGTCACCAGCGATCCCTTCGTGGCTCCTTCAGCTCCTAAGCCACGCCCCACGTTGGGCGCCATTTGTTGTAGTTTAATTATTTTCAGGGGAATGACTTCAGAGATATTTGATGCCAGAAAAATTAGACTTTATTAACAAACAAAGCCGAGTGCCCCTCTGCAGAAAGACCCTCCAGAAAGATTGCCCAGCAAACGTATATACCCTCTCCTTGTCCCAAACATGGTAATACATTCTATAGGTATTTTGAGAAATAGTTTTGTACCATGTGACATTACTGAAATAGAATTCTCTGCTGTAACAACACATCTCTCAGGTTCCAAAGTTACCCAAAGTCATACACAGACAGAAAGGAAATAATAGTGTATAATGTGTAGTTAAATTACTTATTTTCTAAATAATAAAATCTTCAACATTACCTAGGTTACTTTCACTTTTAAAAATTCATCATAACCGCGCGCGCGATCTGCTTGCAGTTGTCGAGATGGATGGTGAGGAGTTGAAGAAAAGAATAGCTAGTGGAGATGGTAAAGTTGACGACAATAGTCATCAAAAATCAAGTCCAGTGTGTGGGAGAAATTTGGAGTTAGGTTATCTGAAGAAAATATTGTGAAAGGCTTTGCTGCATTTTCGTGTTGGATTGCCGCAAATGTGGAACTTCATCGCAGGAAGCACGCAGATAACTGTGGTAACAAAGCAGTTCTATCGAACAGTATTTTTCAAATTTAACACTGTTAAGTAGCCTACGTGTGGTGTGCAGCGCGTTTTTGAACCCAAAATTGTCAGATGTAGGCGTGCGGCCACGGCTTTTCTCAAGTAGGCTAGTGGAGGAGTTTTGTGCAGAATTTAGTGCAAATATTTTTTTATCAGGTAATACATATTATTTATCAGTGTGTTATACCCGAATAAATAATAATGAAAAAAAGTTCAAAAGTCGGACTGTAAGCGAATGAGACTTACAGGAGAGCATGATTGCTATTCACACCCTTATTACAATGGCTGTAATCTGTTACCACAATAGTACTTGATCTGTTTAAAATGATTTAATTGGTATATGTCTGCTAGGTGTTAAATTAAAATTCAACATTAAAATTCGTCTAAACCTGTTATTCATTTTTTCTATTTTTGATCTGAGCGCACAATCATAAAATCGGAAAACGAGTCGTTATTCGTTTTTTTTTTTTTCATTTTAGTTCAGGAAATAAATAATGGAAAAACAAGTCGTTTTTCATTTTTTTTATTTTTGTTTTTAATTTGAAAAAAAAAAAACCGATTGAACGAATGATACGTGGGGCCTATTTGTAAACCGTTATTGTAAAATAAAAATAGGCTGCTTAAAAAAACAAAAACGGACTTCCAAAATAATCCAGTTTTGTCCCGCGGGCCGCCTATTGCCGACCCCTGGTGTATGGAATAGAGTGTGGTATTATGTTGTAATGTTCCAAGACAGTACCCTAACCAAAATACTTCAAAGAAAAGGGGAAATGTTGTGTCTGCAGAGTTATTGTGTAGTCACTAGATGACAGTGGAAGAAAGGAAAAGAAAAGAGTAGCAAAGAGAAGAAAGAAATACACACTTGTGTCTGTGCTTGCTTCTTTATTTTATTACAAGACGTACAAACATCACAATACATATACATATTTTTTATGGTTGTATATACACTATACATAATGCACAATTCCGTACATAAATCTTCTGTTCTGTTCCAGATGTATACATAATTATGTATTTCTTCACTTGGTCTTATTTAAATGCTCTTCTGTTCTCGTGTCATATATGTATTTATATTTATGTACCAAAGGCTCCTGTAATACCACAACAAATTCCTTGTGTGTTTGCGCACACTTGGCAAATAAAAAGCTCATTCTGATTCTGATTCATACACTGAAAACGACTGAAGTTTATTGTCAATATTGTGGATTTATTTTTGTTTATAAAAACCTAACTTAAAAAAGCAGCAGCTATGTAAGCTAACAGAACTGTATAGCAGATGTAGATATCAGTTACAGTGGGACCTCCTGCAATAAATCGATTCTGTTTGCTCTTTGTGTATTAGGGAAAGATCCGGCTCACCTGAGTCCAGCCTAGTGTCTATGAGGAGTGACCAATCAAAAGATGGTGGACAGCCACGCTTCAGTGAGAAAACAACATCTACCCAAAGGTATTTCTTGTGTTTCTTGTTGGTCACATATTTACTGTGTTAGAAAGTATTTCAGTGAGTATCATGAAACTTTATTTACATTAAAACCTTTTTCTGAAATGATTAGTGTTGGATAGAGGTAATCTGCTGGTTTGATAATTGTTTGACCAAATTATAAAGAGATCTGTGAATCTTTTAGTTTCCATGTGATTTGTTGTTTTGTGTGATTTAGTAACAAAGGACAAAAGACCACAATAAATATTGGTGCAGAAATTGCACAGTGGGAAAGTCTAAATGTTCAAAAGGGAATGAACAGTGATATTTTAGAAGATATTTCGTTCCTGCAGTTAATGTTGACGCAAAAGCAAACTTAGGCAAAGGACACAGCAGACTGATGAAACTATTCACTATAGTTGAACTATAAACTATAGTGTGAAACTATTCACACGATTTCTAAAGAGGGATTACATCCAGACCCTGATAATGTAGTTGCTGTCATACACGCACCTGCTCCCCATGACACGGCCTCACTGTGCTCATTCCTGGCCCTTACGTCTTGGTATAGTAAATTTCTACCTGACTACGCAACAGTGGTTGAACCCCTGCATGAAGTTTTGAGAACCTCCACTGACATGAACTTTCTCTGGACTGATAAGGCTGATCAAAGTTTTACCACCCTGAAGACACTAGCTGCGTTTACATGGACCCTTATAATCGGCTCAATCGGACTAAAAAACCTTCATGTAAACACCTTAATCGATCCGATTGAGCTCGATCCGAATGAAATTTTGATCGAATTGAAAGAGGTGGTTTATTCCTTTTGTAATCCGACCAAGAGAACATGTAAACGCTTGATCGGTTTGAAACCGAAACTGAAAGGACTGCGCATGTGCAATGACGTTAAATAGCGTAATGACGTATGATGTGCGGAACGAGCTGTTCTTCCTGTTGAATAAAGTTTCATATAAATAAGTGTCCCGTCATTCTAAAATTCTCATTTCACTCAGCGTCTGTGAAGTGAAGCAGGACAACGTCCCACCAGTCCTTGTTTTGGATTCTCATCCACAGACGACTTGTTTTGGCTTGACCAAAGGCTCCTGTAATACCACAACAATTTCCTTGTGTGTTTGCGCACACTTGGCAAATAAAAAGCTCATTCTGATTCCGATTCATACACTGAAAATGACTGAAGTTTATTATCAATGTTGTGGATTTATTTTTGTTTATAAAAACCTAACTTTAAAAAAGCAGTAGCTATGTAAGCTAACAGAACTGTATAGCAGATGTAGATATCAGTTACAGTGGGACCTCCTGCAATAAATTGATTCTGTTTGCTCTTTGTGTATTAGGGAAAGATCCGGCTCACCTGAGTCCAGCCTAGTGTCTATGAGGAGTGACCAATCAAAAGATGGTGGACAGCCACGCTTCAGTGAGAAAACAACATCTACCCAAAGGTATTTCTTGTGTTTCTTGTTGGTCACATATTTACTGTGTTAGAAAGTATTTCAGTGAGTATCATGAAACTTTATTTACATTAAAACCTTTTTCTGAAATGATCAGTGTTGGATAGAGGTAATCTGCTGCTTTGATAATTGTTTGACCAAATTATAAAGAGATCTGTGAATCTTTTAGTTTCCATGTGATTTGTTGTTTTGTGTGATTTAGTTACAAAGGACAAAATACCACAGTAAATATTGGTGCAGAAATTGCACAGTGGGAAAGTCTAAATGTTCAAAAGGGAATGAACAGTGATATTTTAGAAGATATTTCGTTCCTGCAGTTAATGTTGACGCAAAAGCAAACTTAGGCAAAGGACACAGCAGACTGATGAAACTATTCACTATAGTTGAACTATAAACTATAGTGTGAAACTATTCACGCGATTTCTAAAGAAGGATTACATCCAGACCCTGTTAATGTAGTTGCTGTCGTGCACTCATTAAAGAAAGTGCTAGGAGTTAATACACCATTTGTTTTGCTAATATAACTTGTTTTATATAAAAAGGTAAATTGTTTACTAAAGTATTTTTTAATTCTGTATTACTTGCAGTGTATGGCAGGGGTCGGCAAATAACTTTGGCCGCGGGCCAATATTTTTTTTAGCCAGTAGATGGCGGGCCAGCTACACGGAGTAGGGATACAAATTAAACCGCTTAAAATACACTGTATTCACCCGCTTTATATCCGGACCTGACGGGTCCGCAAAATTTAGATCTCATTTCCAGAATCTCACATTCAAATGTCTCTAACGGAAAGAGAGAGATTAAGTAGCCTATAACAATTATAAATGCTATACAAAAATTGTGTTTGTGTCAATATAAATATTATTTTAACATTCCTACTGACAGCAGAGAAAAAATGTCACTAAAAAAAAACAATGAAATATAAATAACAAATAAATATCAAATCACTCAAGCAACATAAATGAAAACCATATTGCCCAACTGACAAATGAAGTAGGCTATTTTCTGCCAAACTATTTCAAACATCCTTGCAAAAAAAAAAGAATGTTGTTGACTGACAATGGTTTCAGTACCAAACAGCTCCTCAGAGCTAGGTGTAGTAGCCTACAGGTGGTCAGAATGAAGTGCGGATGCGCTGTCAAAAGATGTCGGGAGTGGGCTATTGTCAGTCAGACCGTCCGCTCTGTCCAAACTAGGTACACCAGAGTTCTGACCGCTACCGTCTTTATACTTTAAAATAGAGTCCTGCACGGGTTCGGGTACCCGACGGGTCACCCGCAAATTTTGCTCAAACGGGTGAAAAATATCCAACCGTGTCGGATACGGGTGCGGGTCGGGTCGGACACGGGGGAAACACGGGTTTAAAACAATCACATTCAAACGTAAAAATATATGCATATTTTTAAAACACATCTACACAAATATGCCTGTATTTCAAGTTTATAAAATAATTTAAAATCCACATCAGTTTGTTTGTGCCCACCACGCACCACACCCTCCCAGGATCTATAACGTTACCTAGGTTACTTTCACTTTTAAAAATTCATCATAACCGCGCGCGCGATCTGCTTGCAGTTGTCGAGATGGATGGTGAGGAGTTGAAGAAAAGAATAGCTAGTGGAGATGGTAAAGTTGTCGACAATAGTCATCAAAAATCAAGTCCAGTGTGTGGGAGAAATTTGGAGTTAGGTTATCTGAAGAAAATATTGTGAAAGGCTTTGCTGCATTTTCGTGTTGGATTGCCGCAAATGTGGAACTTCATCGCAGGAAGCACGCAGATAACTGTGGTAACAAAGCAGTTCTATCGAACAGTATTTTTCAAATTTAACACTGTTAAGTAGCCTACGTGTGGTGTGCAGCGCGTTTTTGAACCCAAAATTGTCAGATGTAGGCGTGCGGCCACGGCTTTTCTCAAGTAGTGGAGGAGTTTTGTGCAGAATTTAGTGCAAATATTTTTTTATCAGGTAATACATATTATTTATCAGTGTGTTATACCCGAATAAATAATAATGAAAAAAAGTTCAAAAGTCGGACTGTAAGCGAATGAGACTTACAGGAGAGCATGATTGCTATTCACACCCTTATTACAATGGCTGTAATCTGTTACCACAATAGTACTTGATCTGTTTAATGATTTAATTGGTATATGTCTGCTAGGTGTTAAATTAAAATTCAACATTAAAATTCGTCTAAACCTGTTATTAATTTTTTCTATTTTTGATCTGAGCGCACAATCATAAAATCGGAAAACGAGTCGTTATTCGTTTTTTTTTTTCATTTTAGTTCAGGAAATAAATAATGGAAAAACAAGTCGTTTTTCATTTTTTTTATTTTTGTTTTTAATTTGAAAAAAAAAAAACGATTGAACGAATGATACGTGGGGCCTATTTGTAAACCGTTATTGTAAAATAAAAATAGGCTGCTTAAAAAAACAAAAAACAAAACAAAAACGGACTTCCAAAATAATCCAGTTTTGTCCCGCGGGCCGCCTATTGCCGACCCCTGGTGTATGGAATAGAGTGTGGTATTATGTTGTAATGTTCCAAGACAGTACCCTAACCAAAATACTTCAAAGAAAAGGGGAAATGTTGTGTCTGCAGAGTTATTGTGTAGTCACTAGATGACAGTGGAAGAAAGGAAAAGAAAAGAGTAGCAAAGAGAAGAAAGAAATACACACTTGTGTCTGTGCTTGCTTCTTTATTTTATTACAAGACGTACAAACATCACAATACATATACATATTTTTTATGGTTGTATATACACTATACATAATGCACAATTCCGTACATAAATCTTCTGTTCTGTTCCAGATGTATACATAATTATGTTTTTCTTCACTTGGTCTTATTTAAATGCTCTTCTGTTCTCGTGTCATATATGTATTTATATTTATGTACCAAAGGCTCCTGTAATACCACAACAAATTCCTTGTATGTTTGCGCACACTTGGCAAATAAAAAGCTCATTCTGATTCTGATTCATACACTGAAAACGACTGAAGTTTATTGTCAATATTGTGGATTTATTTTTGTTTATAAAAACCTAACTTAAAAAAGCAGTAGCTGTGTAAGCTAACAGAACTGTATAGCAGATGTAGATATCAGTTACAGTGGGACCTCCTGCAATAAATTGATTCTGTTTGCTCTTTGTGTATTAGGGAAAGATCCGGCTCACCTGAGTCCAGCCTAGTGTCTATGAGGAGTGACCAATCAAAAGATGGTGGACAGCCACGCTTCAGTGAGAAAACAACATCTACCCAAAGGTATTTCTTGTGTTTCTTGTTGGTCACATATTTACTGTGTTAGAAAGTATTTCAGTGAGTATCATGAAACTTTATTTACATTAAAACCTTTTTCTGAAATGATCAGTGTTGGATAGAGGTAATCTGCTGGTTTGATAATTGTTTGACCAAATTATAAAGAGATCTGTGAATCTTTTAGTTTCCATGTGATTTGTTGTTTTGTGTGATTTAGTAACAAAGGACAAAAGACCACAATAAATATTGGTGCTGAAATTGCACAGTGGGAAAGTCTAAATGTTCAAAAGGGAATAAACAGTGATATTTTAGAAGATATTTCGTTCCTGCAGTTAATGTTGACGCAAAAGCAAACTTAGGCAAAGGACACAGCAGACTGATGAAACTATTCACTATAGTTGAACTATAAACTATAGTGTGAAACTATTCACGCGATTTCTAAAGAGGAATAGACCTTTCTCACAAAAAACGGAAATACGTAATCGTTGTGGAAGCGGAGTTCCTGTCAAGCGTCAAACCCGGGCATAAACCCGGGCAAGTTTAAAATGGATCTAAGAGTCTACACAACTTCATTAACGGATTTGCCAAATATTACAATTGCTAATGTGACAAGACTCGTGGAGGAAAACGATACTGGTTACTCACGTAACCTCGGTTCTCTCTAGAAGAGGGAACGAGTATTTGCGTAAGCTAGCTTACGCTACGGGAAAAGTCATCTTTTCTCGAGATACTGAAGCCAAAAATTATCCTTAATTTTCATTTATTGTCCACGCAGTGCAGCAGGCGGCTAGCAGAGCTAGAGCGAGCAATACTGCGCGCTCATTGGCTGCCGTGCGGCAACTGCTTTAGCCTATCGGTGAGCCCAGCGTGACGTCACGCCCAATGAGGGCGCGTGCACCCTCGCGCGTCACAGCCCGCCAGAATGGGCGGCGTCAGAGCGTATATAAGGAAGGCTCGGAGGCTAAAACTCTGGTTTCTGTCGAATGAAGCGACATGAGCTTGCGGCGCGAGCACGGCAGGGAACGCAAATACTCGTTCCCTCTTCTAGAGAGAACCGAGGTTACGTGAGTAACCAGTATCGTTCTCTTACGAGAGGTTCTCTCGTATTTGCGTAAGCTAGCTTACGCTACGGGAACCCCATTGTCAACGCCGTGCGCGCCTTGCATCCACATATAAACCCCCGGAAGGCCCGGGGGGTCTTAAAAGTGGAAGAACAGGTGGCCAGCAGAGCGGGCCAACACATGTTCATAAGCACTCATAGGGAAAAAGAATAGAGCGGCGAGGCCGGTCTATATATCACTGACATACCCTGAGGTGCAGCTCGACCAGAAGAGCTAAATCGAGTAACTAGCCTGCGCATTCATAAGCAGGACATAGACCCGACTTAGACTGACAGAAGTTTAGCCTGCAGGGCGGGAACTTCCAGGTTATAGAACCTGACAAATGTAGAGGGGGAGGCCCAGCCCGCCGCCGTACAAATGTCCTGAATGGAAATCCCGCTGGACCATGCCCACGATGAGGCCATGCCTCTGGTGGAATGAGCCCGTACGCCCAGAGGGCACTGCAGGTCTTTGGACGCATAAGCTGCAGCAATAGCGTCCACTATCCATCTGGATAGCGTCTGTTTCGAGGCGGCGAGACCTTTAGCGCGGCCCCCAAATGAAACAAAGAGCTGCTCCGAGCGCCGAAAAGCGGCGGAGCGCGTGACGTAACACCTTAGAGCCCTGACCGGGCAAAGGAGGCTACTGTCATCCCCACTGCCGGACGGCAGAGCTGAGAGGGAAATAACCTGGGCTCTGAACGGGGTACCCAAAACTTTGGGGACATAGCCGTGCCTTGGTTTGAGAATGACCAGCGAGTCATTAGGTCCAAACTCAAGACACGCCACGCTAACTGACAGCGCGTGTAAGTCGCCCACGCGTTTCACTGAAGCCAGAGCTAACAGAAAAACGGTTTTAAACGTCAGGTATCTCAACTCCGTAGAGCCCAGGGGTTCGAAGGGATAAGCTTTCAGGGCCTCTAGGACCAAAGACAGATCCCATATGGGTACCAGAGGTGGCCGTGGAGGGTTCAACCTCCTGGCCCCTCGTAGGAAGCGGGTAATGAGTTCATTCCTTCCCAATGTGCGGCCGCGCGCCGAATCGGCAAACGCGACGATCGCCGCAACATAGACCTTGAGCGTGGAGGGGGACCTGCCCGCTTCCAAAAGCTCCTGAAGGAAGTTCAAAACCTGTGGAACCCCACAGGATTGAGAATTCAGACTCTTTTCCGCGCACCATTTGTTAAACACAGACCATTTAGACGCATAGAGCCGCCTCGTTGAGGGAGCTCTGGATTGCGCAATCGTGTTAACTACTCCTTCTGGCAAATCAACGAATATCCGTTGATCACCCACGCATGCAGAGACCAGTGCTCTGGATGGGGATGCAGAATTGAGCCTCGGGCTTGAGAGAGAAGGTCTCTCCTCACTGGAATCGGCCACGGGACTGTTCCTGACAGCGCCGTCAGCTCTGGGAACCAAAACTGGTTCTCCCAGCGCGGGGCTATGAGGAGCACCGCGCAGCGCGTTTCCCTGATCTTCGCTATCACCTGAGGCAGCATAGAGATTGGGGGAAAAGCGTACAATGGGACGTTGGGCCAGATTTGGGCCAGCGCGTCCTCGCTTTTTGAGAAGAACCTTTGGCACTGAGCGTTCTCGCTCGTGGCGAAAAGGTCGACTTCTGCTTTGCCGAAGCGACGCCACAGCATCTGGACTGTTTGGCTGTGTAGAGCCCATTCCCCGGGGGGAACATTGTCCCTGGACAGCCTGTCCGGTCCGTCGTTTAGGCGACCGGGCACGTGCGCGGCTCTCAGAGAGCGCAGCGAGCCCTGAGCCCATACCAGAAGGCGCTCTACTAGAGCGCACAAGGTTCTGGATCTGATTCCGCCCTGACGGTTCACATACGACACCACAGACATGTTGTCCGTGCGGACTAGCACATGGTGCCCGTGCAGGTATGGGAGAAAGTACTTCAGCGCTTTCTCGACCGCCAACATCTCCAGACAGTTTATGTGAAGGCTTTTCTCCTGGTCCGACCAACGGCCGTAGACCGGTCTGCCCTCGTGAAGCGCTCCCCAACCTGAGTTGGACGCGTCTGTCGAGATCACTTTGCGGTGTGAAATCACCCCCATCGAAACTCCTAGTCGGTACCATTCGGCTGCCAGCCAGGGCTGCAAGGCTGAGACACAGCCCTGAGTCACTCTGACCCGAACGCGGCCTGAAGCCCACGCTCTGCGGGGCACTTTCGAATTCAGCCAGCATTGCAGCGGGCGCATTCGCAGTAAACCCAGCTGCAGAACTGCTGCAGCTGAAGCCATATGGCCCAACATCCTCTGGAAGGTTTTCAGGGGGAAATACCTGTCTTTTTGAAAAGACGCGGCGAGGCGTCGAACACAGCGCGCGCGCTGTGTTGACAGCCTGGCTGTCATGGCCACCGAGTCCAGTTCTATTCCCAGAAAGGAGATCGACTGGCTGGGGATCAGAGAGCTCTTGGTCCAGTTCACCGAAAGACCCAGGCTTCCTAAGTGACTGAGAAGCAACGTCCCGTGGGAAGCGAGCACTTCCGCCGATTGCGCCAGAATGAGCCAATCGTCCAGATAGTTCAGAATTCGCATCCCCTGTGATCTCAGGGGAGCGAGAGCCGCATCCATGCACTTCGTAAATGTACGGGGTGCCAGAGACAGGCCGAACGGAAGGACGGTGTATTGATATACCTGGCCGTCGAAGGCGAATCTCAAGAATGGCCTGTGACGGGGTATAATCTGAATCTGAAAGTATGCGTCTTTCAGATCGAGAGAAATAAACCAATCCCTCGGGTGAATTTGCGCGAGGATTTGCCTGGTCGTGAGCATTTTGAACGGCCGCCTCATGAGAGCTTTGTTCAAATATCTCAGATCTAATATAGGTCTGAGCGCTCCGTCCTTCTTGGGAACGAGGAAATAACGGCTGTAAAAGCCTGCCTCGGTTAAAGAAGGGTGAACTCTCTCTATGGCCCCTTTGTGTAATAGTTTCGCTATTTCTGCGTGAAGCAGATGGGCTGCTTCCGAGCTCACCACCGTCTCGACGCGCGTTCGAAACCGCGGCGGGCGGCGAATGAACTGTAGTGAATAGCCCCGCATTACTGTATTCAGTACCCATTTCGACACGCCCGGAATAGCTTCCCATGCATCTGCACTCATAGCTAGGGGTCGAATGGCCTCTGGGTCCCGCCCGCTGCTCTGCGCGGGGCACGGGACCCGAAGCGGTGACAGCTCTGTGACGGTGAGCGAGGCCATGGAACGCCCGATAGCCTGTGCTGCGACCTTCGTAGCGCGCAGGGAAAGGTCTGTCGCGCTGCGCAGGTCCGTAAAAGCGGTCCGATCCGAGCCCTTCTCATCCAGCTGCGGAGGAGGTCGGCTTGGAGGATCTGAAGCACCGCCATAGTGTGCAGGGCTGAAGCGGCTTGACCAGCGGCGGAGAAAGCACGGCCGATAAAGGCGGAAGTGGTCCTGCAGGCTTTAGACGGGAGGGCAGACTTTGAACGCCATCTCGCGGATGGGGGGCAAAGGTGCGCTGCGACCGCCTGTTCAACCGGGGGGATGTGGTTATATCCCTTAGCCTCGGCTCCATCCACGTGCGAAAGCGTCGACGACGCTGGAGAGCGGAGTCTGGCTGAAACTGGAGCGTCCCAAGACTTAGAGAGCTCCGCGTGGAGCTCTGGCAGGAAGGGCGCTGGTCTGGACGCTGGCGAGTGGCTGCGGCTGGGTAGGAAACACCCGTCGAGCCTGTTCGGTGCGGGCACCGCAGGCTGGGACCATTCGAGACCCAGGTGTTCGACGGCCAAAGTGAGGAGGCGGAGAAGCTCGGCGTCCACACTGGCGCGGGTCCTACCAGACTCGCGTGTAGAGGAAGAGGCGGAGCGGTGAGAACCGGTCCACTCTTCGCTGTCTGATGCCAGGAGAGAGCAGCTGTCCAGAAGCGCGTCGACCTCCGCTTCATCCCCTGAGGCGACGGCACCTAGGGCGAGAGCCGGCGGCTGCGCGTCGGGAAGCGGGGGCGGAGAGGGAGAGAGCGAGGCTCGCGGGAGGGGCTCCGGCGAAAGCCTGACTCGGGTCTCGGGCTCCGGTGGTCTCTGGGAGCGGCGCTTTTTCTTCCGCGGCGCTGAGACTGGAGCGGGGTCAGCGTTGAACAAGGCGAGTCGAGCCCGCAGGGTCGACATCGGCAGTTCTTCGCAGAATTCACAGCCGCCCGAAGCCATGGCAACGGCAGCGTGGTCACGTCCCAGGCAGAGAGCGCAGATAACATGGCGGTCTCTATCGCTGAGGTGAGAGCGGCACGAGCCGCAGGAATTACGAGGCATTTTGAACCAAACGCCTCTGCTCTTTTAGTGTCACGTGTAGCGAAACACACACACACAAAACAAGCAGCAGAGAAAAGGATATTTGTCGCCGGATAGCTGAGCTGGCACGGCAGGCTGAAGGCGGCGAAAACTCGACCGGCTTCTCCAGGCGCTGTCCTAAGCTGGCTCGATGCTGTTTCGACGGCGGCGGCTTCTCTCGGAGAGCAGCGATGCAGTAAGCTTCGCTGAAGAGACAGAAATCAGAGTTTTAGCCTCCGAGCCTTCCTTATATACGCTCTGACGCCGCCCATTCTGGCGGGCTGTGACTCACGCTGGGCTCACTGATAGGCTAAAGCAGTTGCCGCGCGGCAGCCAATGAGCGCGCAGTATTGCTCGCTCTAGCTCTGCTAGCCGCCTGCTGCACTGCGTGGACAATAAATGAAAATTAAGGATAATTTTTGGCTTCAGTATCTCGAGAAAAGATGACTTTTCCCGTAGCGTAAGCTAGCTTACGCAAATACGAGAGAACCTCTCGTAAGAGAACTCCGTCACCAAAAAGAAAAAACTAAATAAAGGGTACAAATTTTTCCACGAGGAATTTGTCCATAAATATGAAGGTAACGTTAAGTAGAGAGCGAGGCTAACTGTTACTGAACTGTTAACTAAAATGACACATCATTAGCGTGTCCACTTAGACATAATGTATGTATAGTATAGATGATATAGACTACCTAACTAAAACATTATAGTCTGCTTTATGAAGCATTATGGTTCCAATTACCTTCAATTACTGCCTATGGTTGTCCAAGTGAACGTCTTGTGTGTAGCAACAATAATGTTAGCCGAATGCTATCATCATCAGTTAACATTTTTGTCTGGTAATGTCTGTGTTTATGTGCGTATTTTTGCGTTGCCTTGACTGCGAAGGAAGTAGATTACCACGACGATTGCGTATTTCCGGTCACAAATATGGAAGTTGTGAGAAAGGTCTATTACATCCAGACCCTGTTAAAGCCCATTTTCTCAAAATTACTTTTCTCCAATACTCCAAGTCCGAAATCTCCACTTCAGTAGCACCTATATGCACCAAACTTTCCAGTCTTGTACCTAGTTATATTATGAAGACATTTACAGAGGGATTTGTAAATATATTATTCCTAGCCTGATTTATATAACATTTTATTCCAAAAAACATGGCAAAAATAATTTTTTAAGGCTATTGACAGTAGGGATGTCCCGATCCGATCACGTGATCGGAAATCGGGCCCGATCGCGTGTTTTCAGACTCGATCGGAATCGGACGTTACCTCCCGATCAGGACTCGGATATATATGTATTTATATTCTCATTATTTTTTAACACCTCTATTATGCGGTGACACAGAGTTACGGCGGTTTCACACTGCACGCGTTATTAGAGTGTAAGCAGCGCAGGAGCAGTGCGTATGGTGAGCAGGAGCAGGACACGCGCGTTTTGCTTTCACACTGGCAGCGTTTGTCACGCGCGGCTGAACCGCGGGTTGTGTACAGACAGAGTCTATAATGGATAAGTTGGCATTGCTTTTTTTCGTTTTCAAATACATTTAAGAGAAAAGACTTGACAAGAAGCTTATTTTATTAATAATTTCATTTATATAACTTTTGGTTCATCTTTGTTTTTATTGTTATGGCAACAAGTTTGTTTTTGGACATTTGTTTTCTTTTTCAAATTGCTGTTGGTCATTTGATTGACTGTTTAAAACACAACAGATATCATCAATGCACTTTTTGGATAAAACTGCGGTGTATTTTGGCAAAAATAGACTCGGCGCCGATCACGGCACTCCTGCTCTGCTACGCACTGCCGCGCCACCTCTGCGCGCGGTGTGAATGCACTAAAGCCTGGTTTAATCTGTTAACATGGGCGGCGAAAAAAATACGCGCTGCACGCTCTGTTTTAACAGTGCAGTGTGAAACCGGCGTAAGAGTTAGGAGTGCAGTTCCTAAAAGCACATTACTGGCTTTGCAAACACTGTAGCACTTTTATTTTTTATTTGTTTACATGCCTGCCGGATATTTTAAGTTGAGGTGCTATTTGTTTATATATTAGACTTTTTTTAATATTTACTGTTGCACTAAAGTCCAAAAGTGAAGAATTTATTTATTACTTGATTGTTCAAGCTACCTCACAGAAGTGCTCTGTTTATTAACAGAGTTGTTGAATGTTAAAATAAGGTGAATTAAATAAAAAATAAGGATTTTTTTGCATTATAGAAGTATCGGATCGGGACTCGGTATCGGCAGATACTTAAAATCAAATGACTCGGACTCGGACTCGAGGGCAAAAAAACCTGATCGGGACATCCCTAATTGACAGTATATTCTGATTTACAGGATAACAAAAGTAGATATCCATAAATCCCTCTGTAATTTTTTTCCCATCTAATATGTGAACACAATGAAAAAAAATGTTTTAACCTGGCTTTATCCAATAGTCAGATTTTTAAAATATATGCAAATTAGCACATATTTAGATATTGCCTAATTTGCATATTTAAACATTGAATTACAGAAAACTTGTAATGCATTTTTTTCTCATCTTATTGTAGGTAATCATCTGGGAAAGTTTCATGGTGATATCTGCTAGTTAAAAATGTTACCCTATTCTCCATCTTAAGAAGGACAAACGTGGGGCTATTCTGTATTTAATTACACTAAATCTCCTCAAATGATACAAGAGAACTGCTGGTAGTAAAGTCTTTCTCTCTCTCTCTCTCTCTCTCTCTCTCTCTCTCTCTCTCTCTCTCTCTCTCTCTCTCTCTCTCTCTTGGAGTTTGGGGTGTGAGTGTCTCACGGGTGAGAGGATTGAGCGATTTAAATGGGCCTTTTTCTGGTACTTTTTTTCTAGTTTTTTTCTTTTTCCTGTTTAAGGTATTTTTTTTGTTTGCTTTTTCTTTTTCTCACGATAGTTTTAGGTGAGCGTGTTTTTCTTTGTTTGATTTTAACTTTTTGGCGGGTGTTTGAGATGGAGGCTCACCCGAGAGGGTGTGACTCCTCTCTCTCACTCCGCCATGGAGTTAGATGCGTACCTGAGGCCGGCGTTTCAGTGGAAGAAGTGCTCGTGGCGATAGGCGAACAGGTGGGATATGATAACGTTGTTTCGGCTTCACGGATGAATAAGGCCGTTGTGGTCTTTCTGAAGGAACGGAATTTAACCAGTCGGTTGGTTGAGAGCGGCATTTGGGTGAGTGGCGTTTATGTTGTCATTTCTCCGCTGGTGTCTCAATCGAGCCGTATAACAATCTCGAATTGTCCCCCTTTTATACCAAATCATGATATTGAAAAGGAACTGTTGAGATTTGGGAAAATAGCGAGTGGAATTAAAACGGTTCCACTAGGATGTAAAAACGAGTCACTGAAACATGTCACGTCTTTTAGACGACAAGTGTTTATGTTTTTAGATTCAACGGCTCTTGACATTTCCTTTCGAGTCATGTATGAAGGCAAGTCCTATATGCTTTATGCAAGTACCGGGAGTTTAAAATGTTTTGAATGTGGTGAAATAGGACATAAAAAAAATGCGTGCCCTCGTAAAACGAACATTGTAAATAATGAGTCAGACAATGGAGAAACTGGACCGAGTGGGTCAAATGACAAAGCAGGACCGAGTGGGTCAAAAGAAAAAGCTGGACCGAGTGGGTCAAATGACAAAGCAGGACCGAGTGGGTCAAAAGAAAAAGCTGGACCGAGTGGGTCAATTGATAGAGCAGGACCGAGTGGATCAACTGAGGATGATGGTGAGAGGGATAGTGCAGTTAAGAGTCTAGATGAAACTGAAAAGGGAGATGCATTAGAAAGGAACAAAACACAGAATAATCAGGATGTAAGATGTGAAGAAATAATTAATCTTGGTATTTGTGGTGAGAGAGTGGAGGAAACTGAGGTGAATGTTTCTCAATGTGAAGATGAAACTGGACACAGGAATGATCATACAGGTGCTGGCGAGGTTGATGATAAGGATGATGAGATGGAGGAGATGGGAGATGACGATAGTCTTTCAGAAATGTCTGACATCATTTCTCAGTGTGGTGATGATCAGTTATATACAGTGAAAGAAATTAACGATTTCTTGGATGAAACTTTTGGAAAGACTTTTGATGTCAAAAGTTTTTTTCCTGATGTTGAAAGATTTGTGAGATCGGCAGTTAAAATACAGAAGAGTGTAGGATTTGAAGAATTGAGCCGAAGGAAAAGATTTAGACTGAGAAAAATTGTGACAAAATTACGGAAAAAGTAAAGAATGCAGTAAAAAGAAATGTACGTAATGGTTAGGTCACAAAGGGTGTTTTTTTCTTCTTGCTTCCTTCTGATTGTTTGCCTTTCTTTCTTTTTTTCTCTTTTCATGGAGAGCATAAAAATAGGGACAATTAATATTAATGGAGGAAGGAATAATAGTAAGAGAGCTGCTTTGTATGAACTTATTCAAAACAAACATATGGATATAATTTTTTTGCAAGAAACCCATAGCGATTTGGGTAATGAAGTAGAATGGAAAATGTGGTGGGAGGGTAAGATCTTTCTAAGTCATGGCTCTAATTTAAGTTGTGGTGTTGCAATTTTGTTTTCAAAGAGGCTTAATATGACTAATATTTCTTCCTATGAAATAGATGAGGGCAGAATTTTGATTGTTCAGGTGGAGCTAATGGGTTTTCCTTTTCTTTTCATAAATGTTTACTCCCCAAATAATGGAGCAGAAAGGGTGGAATTTTTTAAAAAACTATCTTGTGAATTAAAGAATTTTGATAATGCATATATAGTTCTTGGGGGGGATTGGAATTGTACCCTAGATTTTACACTAGACCGAAATAGTGAAGAACCGTATCCTCAGTCTGCTGATTCATTAAACAGCATTATAAGGAAATATGACTTATCTGATGTTTGGAGGGAAAAACACCCAACAGTAAAACAATACACATGGGTTAAAGCCTCTCATGATTATATTAGTGCTGCGAGGTTGGATAGGTTTTACGTAAGTAAAAATAATTCTAACAGGGTTTTAAAGGCTAATATTTTTCCAAATGGTTTTACTGATCATCATTTGTGCATGATTGAAATGAGTTTAAAAAAGTCACAGCGTTCTAGTTATTATTGGCATTTTAATTTGAAATTATTACATGACTCTTTATTTTGTGAAAAGTTTGGGTTATTTTGGTCTAAGTGGCAAGAGCAAAAAAGTGACTATGAAGATTTAGTGCAATGGTGGGAGATTGGAAAAGCACAAATAAGAATCTTTTGCCAGAACTATACAGCCCACTCAAACAGACTTGTAAAGGATACTATCAAAATACTTGAGAGAGAGATAACTGAAATTGAAGAAGGAATTATTGAAGAAAATTCAGAAGAAGTGGATTTATTAAGAGAAAAAAAGACTGTATTGGCGTCCCTGTTTAATGAAAGAGCAAAAGGTGCTTTGATAAGAGCCCGTTTTTCCTCAATACGAGAAATAGATGCTCCGAGCTCTTTTTTTTTCAACTTGGAGCGGAAAGAAGGAGAAAGAAAACTCATGTTACATTTGAAATTACCTGATGGAACTTTAACAACTAACCCAAAAGAAATGAGAAACCATGCAAGTAACTTTTATACTGATTTATTCAAAGCAAGAGACTGTGACATGAACTGTATGGATGATCTACTAAGAGATTTGCCAAAGCTCACCGGCGATCAGAGACAATGGCTTGATGCCGATATCCAATTGGACGAAATATCAGAGGCGGTCAAGAAACTTTCTAATGGCAGGTCCCCTGGCATAGATGGACTACCTTCTGAATTTTACAAACAATTCTGGACTCTTTTAAAAGATGACATACTTGATGTTTTTAGAATTTCTCACAGGAAAAATGAACTGCCGACTAGTTGTAGAAGAGCGGTCTTATCTTTATTACCAAAAAAAGGTGACCTTGGACTGTTAAAGAACTGGAGACCAGTAGCTCTACTGTGTACTGACTACAAGATTCTAGCTAAGTGTCTTGCAAATAGGTTAAAACATTTTTTAGAGTATGTTATTAATGATTTTCAGACATATTGTGTGCCAAAAAGAACAATAATGGACAATCTGTTTCTTGTGCGTGATATAATGAGTTTGGCAAATGCGGGTAATGAGGATGTGGGTTTTCTGTCAATTGATCAAGAGAAGGCTTTTGATAAGGTGGATCATTTTTATTTATTTGAAACTCTTAAAGCTTTTGGTTTTGGTAAGAATTTTATCTCTTGGATCAAACTGTTATACAGTGGAGCTTCTGCAATGTTAAAGGTTGGAGGTGGGCTAAGTTGTCCAGTCTTGGTTCAGAGAGGTATAAGACAAGGATGTCCTTTGTCAGGACAGCTGTACTCTCTAGCAATTGAACCTCTGCTATGTAAACTCAGGGAGAAACTGCAAGGGTTTCAAGTTAAAGGTTGTGAAAACAGGCCAATCACTCTTTCGGCCTATGCTGATGACATCACTGTTTTTATAAGAAGTGAAACGGATGTAGTGAATTTGAAAAATGTTTTAAATGTTTACGAAAAGGCTTCATCAGCTAAAGTAAATTGGGAGAAGAGTGAAGGATATTTGTTAGGAGATTGGCAGGGAAGAGCCCCCCCTGTGCTTCCAGGGGGAGTTAAATGGGGAAGACAGGGTTTGAAAATGTTGGGAGTATTTTTAGGAACAGATCAATATAGGCAGAAAAACTGGGAGGGTATGGTGGGGAAAATGTGTGACCGGTTGTCTCGATGGTCGTGGGTGCTGCCCCAGTTATCGTATAGGGGCAGGGTATTGGTCACGAACAATCTGGCTGCATCTGCTTTATGGCACAAAATGAATGTTCTGGATCCCCCAGAAAGTGTAGTGGAGGAGTTACAAAGAAAGCTAATTGACTTTTTCTGGGATGGACAGCACTGGAAAAAATCTGCTGTACTTTTCCTACCTGTTCAAGAGGGAGGACAAGGCCTAATGGACATTAACAGCAGAATAAAGACATTCCGACTTCAAGCAGCACAAAGATTGCTGTATGCGGAGCCGTGCTGGGCTGACACGGCGTGTGCTGTGTTGAGGAAAATGAACATTTTCAAGTATGATGTGCAATTGTTTTTGATCAACTTGGCAAACATGGACTTGAGGAATGTTTCCCCTTTCTATAAGACAGTTTTAAGAGCATGGACCTCAACATTCATGGTCAAGAGGGTGCTTTCAAATATCGGACCCTGGACAGAGAACGAACCTCTTTTTAATAATCCGCTGATACCAGCACCGGCACTGGAGCCCAGAAGCATCCAGAATGTAATGGCAAGAGCGGGGTGTACAAGAATTGCTGACCTAAAGACTGGTGAAAACTGGAAAAGTCCAGAGGAGATGTGCAACAAGACAGGTATCAAGTCCATAAGGGTAATGAAGAGAATAATGGATGGAACTGTCTCTGCATTGCCTTCCGTCTTCAGACAAAACCCAGAGGAAGACGAGGTGCCTGAACAGAATGGAGGGAGTCTTTTTCCCCAAGTGGAAGTCTCAGCAGCGGTAGATGAGGAGCCAGAGGAAGGTTCTCTTCTACATTTCAGGACTCCTGTGCTGGAAGGCTTCGAGACTGTCTCAAAAAAGGCAATGTACAATATTTGCGTGAAAGTGTCCCATTATAATGTGCTCAAGGATTGTAAGGAGACAAAGTGGTCAGATTTGTTCGGGCCGGACTCGTCCCCTAGAGGATGCTGGAGGTCCCTATACAAACCTCCTATGGAGAAACGCACGGCGGATCTCCAGTGGAGGGTTGTTCATTGGGCGGTAGCTACAAACAGGCACGTGGCACACATTGACCCCACTATAGGGAATGAATGTCCTTTTTGTGGCACTGAGGAGTCAGTAGATCATTTGTTTTTAAATTGTTTAAGGTTAAGAGGACTGTTTCAGATTTTAGATGGGTGGGTCAGAGATTTTGGGGTAGGGTTTAATAATGAATTTTTCATTTTTGGACCAAAATATGTTGCATCAGACAGGAAAAGAATCTCGTTAATTAATTTTGTGTTTGGAGGAGCCAAAATGGCAATATGGTTAACAAGAAAAAGGAAATTGAGAGGAGAGGGGGAAGTCGGCCCTGAGGTGGTCTTAAAGGCTCTTATAGCAACTAGAATCAAGGCAGAGTTTGCATATTTTAAACTAATGAATAATATGGACAGATTTGTTGAAATTTGGGCTTTGAATGATGTTTTGTGCTCAGTGGATTTTGAAAATGAGCTGGTGTTAAATTTATGAGGTTTTTTTTGAAAAAAAAAAAAAAAAAAAAAAAATTAAATGAGGATTGTAAAATTTTATCCAATACTTTGCGGTGTTTATAAGAATGTTTGAGTTTTGAGTGTTTTTTTTATGTATTTATCAATGTACATCTGAAAAAATGTTTATGAGGAATGTCTTTATAGTGTAAGTAGAAATAAAGGTGTGTTAAAGGTCTCTCTCTCTCTCTCTCTCTCTCTCTCCTCTCTCTCTCTCTCTCTCTATCTCTCTCAATTCAATTCAATTCAATAAAGCTTTATTGGCATGACAAAAATACATCTGTATTGCCAAAGCATTGAAACAGCATAGAAGATTTTGAACATTTAGTACAGAAAATAATAATAAAAGTTAAATTAAATAAAAATAATAATAAATAATAAAAAAATAGTAGAACAGATTATGAACATTTCAAAATTCTGTGAACAATTCAGAATTCAGTGTGTAAGTGTTTGTGTGTTTGTTTTGTGTACGAGCGTGTGTGTGTGTGTGTGTGTGTGTGTGTGTGTGTGTGTGTGTGTGTGTGTGTGTGTGAGCGCATCACTGATTAGTCGTCAACTCTCTCTTTTTGTGACAGGCATCAATGTATCTTGCCGCTAGTATGATACAATCTCTTTTTTCACCTAATAGATGTTGAAATTGTGTTTTTTTTTGTTTAATTTTAGGAAGTTAGGGCAAAATAATTCAAATTTTGTGTAAAAAGTCCCTCTAATGTCCTCATAGTTGGGACAGCTGGTGATCGGTGCTCTGTCTCCACCTCTCCCTGGTCACAGTACGGGCAGAGCCGTCTCTCTCTGGACAGCCAGGTCTGTCTGTATTGGCCCGTCTCGACAGTCAGAGTGTGATTGCTCAGTCTGTACCTCATCATTCTTCTTCTTAGTGTGTAGTCTATCACTGTACTCGGGTATTATGCGGTTGTGTAGTCTCTATTTAGGTTAAAAAAACATTCTATTTTACTTTGTTTTTCTGTTGTGTCAGTCCAGTAGGTCAGGTAATGCTCTCGTTGTGCTTTTATAATGTGGTTGGGCCGGATTGTGTGGATGAGGGTGTTAGTGTCCTGAGGCTGATTATTGTTAGTCGTGTTAGTCTGTTTGTGGAGCCTCAGGACCAGCTGAAGGAGGGGGCTCTTCTCAGTGTTCAGTTCATAGTTAGGGTCACTCATTTTTAGATGTTTCCAAAATTTTATGGCTCGTATGTATGAATAGAGGGTATTGGCCTAATTCTGCCCTGCATGCGTTGTTTGGTGTGTTCCTCTGTACTCTCAGGATACTCTTAAAGAACTCGGCATCTCTCTCTCTCTCTCTCTCTCTCTCTCTCTCTCTCTCTCTCTCTCTCTCTCTCTCTCTCTCTCTCTCTCTCTCTCTCCTCTCTCCTCTCTCTCTCTCTCTCTCTCTCTCTGTGCGCATGCGCGAGCATTTGTTGTGAGAGCGAGTGAGACACGTGGTGAGTGTGTGGACTCTTTCTTTGAGGCCGCTGTGCCTATAAGAAGTTTTCTAATCTTTCTATCTTTGACTTTATTTTTTTACTTGTGGTATACTGGTTTAAAAGTATTAAGATAGTGGTTTGTTGTCTCTCTGCCAGTTCTTTATAACTAGCAGGATGACTTCGGCCGTGAGGACGTTAGATTTCCTCACACGGCGTCACGCTTAGTCTGAACGCTACTGTGGAAGAGTGCAGTTTAGCTGTTGGGGAGGTGGTTGGCTGTGAAAACATTCTGTCTGCATCAAGGATGAACAACGCGGTTGTTGTGTTTTTGAAAACGGTTGAGTTAGCGAACATGTTGGTTGAAAATGGAGTTATTATTGACAATGTTTTTGTTCCAGTGTTACCGTTGTCTACACCGTCCAAAAAGGTGACTCTATCAAACGTGCCGCCGTTCATTAAAAATGATGTGCTGGTTAAGTTGTTGGAGAGACACGGCAGACTGGTTTCTCCAATTAAGATGATGCAAATTGGTTGTAAATCGAAGTTACTGAAGCACGTAGTATCTTTTAGACGTTTTGTGTACATGGTTTTAAAGGACAATAGAGAAGAGTTGGATTTGTCTTTTAACTTCAGTCATGACGATTTCAACTATGTAGTTTATGCTACGACTAACAGCATGAAGTGCCTTAATTGTGGGGAAGTAGGACATCTTGCGAGGTTTTGCCCAAGAAAGGACGCTAAATCAAATAGTGAAATTCCATCGGTGTTGGTTGAAAAAGTTGGTGAAGTTGAGGGTGTACCGTGCCGACAACAACGGATGTAACGTTAGCTGAGGTAAACAATATACAGTCTTCTGTTGTAGATGCAGGCTTAGCGGGTTCATCAGGTGATGCTGCAGTTTTGGAGCAAAAGGGGATCGAGTCAGTGGCAGTTATAGAAGGAGCTTCTGTCTCTGATGAAAGGTGTCAGTTAACTGGTGGTTTAGATATGCAGAGTTCAGGAAGTAGTCAAGTTATGGAGCTGGATGGGAGTCAGGTTTCTGGGGGAGAGGATGAATGTGTTTTTAAAACACCACAAAAGAGGAGAATGATACAGAGCCACACTAGTAAATCTAGAAAGCTAGGTAATAGTCAAACTGATACCGAAAGTGACTCAGACATTTCAGAAGTAGTTACTTTTGATCACACTAATGATGAGCCTTCAGAGCGGTCTTACAGTGTAGATGACATGAAGCTCTTTTTGAGAGTGACAAAGAATGCAAGAAATGTGCGCATTACTGAGTACTTTCCTGATTTGGAGCAATTTGTAGAGAAAGCAAAGTCTTTTAAGAGTGAAGGTCTTTTTTCTGATCAAGAGGTGTACAGACAGTAAATTTTCAATTGGGAATTAATGCTGAGACGTTATAAAATTTTATTTATGAGATGAAGTTTTTTTTGTGTCTTGTTTATCCTTTTCTTCTCTTTTATGAAAGATTTTCATTTTGCTTCCCTGAATTTAAATGGGGCACGAGAAGGGAAGAAGAGGTTTGAATTGTATGAGTTCATGAGAATAAAGAAAATAGACATTTTGTTTGCACAAGAAACTCATAGTGATATTACCAATGAGGATGATTGGGCAAGGGAATTTGATGGGTTAAGCATTTTGAGTCATAATTCATCTTTAAGTGGTGGTGTTGCTATCTTATTCTCTAAAAACTCCATTCCAATTTCTTATGAAGTAGAAGTTGTTGTAAAAGGCAGATTTTTAAAAGTAAGGGCTCAATTTGACAATGTTTTTTATTGTTTTGGTTGTGTTTATGCTCCCACCAATGCAGTTGAAAGAATGGTCTTTCTAAATATATTATGTAAAGCAGTAAGTGATTGGAATACTGAAGATTTTTTCTTAATCGGAGGAGATTTTAATTGCACAGAAGTTGCCTCAGATAGAAATCATGTTGAGCCTCATATGGCTTCTCGAAAAAGGTTGATTCAATTTCTAGAAACACATGATCTTGTAGATATTTGGCGGAATTTTCACAAGACACAGAGACAATATACATGGGTTCATTCTTATAATAATAGGTTGTCTTTCGCAAGATTGGACAGATTTTATGGTTTAAGTCATCAGCTCAATCTTTTTAGAGATTGTTCTATCATTCCAGTTAGCTTTTCGGATCATAGTTTAGTACAGGGTTTTTTAACTTTAGGTTCCATAAAACCAAAGAGTGCAATGTGGCATTTCAATAACAGCCTCTTAGCGGATATGGAATTTAGGGATATTTTAAAAATTTTTTGGAATGATTTTAGAACCACTAAATCTGATTTCCAATCTTTGCAGCAGTGGTGGGATTTTGGAAAGACGCAAATTAAACAATTGAGTCAACAGTATGCTTACAACATCACTAAAGAAACAAATCTGTTAATGTCAATTTTAGAAGATGACAAAGAAATTACAAGAATCTATTGGAACCGAACAGAATCAGGAGCTTATTGAAATTTTAAATAGGAAAAATAAAGAATTGGTTGGAATTTTAGACCTGAAAGCACAAGGGACTCTGATCAGATCCCGGTTTAAGAACATAGAGTGGATGGATGTATCTTCCAAGTTTTTTTTTTAATTTGGAAAAAAAAAATGGCCAAAAGCGATCAATACATGTTTTGCGTTCCAAGGAGGGTGCACTCTTGTCGGATCGTGCAGATATCCGTAAGAGAGCGGTAGAATTTTATAAAGAACTGTATAGCAGTGAACTTATACACAGGCCAAACACTAATGTGTTTATTGAGGATCTTCCTCAGGTGACTGAAGAGGCAAATGCCGATCTCTGTAGAGAGATAACACTGGAAGAGTTGAGGAAAGCTCTTCAAGGCATGGAATGTGGCAGAGCACCGGGAGTAGATGGCCTATCTGTAGACTTCTATAAGTCGTTTTGGCCTGAGATTGGTGCTGATCTGCATGCAGTCATCAAAGAAAGTCTAAGCAGTGGAAGGTTACCACTGAGCTGCCGTAGAGCAGTGCTGACTTTACTGCCTAAAAAGGGAGACCTGAGTGAAATAAAAAACTGGAGGCCTGTGTCATTGTTGTGCAGCAATTATAAAATTCTATCCAAAGCATTAGCAAATCGATTGAGTGTGGTCTTAGAGGAAGTCATTCACACTGATCAGACCTATTGTGTGCCAGGAAGGCAAATTTTTGATAATATTTCTCTTGTTAGAGATATGTTTGATATCAGTAAGCTCTTTGATGTGGATTTTGGTTTGGTTTCATTAGACCAAGAGAAAGCTTTCGACAGGATCGAACATAGTTATTTATGGGAGGTTTTAGAAGCTTTTGGTTTTAGGACAAATTTTATTGATAAGTTGAAAGTTTTATATTGTGATGTTGAAAGTCTGTTGAAGGTAAATGGTGACTTATGTGCCCCCTTTAATGTTTTTAGAGGTATCAGGCAAGGTTGTGCTCTTTCCGGTATGCTATATAGCTTAACAATTGAACTCTTGTTACGGAAATTTAGAGCAGATTTAAAGGGTGTAATTATTCCAAACTGTGAGAAAGTTGTTAAATTATCAGCTTATGCTGACGACATTGTTATTTTTATCAAAGAACAAAGTGATGTGTCAAAGTTAACAGAGATTTTGAATGATTTTATGGTTGTTTCCTCTGCCAAGGTAAATTGGCACAAAAGTGAGGTTATCTTAGTTGGAAAGTGGCCTCATGGACAGCCCATTCTCCCTGGGGGGTTAAAATGGAGCAGAGATGGGTTTAATAGGGCCCTATGAAATCCATTTTATTTTTTCTCAAATTCCGTTTTATTTTTTTTCAAATTCCGTTTTTTTGGATAATTTTTAGCCTTTTCGGATTTTTCGGATTTTTCTTGTTTTCTTTTCACTTCTAAGCAGTATTAACCTTTAAAAATTTACTTACACAAACTCACAACTCAGCTTTTTTATTTAAACTGTTAATATATTCAGCAAAGCACATTCAAAATTCTTCAAAATTCAGCCAAACCTTCAACAAATCTAATAGAATCCAAAAATAACAGTTACAAGGTAGGATTGATGAGTATTAAATTAAAGATTAAATTAGCTTTTAAATCATTTTTCACAAAGAATGTTTAATAAAAAGATAAACCTCGCATATTTAAGCCTTTAAATCACTTTTATAAAAAGAATGTGTCAAAAAAGATAAACATTTACAATGATACTGACATTTACAAATACAAATGCATATTAGCTTAGGCAATCTTTTATTATTAATAGTAAAATTCGGTCCGATTTTCCCGTGGCGTCTGACGTTAATGCAACCATGCTCTGTGCTCTCCACAACGACAAAGAAGTTTTAGTAACTAATAGATTTCCACCACCGAAAAACGCTTGCTGTAGCTCTGCTACAAGATTTATTTACGGAGAAGAGAAAAACACCCGTAGTGTTTGTGGTGTAGTGTAGCCCCATCCTTTATGTTGACTGAGCTTTCAATGTTGTTACGGAAAGGGTGAAGTTGATATGTTGGTTCTTGTCTCGTGAACTGCGGTGCGCTTGCGGCATTCTGAAAAGTTGAGGTGTTTTCATCTCGCTGCGCCTGGAAAAAATGAGCGCGTCGGCGCTTCACTTATGAGCGCGCTTGCCGCGCGCCTACATTTGAAATAACGAACTTGAGCGCGCAAAAGGTTCACGCTTGCACTCATACTGAAAAGCGCGCTGTTTGCATCCCTGTATATTAACTGTGTTGACAAATGTCTCTCTATATGGCTCTGGGTTTAGGTAGAGACCTTTCTACGTTTGTTGTTTTAAACTGAAAAAATGAGAAGGAAGTAAAAAAATCGTTTATTTAATATGTCAACAAAACATATGCAAATTCCGTGCGTATAAGAGAATTCCGTTTTCATGTGTAAATTCCGTGATTCCGTTCCGCGTTTTCCGCATCACGGAAATCATAGGGCCCTAGTTTAAATATCTAGGTGTTTATTTGGGAGATGATATAACTGTAAGGAAGAATTTTGAGGGGGTAGAAGAAAAAATTGTGGGGCGTTTGAATAAGTGGAAGTTCTTACTTTCTAATATGTCTTATAGAGGACGTGTTTTAATTATTAATAATTTAGCAGCCTCTACTCTTTGGCATTGGTTAGTATGTATTGACCCCCCAGCACTTCTTTTGAAAAAAATCCAATCTATATTAGTCAATTTTTTTTGGGACAATTTACATTGGATGCCACAAAGTGTCCTATATCTGTCAAAGAATGAAGGGGGACAGGGCTTGGTTCATCTACAGAGTCGAGTGGCAGCGTTTCGGCTTAAGTATGTACAAAGGTTTCTTGAGAGTTCTCTAAATGAGAACTGGAACTTGGTCGCTTCCATTATTTTGAGGAATTTTGAAGGTTTGGGTTTAGACAAGTCTTTGTTCTGGATGAACCTTAAGAAGTTCTCTGTGTCTAAGTTACCGATTTTTTTATTGTAATTTATTCAAAGTATGGACACTTTTTAAAGAGGACCTATTATGCCCCTTTTCACAAGATGTAAAATAATTCTCTGATGTCCCCAGAGTGTGTATGTGAAGTTTTAGCTCAAAATACCCAACAGAATTTTATTTACAGCACGTTTAAATCATCATTTTTTGGGTCTGTGAAAAACGCACTGTTTTACTGCTTCTCCTTTAAATGCTAATGAGCTGCTGGTTCACGTCACAGGGGGCGGAGCCTAAGCAGCCGCGAATCCCGCGATCAGAGCTAGAACAGGGAAAATGATAATAATAAAACAGACAGTCACAGTAATGGTGTTCATTTCGACCATAAAAATGCCTACAGAGTCAGAGAATATATGCTGTATGGAGTTGGAAAAGGAGTTTAGTTTAATTACGATTATAACCTATTTGGCATTGCTTGTACACTATTAATGCAAGCCTGCTGTAGGACTCCGTCTGACGATCTAATTGTCTGAATGATGACACAAAATATACTGATGAGTTTAATAAAGTTTACTGTATGTCACACAAAAGATGAAGCATCAGTTTTTCTTCAGAAAATCACTGTTAGAGCTGAGTAAACAGTATAAGAAGTGCATAAGTTACTTACATAAATTTCTGTAGAGTTGAGGGAGCATTTTCTTTGAAAACAAAATGAATCCACCTCGTCTTAAATGGCTGGCAGATTTCAAGAGTAAATAGAGAGAGAGTGTGAATGAATACATCCAGCTACAACACGATCAACGCTTGGGAGATGCTTCGACGCTTCTCGTGAGTGCATTGCTGCAGCAATGGCTGATGTGTACAACTCGCAGTAAACTCGATCAGGGCGGGTCTAAGTTATAACGGTATGTCAGTCAACACTCGTGGGCGGGGCCTGTGGCTTTAGTGATGTCACTAAAGCCACATTCTGAAAACAGGTCGTTTGGAGAGACTGCTTTTGATTTATGGAGATTTAAAAAAAAGGAGTGAGTGGATTTTTATCACTGTAGGGTGGTTGTGTACACACACTGCCAACACACATTTATGTCCAAACACCATACAAAAGTGAATTTTGCATAATAGGTCCCCTTTAAAGTTTTGAGAAGTGAAAAAACAGACTCTTTGTACTGGACTCTTCAAGAACCGTTGATTGGTGGATCACGTTTGGATGTGTCCAATGAAGGAGGTTTTCCTGCTTTGACGGACTTACTCATTAAATCTCGTATCATTACTCTCGGAAGTCTAATTCGTATTACTGGACATGATCTATCTGACTCCAAAGCAATGGAAGAAAGGTTGAAGATGAGGTCGACACGGGTGGTAACTCGGCTATTGTCTAAGTGGAAAGTAGTCATCACCAAAGAAGAGTTAATAATGATAAAGGACTTCGAAGAAGGATGGATTCAGCCAAAGGATGACGATCCTTTTCCGAATTTGTCTTTAGCTCCTGATTTTGAAATGTGTGATGGTTTTTTAATAAAGTCTAATAATTTAAGTTTGTTGGGGAAAGGGAAAGCATCTAGCAAAGTTATGTATGAGTGTTGTGTTAAAGCGTTCAACAAGAAGAGTCTTGATGGCAAAATAGATACATGGCGCAATGTTTTACATTTAAGCGAGAGTACAAGACCTAATTGGGGGGCACTTTATAAGTCACCATTGCCTAAGAAAACGGGGGATTTGCAATGGAGAGTTTTGCACGGTGCTATAGCCGTTAATGCGTTTGTTTCAGTGATAAATCATGAAGTTACTCAGGAATGTCCTTTCTGTTCACAAAGGGAAACCGTGTTTCATACTTTTATGCATTGTATAAGATTAGAGCCCTTGTTTACTTTTTTACAAGATCTATTTAAACTGTTTGATGAAGTATTCTCTTTGGAGGATTTTTATCTGTGGTTTTAAGTAGCCTATTCAAGAAAACGCTCTTATGAATGCCAGTTGTTCAACTTTTTTTTGGGCCAAGCAAAAATGGCGATTTATGTAAGCAGAAGAAGCAAAATTGAAACAGATTCTGATGCAGATGTACAGGCATGAAAACTCCTCACCTTTCAGCGAAATTCGCCGTTTTAAAACCTAAAAGGGTCACCTACGTGATTTGTGCAGATCCGATGAGAAAATATTTATGGGGGTGGGGGGGTCGAGGCCGAGGCCAGCATTTATCCCCTATAAAGTTACCATAAACTTCGCAGCTTTAAAAAACAATCATCATTCCTAATGCCGAAACATGACAGCCAATACGAGTCAGAGTAACGTTAGGGCAGAAATGTTTTCAAAGTCTTTTACACCGCGAGTCTGACAACTGGACACACTGCCGAACAAAGTACCGCACGTCGGAAAGAAAGCCTGAGGTAAGTTAGCTTACAATGTTAACTGTCCTGTCAGATACAGACAGCGATGTTGCCAATATCATTATTTTTCATTTTGACATAGAAGTGGGTGAGATAATATCGCGAGCGGGCGCGGGCGCCGTGAGCGCTGAGCGAGCAGGAACAGTGCAGTGTTATTCATTGCGCGGCTCGCAAGCCTCATGTGGCTCGCCAAGCTTTAATTTGTGGCTCGCATGGCGATAAATAATACGGTGATATGATGCATTCACTGGAGATGTTTCATAAAAACATTAATAACAAGTAGGGCTTTAACATAACCCGTTAAAAACTCAAAGTGTCAGCTCTATTACAAATAATTTCGATCGGATTGAAAAGGGGTGGTTTATCGAGAGAACGTGAAAAAACTCGATCGATTGAAAACCGAAACTGAAAGGACGACGTATGACGCGCTGAAGGAGCTGTTCTCCTGATGAATAAAGTGTCATATAAATGACATGATATCCTTTCATTCTATAATTCTCCTTTCACTCAGCATCTGTGAAGTGAAGCAGGACAACGGCTCACCAGTCCTTGTTTCAGATTATCATACAGACGACTGGTTTGGGGCATTTTTAATGCGTGATAAATAGTAGTAGTAAATAGTTTTTTTTTCTCTGACACCCGATGAAACACGTAGATCAGCGGCCCATTGGTTCTTTTCTTGATTGACACTGGGCTAGCCCAATCAAATCTTTAATGTGAAGAATAGAAATATACTCTTTCAAGTATAGAAATTAGTACAAAACTAATTATGAAAGTTTCCTTTATTTTTCAGTGCATTTGTTTTACAATATATGGCTATTACTATCATGGGATTAATATTATAACTATTATTGTAGTAGTAATGTTGTCGGGGTTTGGGTAGGTGGAAGTAGCGAGGACTCACGTGCAGATCAAATGGGCTTTTATTAAGCATAAAATAAAACAAATACAAACAAAACTACCCCAAGGGGGAAAAACAAGACAGACTAGACTTGACTTGACTCGGTTTGGCTTGGCTTGACAGCAGGGAAACACACAGCATAGATACGACGACGAACCAGCACAGGACTGCAAACACAGGGAGAATAAATAGGGAGAGCAAACAAAGCAGGTAATGAGGAAGGACAGGTGGGGAAAATGAACTAATAATCTGGTAACAAGATGGGAGGGGCTAGACGATCAACTGGAGAGCACATGGCACAATGAAACATACATGACAAGCCATGTGCTCACTCCAAACATTACAAACACATGAGCACATGGCCAGCAAACAAATCACCAGCCATGTACCCCAACAAAAGACATGAACACGCAGCTAATGAGAAAACTCATAAGCCACGTGTTCACACAAAACATAAAAAGCACACAGCTAGTGAAACGAGCTGCGTGCTACACAGTACAAGACAAAACATGACATGGAAGCACATGAAACAAAGCACAGACAATATAACATACGAGTGTCAGGGCTCTGTCACAAAACCAAGAAATAGACCAGACAGAAGGGACAGAAACAGAACCCTGACAAATGTAGACAGACACTGTAACTAAAAGAGTTTTGAATTTTTCTTTGTTTAATTTGCACCAGATTGATGAATTTAACATTAAAAAGCACAAAATTTTCTTACGGGGGAGCATGGCCCTGAACCCCCCTAGAGTGGCAGCGGTCCATAAATGAGAATTTTGTACTTATTTCAGCTGTGCGTGTTAACTCTCATGCGTTCCTACTCACTCATTACATTTATTTATTTGTTTATTTATTTATGTATTTTTTTTGGGGGGGGGGGGGGGGTATATATGCCACATCCTTCTCACCTTTTTTACCCCTGACCTGTTTTCATGCCTGAGATGTAGTATTGCTCTTGTCAAAGTTGTTGAAATCAAGAATCCAAATAGATTTTTGCTATTACAGTGCAACAAAGAATCTAATGTTGTTTGAGCAAAGATGGTGTATAAAAGGTGTTCTTTGTAGTATAATCAATAAATTTTTGACTTTTAACAGTATATTGTGAGTTTTTTTAAGCTCAGCTGTATGTATCCTCTTGTGTGAATGAAAAACGGAATTGTAATAAAACGGATTTTAAAAATAAAAAATCTCCTCCCTCCCTCTCTCTCTCTCTCTCTCTCTCTCTCTCTCTCTCTCTCTCTCTCTCTCTCTCTCTCTCTCTCTCTCCCTCTCCCTCTCCCTCTCCCTCTCTCTCTCTCTCTCTCTCTCTCTCTCTCTCTCTCTCTCTCTCTCTCTCTCTCTCTCTCTCTCTCTCTCTCTCTCTCTCTCTCTCTCTCTCTCTCTCTCTCTCAAGATTCAAGATTCAAGATTCAAATAGCTTTATTGGCATGGTGAAAGAAATCTTTACATTGCCAAAGCATTCATAACACTATACAATAAAAATAAATAAATAATAATAAAAAGAAAATAAAAATTACATGAAAATAAACATAGCAGTAAAAATGTCTAATCTTCCAATATTTATACATTTGGTAGCTCTGTCCTGCTGGAGGCTCTTTGGTCGTGACAGGACCTCACGTACCGGGCAGCCAGGGTTGAGCTCGCTGGGCTTTCTCCAAGCAGGAGTGGGAGTTTGTCCATATTTGATTTCTGATGGAAGTCTTTCTGATGGGTTGTGAAAAGGGGATAGAAAGTGTCCCTAATGTTTGTATAATTGGGGCAGGAAGTCAAAAAGTGTAGCTCTGTTTCCACTTGATTCTCTGAGCAGTGAGGGCACAGTCGCTCTTCCCTCGGCAGCCAGCTCTGCCTGTGTCTGCCCGTCTCTATGCTCAGACTGTGTGTGTGTAGTGTGTGTGTGTGTGTGTGTGTGTGTGTGTCTGCCCGTCTCTATGCTCAGACTGTGGTCACTGAGTCTGTACATGCTCAGGACTTTCCTCAGTTTAGGGTCGCTCACTTTACTCAGGTATCCTGCCAATTCATATCTTTTGTTTAGGGCCAAATAGCATTCTAGTTTACTCTGTTTGTCTGTTGCGTCTGTCCAATGTTTGAGGTATTTTTCTTTTTGTGTTTTAATGATTTGGTTTGGTCTGGCTATGTTTTTATTGTCAGTTTGTGACGTCAGCTCTAAGACCAATCGGCCGAGGGCGTTTCTCTCTGGCTTCAGCTCTTGGTGGCTCAGGGCTCTGTGATGGAGGGTCTGTTCATCGCTATTTTTTAAGTGGGCATGGAATTTAATGGCTCTTTTTTGAATGGTTATCACAAGGGGGTATAATCCTAATTCTGCTCTACAGGCATTATTTGGGGTTTTGCGCTGAACTCGTAGCAGGATTTTGCACAGCTCGGTCTGCAGAGTCTCTATTGGGTGTTTGTCCCATTTGGTGAACTCTTGTTCTGTGAGTGGACCCCAGACTTCACACCCGTACAGCGTGATGGGCTCGATTACTGTTTTGAATATTTTTAGCCAGATTCTGATTGGGATGTCAATTTGGATATTTCTCTTAATAGCGGAAAAAGCTCTCCGTGCCTTGTCTCTCAAGTCGTTAACAGCTTTTTTAAAATTTCCTGTGTTGCTAATATTTATGCCAAGGTAAGTGTAGTCCTGCGTGTGTTCGAGGAGCATGTTGTCCAATGTAAAACTATGATGCTGGTCGTGGCGGCTGGGTCTTTTTCGGAAAATCATTATTTTTGTCTTTTTGGGGTTAACTGACAGGGCCCATGACTGACAGAAGCTGTGCAGGAGGTCTAGATGCTGCTGTAGACCCTCTCTAGTGGGAGACAGCAGCACCAGATCATCAGCGAACAGAAGGCACTTGACTTCAGTGTCCAGTAGAGTAAGGCCAGGTGCGGCAGACTGACCCAGAGCTCTCGCTAGCTCATTTATGTAGATATTGAACAGCGTGGGACTTAAGCTGCAGCCCTGTCTCACTCCACGACTCTGAGGGAGGAATTCTGTGTGTTTGTTACCAATTTTAACTGCAAATTTGTTGTTTGTGTACATTGATTTGATGATGTCATATGTTTTTCCTCCGATGCCGCACTGGATTAATTGAAGGAAAAGACCTTCATGCCAAATGGAGTCAAAAGCTTTTTTGAAGTCAACAAAGCATGAGAAAATGTTACTTTTGTTTTGGTTGATTTGCTTGTTGATTAAGGTATGGAGAGTGTATATATGGTCTGATGTGCGATATTTAGGTTGGAAGCCAATTTGACATTTGCTCAGGACATTTCTGTCTGTGAGGAAATGGGCTAGTCTGCCGTTTAGAATGTTGCAGAAGAGTTTGCCTAGGTTGCTGTTTACACATATACCACGGTAATTATTAGGGTCTAATCTGTCTCCGTTTTTATGGATTGGGGTAATAAGACCTTTGTTCCAGATGTTGGGGAATATACCTAAACTCAGGATGATATTGAAGAGTTTGAGAATGGCTAATTTGAATTTGTGGTCTGTGTATTTAATCATTTCATTTAGGATGCCATCGACACCACAGGCTTTTTGCAATTTCAGGGTTTGTATCTTGTCTAATAGTTCAGCTAGTGTCATTGGAGAGTCTAAGGGGTTTTGGTAGTCTTTAATGGTTAATTCTAAAACCCGTAGTTTGTCATACAGGGCATTTTGTTCCTGATTTCCTCTCTCTCTCTCTCTCTCTCTCTCTCTATCTCTATCTCTATCTCTATCTCTATCTCTATCTCTATCTCTATCTCTATCTCCATCTCTATCTCTCTCTCTCTCTCTCTCTCTCTCTCTCTCTCTCTCTGTCGGAGTGCATGCTGGGAGTGAGTGGAAGGAGCGTTTGTGAGCGTGAGTTGTGCCCGCTGTGGCTTGAAAGTGCTTTTTCTATTTTCTAACTTTATTTCTATCTTTCTTGTGTATCAATTAATTGTTGGTAAGAGTAGAGCCTCCTATTTCTTGTGCTTCTGTTTTTCGTGGGTCGCCAGTGACCAGTGTTTTGAACTGGGAGGCATGGCGGCTCCAGGTTTCAAAATGTTTGATACACTCACTCGTCGTCACGCAATTAAAGTGTTATCGTCTTTAAGCGTAGACGAGTGTAGTATTGCGGTAGGCAACATTGTTGGACACGATAATGTGGTTGCAGCTTCAAGAATGAACAATGCCATTGTTTTATTTCTGAGCTCTGTAGCTAAGGCAAATGAGGTAGTAGAGAAGGGTTTGTCTGTAAACGGCTTGTTTACTCCCGTCCTTCCTCTCGCTACACCTGCTAGAAAGGTGACAATATCAAACGTACCACCTTTTATTACTGACGAAATGTTGAAAAGAGAATTGGGTCGATATGGGAAGCTGATATCACCAATTAAAAAAATGCTGATTGGGACCAAATCTGAGCTCGTAAAACATGTTGTGTCATTCAGGCGTTACGTTTACGTGATCTTAAATAATCACAATACGGATTTAAATCTTTCGCTAAATTTTAAAGTTGAGGATTTTGATTATACCGTGTTTGTGTCAACTGACTCAATGCGTTGTTTTGGTTGTGGAAAAACAGGACACACTGTTCGAACTTGTCCCATAAAGGGAACAAGTAAACCTAATGAGAGTAGGCTTACAAATTGCGATAGTCGCGCCGATAAGCCTAATGCGGAAGTGCAAACCACCACCGCTGCGGGAGAAGGTCCGGCTGGACCGACTCCGTCAGCGGAGGTAAGAGCGAAACATGATGGTGCACAGGCCCAGAGCGAAATGCCAACTGTTTCTAGTGATATCTTTACTGAATCTTTTGAAAGTTTAAGCAGTGAAGCTTTTTTTCAAAATCGCACCGAAGACTCTAGAACAGAAACACAAGCCTCCACTGCTGTAGGAGCGGGTTCAGTTGGACCGGCTCCGTCAGCAGTGGAAGGAGAGCAAAATCATGATGAAGCAGAAGGTCAGGGTAACATTGACAAAGAACCCCATGAAAGCAAAATAACAACTTGTTTTGAAAGTGAGGAGGTCAATATGCAAGTAGATCATGGCGCGAGCCTTGTTGAGTTTAAGAAACCCATTAAAAGAAAAATGAGCCTTGAGATAAAGTCTGCAAAAAAATCAGGAAATGTGCCTGTAGCGACTGGTATGGATGAGCCTGCATATGAGAGTGACTGCTCAGATTCGGGTGCTTCCATTTGCTCACAAGGAAGTGCGCCGCTTCTTGTGCCGATTCAGTGGTCTATAGGTTACGGTGTGAGTGAAATTAAATTATTTCTCAAGATCACCAAAAACATGAAGAATGTTCAAGTTGTCGATTATTTTCCCTATCTTGAGAATTTTACTAAAGTCACGAGGTGCTTTATGAGTGAACGTAAATTTACTCAAAAAGAAGTGTACCGACTTAAAAAGTTCCTGACAAAGGTCAATCCTACACTGACGAATAATGATGATATGGCCTAGACAAATGCGTTTTATTGAGCGCTTTTCCTTTTTTGTAACATGCCTTTTCTTTTCTTTTCTCATGAATACATTTAATATAGCTACTCTTAATTTAAATGGAGCAAGGGGGAGTCAAAAGAGGGCAGGACTTTTTGAATTGGTAAAACAGAGAAAGATAGATGTCTTGCTTGCACAAGAAACACATAGTGACGCAATTAATGCAACTGAGTGGGAGAAAGAGTGGAATGGGCTTGCTATATTAAGTCATAATACCACCCTTAGTGGTGGTGTGGCCATTTTGTTCTCCCATAGTTTTATCCCACATTCCTATACAGTGGAAGAGGTTTTGAAAGGTAGAATTTTAAAAGTGAGAGCACATTTTGAGAATTCTGTTTTTATTTTCATCTGTGTATATGCTCCAACATCAACATTAGATAGAATGTGTTTTTTGGATGCACTTGGTACAATTTTGGAGAAGTGCTGCAGTGAAGAATATTTGTTTTTGGGTGGTGATTTTAATTGTACAGAGAAAGACATAGACCGGAATCATCTTGAACCTCACATGCCTTCACGCAGAAAATTGGTACAACTTATTGAAGCACAGGATTTATGTGATGTGTGGAGAAATTTGCATAGAAATGTGTCACAGTATACATGGACTCACATATATGCTAACTCTGTATCTCTTGCGAGGTTGGATCGACTGTATGCTTTTAAACACCACTTAAGCATTTTTAGAAATTGTTGTATTGTTCCAGTTAGTTTTTCAGACCATAGTTTAGTATCATGTTCCATCTTTATTAATTCTATTAGGTCTAAAAGTGCTTACTGGCACTTTAACACTTCTTTGCTGAGTGATAATCATTTTAAAAATGTGTTCAGGTTTTTTTGGGTTTCTTTCAGAGCTGAGAAGAATACTTTTGAATCATTACAGAGTTGGTGGGAGTATGGCAAGATACAGATAAAACAACTATGTCAGCAATACACTTACAATGTCACTAAAGATACAGTCCAAGATATGAAAATTTTGGAAAATGACATTTTACATTTTCAGAATTTGGCACAGTCTTCTAATAACCAAGACCTATTGGATAAACTTTTTAAACAGAAAACTAAATTGTCTGACCTGCTAGGGTTAAAAACACAAGGGGCTTTGGTCCGATCACGTTACCAAAGTGTGAATGAGATGGATGCGCCCTCTAAGTATTTTTTTAATCTTGAGAAAAAGAATGGACAAAAACGTATGATTCATAATTTAAAATCTGAAACTGGTGTTTTACTGTCAGATCCCATTGACATTCGCAAGAGGGCTTTCAGTTTTTATGCTACACTCTATACTAGTGAGTATAGAGAGGACATGGTTGCTGAACAGAGTTTTTTTGAGGGGCTTCCTCAGGTATCAGATCTTTCTAATGAGATGCTCTGTGGGGTGATAACCCTGGAAGAAGTGCAAGAGGCGCTCCAAAGCATGGAGACTGGGAAAGCGCCTGGATTGGACGGACTCCCAATGGACTTTTATAAGTCATTTTGGACTGATTTGAAGGAGGATTTGCTTGAGGTGCTTAATGACAGTTTAGCCGGAGGGCTGATGCCAGTGAGCTGCCGTAGAGCTGTCCTTACCCTTCTGCCCAAAAAGGGAGATCTAAGTGACATAAGATCATGGCGTCCAGTGTCGTTACTTGCCTCAGAGTACAAGCTGCTCTCTAAAGTACTGGCCACCCGGTTGGGTAAGGTCATGGAAGAAGTTATCCATCCTGACCAGTCCTATTGTGTTCCTGGCAGGTCAATTTTCGATAATATATCGTTGATTAGAGATATTTTAGATGCATCCAAGGTCTTTGGTCTAAATACAGCTTTTATCTCTATTGACCAAGAGAAAGCGTTTGATAGAGTGGAGCATTCCTATCTTTGGAAGACTCTGAATGCATTTGGTTTTAGCTCAAATTTCATAGATAAAATAAAAGTACTGTATAAGGACATTGAAAGTATGCTCAAAATTAACGGTGGCTTATGCTCTCCCTTTAAGGTGCTAAGAGGGGTGAGACAAGGATGTTCTTTGTCAGGTATTCTTTATAGTTTTGCGATTGAGCCTTTATTGCAAAAATTTAGGAGTACTTTAAAAGGGATATCCATTCCAAATTGTAATGATACCTTTTGTCTTTCAGCTTATGCTGATGATGTGATTTTAATGATTAGTGGCCAGTGTGATGTGGATACTTTAGTTGAAGTGTCTAAGAGTTTTGAAACTGTCTCTTCAGCCAGAATTAACTGGTCAAAAAGTGATGCCTTTCATGTTGGGAAATGGAAGGAGGGTTTACCAATTTTGCCAGGTGGTTTAACATGGAAAAAAGATGGTCTTAAATATCTAGGTATTTTTCTTGGAGATGACTGTTATGTGCAAAAGAACTGGGAGGGGATTGTTGATAAAGTAAAAGGGCGTTTGGATAAATGGAGGTGGCTTAAACCCCAAATGTCATACAGAGGGCGCACACTAGTGATCAATAATTTGGTGGCCTCTTTTTTATGGCATAGATTAGCATGTGTTGACCCTCCTTTACATTTGCTTGCAAAAGTTCAATCTTTGTTATTGGATTTTTTTTGGGATAAAATGCATTGGGTTCCACAAGGTGTTCTTTATCTGCCAAGAGAAGAAGGAGGACAAGGCCTGGTTCATGTACAAAGTAGAACGGCAGCTTTTCGCATGCAATTTCTTCAAAAATTACTGACTGACCAAAAAGACTTGAGATGGAAACCTGTGGCTATTGCGATTTTAAGAACTGTTGGAGAATTGGATATGGACAAAACTCTGTTTCTCATGGATCCCAAGAGATTGAATACCTCACAGCTGCCAATTTTCTATACAAATCTGTTCAAAGTGTGGGGTTTATTTAAGGTGCAGAAAGTTGTGAGAACAACTTCTGTGTTTTGGCTTTTAAAAGAGCCTCTGGTTTATGGGACACGGGTAGACCTAACATGTAACAGTAATGCAATGTCTGAAGTTTTTTTTAAGTCACGCCTGTTCACTTTTGGGCAATTACTAGATGTAGCTGGCGTTGATTTTCAAAACTGTGAAAATGTAGCAAGTGTTTTAAATATTAGGTCAAAACGTGTTGTCTCTCAGTTGTTACAGAGATGTTGTAATTCACTTACAGTAGAGGAGAAGATGTTGTTAAAGGGATACTTTGAGAGGAGAATTATGGCAAATGAAAGTGACCCTTTTCCTAATCTTATGTTAACTCCAGAGTTTGGTGATAATACTGGTCATTTCTTAGATGACATTGAACCTCTGGTTTTGTATGGGAATTGTGGTAGAGTGTTTTACAATGTTTGTGTTAAAATTTTTCATCAGAGAGGTTTAAAACAGAAGGTTGACACTCCTTGGCGCACTGTACTTGGGTTGGGTAATGAGGTAAAACCAGAGTGGAGAGCACTGTATAAGCCACCGTTAGCCAAAAGAATTGGGGACCTGCAATGGCGAATTATACATGGAATAATAGCTGTGAATGCGTTTATTTTTGTTTTAAATCGAGAAACGAGTCAAAATTGTCCATTTTGTTTTGAAAGAGAAACTGTGTTTCATGCTTTTATGTATTGTCCAAGACTGGTGGAATTATTTAATGCATTGGAGAGACTGTTTCTTTGTTTCAATGAGACATTTTCAGATAAGATTTTTATTTTTGGCTTTCGTTATGTCAAAAAACGCAGAACTGTTTGCCATTTGCTGAACTTCATTCTAGGTCAAGCTAAAATGGCCATTTATTTGAGCAGAAAGAACAAAGTTGAAAATGGGCAAAACCAGGATGTTGTAATGGTTTTTGCAGCTCTGATTAAATCTAGACTGCAAATAGACTTTCACTTTTACAAAGCAACTGAAAATGTAATAATGTTTGAAAGTATTTGGTGTGTAAACGGAGTCTTATGCTCAGTTGTAAATGATGAACTTAATTTTTCACACTTGTAGTGTGTTTTTTTTTTAATCTAGTGTGATTTATTCACACTCATGACACAATGTTTTTTTTATCTTTGAACTTTTGTAATAAATAGTTTTTGAAAATTCAAAAATTCTCTCTATCTCTCTCACTCTATCTCTCTCTCTCTCTCCTCTCTCTCCCTCCCTCCAACAGACCTTTTACAACTACTCCAGAAACACTTTGTGGATTTCTTTTGGGGAGGATATCACTGGCTGAATTCAGGAGTCTTGTGTTTGCCAGTATTTGAGGGCGGTCAAAGCCTTATCCATCTAGTCTCAAAAGTGAAAGCAATGAGATTACAGATAGCTCAAAGACTGCTTTATGATCGAAACCCTCAGCCATGGATTATGTTCAGTTTAGCCATTTTACGGAACACTGGTGGAAGAGGACTTGACAGACAGTTATTTCTGATGTCAAACGAAATGTTTAAAAATGTATCTTTTACTAGTTTCTATAAGAATGTTCTAAGTGTCTGGAATCAATTTAAAACAGACAGAGAAGAGCATTTTGGTCTTGACGAACCACTTTTTTATAATTCATGGTTTTGCCAAAAAGATATGTCAGATACCGAAATTAAGAATTTTGTTTCAGGAGGTATTTCAAAAGTAGAAGATTTAATTGATTTAGAAGAAAGAAAATGGAATTCAGTACAAGAAATTTGTAGACAAGTTGGGGGAAAATCTGAGAGAATTGTTGGAAACATCTTAAACAAGCTGAAAGAATCCTTTCCAGTGTTACTTAGACAGTTTATTGAGAGGTTTTTGTCTACTGGGTTAAAGCAATGCCTCTTCCCTGAGGTGTTTATTATTCCACATAGTTATCAAGATGTTAAAGAAGAAAGACCGCTCCTTTCCTTTCGAGAGCTAGAACATGAATCATTTCTGGAAATAAATAAAAAACAATTGTATATTGTATGTGTTAAAATTACATTTTCTAAACAACTAATAGAGAAGAAAGATACAAAATGGAGAAGTTTCTTATCTGTATCTCAAGAACAGTCACCTTCTTGGCGGTTGTTTTATAAAAGTCCTTTACCGAAGCGCTCAGGAGACCCGCAGTGGCGTATTTTGCACTGTGCAATGCCAACAAAAACCTTTCTGTTTAAATGTAATCCTGAAATATTACCAGTTTGTAGTTTTTGCAATGTATTAGAAACAGTGTTTCATACTTTTTGCGAATGTCAAAGACTGTGTGCTCTCTTTAGTTTTTTAGAGGGTATGTTATCAAGTCTTGGTTGGGTTTTTTCAAAAACAATATTTATTTTTGGGTGTAAATATTCATGTTCTCAAAGAGAAAACTGTACTCTCTCAAATTTTTTGATTGGTCAAGCAAAACTATCTATTTGGAAGGCATATAAAATTGAAAATGAAGGAAAAACTATTAATATATTAGCCTTGTTTAAAGCTTTGGTTAAATCTAGAATTAAATTAGAATATGAATATTATAAAATGAATGATGATATGTTAAGTTTTGGAATGAAGTGGTGCTTAAGCACAAATTTGTTTTCTTTGGAGGATGGAGAGTTACTTTTCCCGTGGTAGTAATGGGAAAGGTGTAAAGGTATATTAAACACCTTTTTTGTTTTAATGTTACAATGTCAAATAAAAAGGTGTTTTAAAAGTCAAAAGTCTCCTCTCTCTCTCTCTCTCTCTCTCTTTTTCTTTCTCTCTCTTTCTCTTGGCTGATGGCTGCTTCAGGTGTCACGAGTAGTGATGGTCTAACTCGGCGTCATGGAATTAAGATTTTGTGTAAATTCAGTGTAGAGGAATGTGCTTTAGCGGTTGGCAATGTAGTTGGTTACAACGCTATTGTTTCTGCATCTAAAATGAACAACGCGGTTGTTTTATTTTTAAACGCGATTGAAAAAGCTAATGAGCTTGTTCAAATGGGAGTTGTAATTAATGATGTGCTTACGCATGTTCTGCCGCTTAGTAGCCCTTCTAGAAAGATTATTGTGTCGAATGTTCCTCCTTTTGTTTCTGATGCAAGTATTGCTAAAGAATTGTCTTCCTTTGGTAAAAGAGTCTTTCCCTTTAGGAAAATTGCTCTTAGCTGTAAATCACCCTTGCTGAAACATGTAGTGTCTTTTCGGAGACAGGTCTATATGATTTTGAAAAACAATGCTGATGAGCTGAACCTGTCCTTTAATGTTAAAGTCGAGAACTTTAACTATACAGTTTATGCAACGTCTGACAATAATTAAATGCTTTGGCTGTGGCAGAATTGGCCATTTGATACGTGCTTGCCCTGAAAAAATGGACGAAAATGCTACTGTACAGACAAACACTCAGAGTAATCCTTCTGAAGCTGTGTCTGTCACAGAGGATGTTGTGGCCGCTGCTGCTGTTGAGTCAGGTTCTGGTGGGTCGGTTGGGAATAAACCCACTATGGATGAGGTTACTGCAGGTCTGTTCTCTGTATCTGATCTCAAGACTTTTGATACTGTAAATTCGATACTACTGATAAACAGGTCAGTGAGGGTGTTGTTGGATTGGAGATGGAAACAGAGTCAATCTTTAAAGTTCCCAATAAAAGAAAAAAAGTCCACCAGAGTAAAGTCTTTAAACAAACAAAAATAGACAAAAATGAGGATGAATGTTTAGTCTCATATAATGACAGTGATTCTTCAGATTCCAATATTTCCAGAGATAAGATAAGAATATATATTGTTCTTATCTTTCATCGCAAAACAAAAATGATAATCAGACCACAGTATATAAAGTTGAGGACATTAGCAAATTTTTGAAAGAAACTAAAGGCTTACCTGGAGTTCAGGTTGAAGATTATTTCCCTGATTGCTCAACTTTCATTAATGATACAAAAATTCTAATGAAAGAAGGTGCTTTTGCAGATAAAGAAGTTTACCGTCTCAGAAAAATTGTGAGTAAACTTAGAAAGCAAAATCTTAATGATGAAAAACAAGATATGGTATAATTTCTTCTTTCTAATAGGACTCTTTGCCTGGCTGACTGTTTCTTTTAATTATCTATGTCTTTTTAAAACATCATTTTTTATGAGAGATTTTAAAATTGGAACTCTCAATTTAAATGGTGCTAGAGACAGTCAGAAAAGAATGTGTTTGTTTGAATTTATTAAATTCTCATAGTAGGGCTCATAGTAGAGATAATATTATTTCTATGGCAAGACTAGCCTAGATAAATATGTGTCTAATCATCAAGCAAATCTGGCCAGAGAATGTAAAATAATTCCTGTAGGTTTTTCTGATCACTATTCTGTTGTTTGTAATATTTTTATTAATTCTGTGTATTTAAAGAGTGCTTACTGGCATTTTAATACACCCCTTTTAAATGATAAAAAGTTTATTGACATTTTTTATTTGTTTTGGGAAAATTTTAAGAAACAAAAACAGTTTTATATTTCTTTACAACAATGGTGGGATTATGGCAAGGTCCACATTAAACAACTATGTCAAGAGTACACTCTTAATGCCACTAAAGATATGGCCCAGTCAAGATTTTAGAAAATGAAATTATAGAACTTTTAAATACAACAGCTTCTACGGGTGATGGTGTTTGTTTTGAAAGCAGGAATAGGAGGATCTTTGTTGACATCTTTGTACGCATGCGCGAGTGGTTGTGTGGCAACAAATCAAACAGTATTGCGGGCTGTAAAGACGCGACGAGCACTTTCAAGAGAGTTAGCGGGCAAAATCGACAATATATAAGCACTTTAACATCTGAAGACCGGAGGAGGTTTGGAGAGAAGCTCAAAATTTGTATTGGTGACAAAATCGAAGTTATTCAAAGCCCATATGAGATCTGACTGTGCGTGCAACTCCCCAAACAGACGAGGCATTTATACTTGACGCAACTGTTTTGTTTTAGACTGAACACCAGACCATACAACTGATTTAGACGCGCAAACTGGGTGATGATGAGATGTACTATGTAACGAATACGACTCTGGGTAAATATGAATTAGCTCAAGAATATGGGGAATCTTGGGAATATTAATATTTATGACTCATGGTCATAATTCATAAGTCGCATGTACATTTATTTTATCAATTATCGAGAATACCTCGTTCTGTAACTGGTCTGACCAACATTTAATTCGTCCAGCGAAACAAATGTAAAATCATTACAGTCAAGAAGAGGTATTCACAAACTTCAAGGAAGTTTATGTCCTGGCCACGAACATTAAACTTTATTGAGTTTATTAATTAAAACTACTGAATGTAGTCTAATATCGAGCTTGTAGCTTAAGATCTTTTGTTTCATTGACTTTAGAATGGTGGGTTTACAAACACGGAGACAGTGAAAAGTATTTATGAATTTTAATAAATGCAAAACTAGAGATTATATGAGCTACGAATATAAACGTACGTAAAAATGCAAACAATAAACAAACAAACATATAACCAAACAATAACATAAGTGATCAGAATGAAATGAAATGAAAGAAAGAAATAAAAGAGAATAAAGAGAAGAGAAAAGCTAGTAATTATTACATACAGAAACCTAAGTTCGCGAGACAACCTGGAAAGCAGTTTTATCAGATAAGGTTACCGTCACTTGCACGTTTGTTCTCTGTTCGGCGCGAGGCTGAGGCAGGACAAGAGGTCGATCCTGTTTCTGTTGCGTCTTCAGGTGCCGCGAGGTTTAAAGGCTCACTGGATGTAACATTACCGAGAAAGTTCGTCTTCCGTGCGGAAGAGGCCAGAAATCTTGGTTTCTAAGGCAGCAGGCTTTTACATGGCGCGGGGGTTTGTGTCCCAGAGGCCACGGCGAGGCCTGTTCAGCTGGTTGCCATGGAGCTGCGCTACACGTGGATGAGGTCCGGGATGAGAGCGACCGGAGAAGAGAGGAAGTGGAATCAGCGGGGTCGAAGAAGGAAGAGAGGGAGAAGTGGGGGTCTCTTCCTTTTAACAGACAATCTGTTTACGCCTCGTTTTGTGACAGAGCGAATCAAAACTTCTGATCTGTAGCGGGAAGATGTCTTCTTTGTGTGAAGAAAAACACGCCCCCTTGTATCATATGTCTTCTGAGCGAAATAATTAATATTTCCTCTTAAGATTATACATACAGAATAATACATCTTACGATAATACTATGTGCGGGACTGGTTGAATTAAAACAGGACGGTCAGACAGATACCAAGAATTACAGGTAGATATTGGACACACATAACATTACGTTCATATGCCTCATTACACACAAATAAAGCTTGATTAAACACACAATAAAATTGTCAGTGTTTCCGTTATGGCAAACGACGACACTTTGAGAAACATAGGAATACATATCAAACATCTTAGGGAGTTTTCTCTGAAGAGTTTCATGTATGTTAAGGTGTTGGAATGTTGGCTTTACAAGAGGAACTGGATGAGATGCCGTCTTGAGGTCATAAAGTTTTATGGTCTGAGGGAGGATTACAACAGGACACGACTGAGGAATTCCTTTCAAGGAACATAAGTCTATAGGATTCCAACCTATATTCTAGCAAACCACACTTCTATTATTAATCAAAGTTAATCACACATACATATCAGAAGGTATACACTCAAGAGCCATATCTCTACATGAAATTGTACTCAAAGGAGGTTTTGTGTGTGTGGGGGTGAGTGTGTGTGTGCAATGTGTGTGTGTGTTTGTGGGTGCGTGTGCGTGTGTGCGCGTGCGTGTGCGTGTGCGTGTGTGGAATGTCATGAGGCCAGCCGAACTGGCGCTGGCAAATTGCTCCTCGTGGGGCAATTATTAACCAGTACGGACACAAGACGATGTGTCTTCCCATATGATCACTTAACGCGAGAAGCAGATGTCGTTGTGGCTACAACTAATATCCGTCTGCTCGGGCAGATTCGGCTCAAAGTCGTGCATCTGCGGATGCGGAGGCGCGCGCGCTGTTAAGCCGAATCTGCCCGAGCAGACGGATATTAGTTTTTTTATTACCTTCGCGCTCATGCGGACGCGTCGAGTATAAACAAGGTTTTACAGCTCAGCCACTTGTTTTTTTCATATTTTTTTTGCAAGTGGAAGATCTTGGTTTACATTTGGACTTGGATGTGATCTTATAGGCTTGAAAAGGTTGGTGACCACTGCATAACGCAAACCCAGTCAAACGTTTGACTGCAGTATCTTCTATTCTATGCGCCTTATAACCCGGTGCGCCCTATATATGAAAACAGTTATAAAATAGGCCATTCATGGAAGGTGTTCCTCTGCTTATAGTGCGGAAAATACGGTAGTCTGGGTGCTGTGGATCGCGGTTTGGGTGATTCAGTTATCAGACACCTGAATCAGAACGCGAAAACATATGACTCGGTTGATTTGACTCAGTTTTATTATTTTTTTATTTTATTCAATCTTCTATAAATACATAGTCACTAAGACTTAGACCTACCATGAACAAAATGAGCCTCACAAACTCGATCAGTAACGTTAGGAATCCAGGTTAATTGCACACAACCATTTATTTCGTTTTTCGCGATCCTTTTCGGAGGGAATTCGAAAAAACTTTTTATCAGGCCCCCAACGAGCCGTACAATCGACCACACAGCAAGAGTGAACCATCATCTTCTCTAAATCCTCCTCCAAACGTGCAAAACAATCAAATTACAGGTATCTAGCGGTGTTTCCTGCCACATGATTCCCGTGATGCAACGCGGCAAACATAAACAATGACGTCACAAAAGATCCGCCTATTGCTTGCAGATTTGTTGGGTACAAAAGCTCAAGGGGCATTAATACGTTCACGTTTTCAAAGTATCTCACAAATGGATGCACCATCTAAATTTTTTTTCAATTTGGAAAGAAAAAACGGCCAAAATCGTATCATTCATTCATTACGCTCAGACACAGAAAAAAAGCTTACTGAGCCTAGTTAGATACGCAAACATGCTGTTGGATTTTATTCAAACTTATATAAATGTGAACTGTCTGAAAGAGAAGATAATGGCTCCACTTTTCTTAATGATCTTCCAAAGATTGATGAAGAGCCTAACATCATGCTTGAACAAAATTTGTCACAAAATGAATTATATACTGCTATGATGAGTATGGAAAATGGAAAGACTCCTGGCACTGACGGGATTCCTGTTGATTTTTATAACATTTTATGGCCAGTGATTGGTGAAGATTTCTTTTTAGTTCTTAATGACATTTTGAATAAAGGATTGTTACCGTTAAGCTGTAGTAGAGCTGTTAATACCCTTTTGCCCAAGAAGGGAGATCTCCAAAACATAAGCAATTGGAGACCGATATCTCTTTTATGTGCAGACTATAAAATTTTATCAAAGGCTCTAGCTACAAGGTTAAGTCAAGTTCTGAGTCAAGTAATACATTCCGATCAGAATTATTGCATACCCAATATGTCAATCTTTGATAACATCTCATTGGTTAGACATGTTCTAGAGGTTGCAAGGGTATTTGGTGTAAATGGTGGTCTAATTTCGTTAGATCAGGAAAAAGCCTTTGACCGCGTAGAGCATGCATATTTGAGAGATGCTTTAGAAGCTTTTGGTTTTAGTCAGGTTTTTATAAATATGATTGAGGCCATGTATCGTGACATTGAGAGTGTTCTCAAAGTCAATGGTGGTTTGAGTGCTCCTTTTAGGATTCAGAGGGGAGTTAGACAGGGATGTGCCATGTCAGGCATGCTATATTCCCTGGCTATTGAACCTCTGCTTCATAAATTAAGAAATGAGTTGAGTGGTTTTACTATACCATACTGTAATGTCACGTTGCACCTTTCTGCCTATGCAGACGATGTAGTTGTTTTTATATCTGGTGCTGATGATATTGAAAAATTGACGATTATTGTTAACAGTTTTAAAAAAATGTCTTCTGCGAAAGTTAACTGGGGAAAAAGTGAGGCTCTTTTAATGGGCGATTGGAATAGAGGTCCTCCCAGTTTGCCTGGAGGTTTAATTTGGAAGAAAGGTGGATTAAAATATCTTGGAATTTTTTCTAGAGAATGATGACTTTGTTACAAAAAATTGGGATCGTATGCTAGAAAAAATCAAAGGACGTTTACAGAAATGGAAATGGCTTCTACCTAAACTGTCTTATCAAGGTCGTACGCTTATAATCAACAATCTGGTGGGGTCCTCGTTATGGCATAAACTTGCTTGTGTTGATCCGCCTCTGGGACCGTTACCAAAGCTTCAAGCAGAAATGGTCAATTTTTTCTGGGACAATTTACACTGGACACCTCAAAGTTTTCTTTTCCTGCCAAGGGATGAAGGAGGTCAAGGCTTGGTGAATCTGGTCGGCAGAGGAGCGACCTATCGGCTGCAGTTAATTCAGCGACTGCTGATAGGTCCCCAGAATTTAGTGTGGAGACCATTAGCACAAACCATTTCAACTACACAGGCAGAATAATACAGAGACAGACCATGTCATGTGTGTGACTGTGAGCTCACTGTAAATGTTTTTGCAGACTGGGTGAGATCAACTATGTGTAGCAATTATTGCATGACGGCTGTTACTGCACTATTAGAGGATTGAGACTCCCTTAACTTTTGTGTACTGTTGAGGACTGACATGACTGGTACTGACTGGTTCATCTGACAAAACATCAAACACCTCCAACACCATCTTGCTCCTCCAACAACTGTCTAAAGAATGAGAAATATGTAACCAATTGAAATTATACTTAATGTGTAGATGAAATCGTAACATCAAATTAAAGATACAATTATAAACTTGGATTAGGCCTAATGTTTAGTCAACACAACGGAGATATGCAGATGATATATAAAAGACCATTTATTTAGTCTAACACCATCTTAAATACAATACTGTAATCAAACAACACACACACACACAGATATCAAAGACACAAATTCATCTAAGCAAATGCCTGCCTATCTCTGCCGATTTCGGAGTCTCAGACTCCAAATGAATCCATTCTGCAACTTTTAAATACATAATTCAATTTTTAAAAACGAAAATTATAGGCTTAAGTGCAAGATCCGAAAGTTGGTCGTTTTGTCGCTATGGTTACACACACAACACACACACACACCGTTGGCGGTGCGCTCAAAGTAATCTGTCAGTTGTGCAGTTACCCAAAATCTCCCGAATGAAGTTAAAAACCATCATGTCACTGATATGTGTTTTTTAAATCAAGTGATCAAAGTGCTCATTGCCGCTGCGATCAGTGGCGCGGATAAAGTGTTTTCTCGTGTGGCTCGCGCACACGCCGCACTGTCTGCACTCGGACGCGCGCTTCAATCCGTTCCGTTGCGGATAATAATCTTGCATTAACGAACGTTGTGTCGTCGTGGATATTGTAGTATTGTATTGCTAAATCCCCCGACCACTATGTCGGTCTGAGACAGCGAGACCTAGACAAGACCAAGAGGTCCGAGACCAAGACAAGACCAAGACCAAAAACCGTCAAGGCCGTGACAAGACCGAGACCATGTAAAAGTGGTCTCGAGACCGGTCTTGGTCATCACTACTATACACTCCTGGATTTGTCTAGACTACCTTCATTTTATAAAAGTCTTTTTAAAGTGTGGAAACTTTTTAAACATAAATGGACAGAGTCAGCCACATCTCTTTTCTGGTTGCTTGAGGAACTTGTTGTGTTTGGAAGTCGCCTTGATGTGTCAGGAGTTGACCTTCCAGGGCTAAAAGACTTGCTTGTGCCAAAGAAACTATTGCAACTAAAAGATATTGTTGAAAAAGCCGGATCTGGACTGAAAAATGCAGAAACTGTTGCCATACATCTGGGCATAAGATCAGTGAGATTTGTTAAAAGTTTTCTGAACAAACTGGATGGGGTTTTAAACTCCAAGGAAAAAGCTCTACTTGAGAGTTACAGTATGGGTGATATTGTTCCTGATGCTAATGACCTCTTTCCAGACATCAGAAGTACACCTGATCTTGAAGAATCCTCACACAATAGTCCTCTGTTGTGGTTGAATACAAATGAAAATGTTGATTTTTGTACAGTTAAAGGAAAGATCTTATACAAATGTATTGTGAAGGTAATAAATAAACATACTTTAAAAGACAGAATTGACACCGTATGGAGAAACAAACTAGGAGTGGTAGAGGAAATAAAACCAGAGTGGAGAGTACTATACAAACCACCATTGACTAAAAGAGCAGGCGATCTCCAGTGGAGAATACTGCACGGTGCAATCGCTGTAAACGCCTTTGTGACGAAATTGAATCCCACTGTAAATGATAATTGTCCTTTCTGTTCAGAGAGAGAAACAATATTCCATTGTTTTATGAATTGTGACAGACTTTCTCCACTCTTTGATCTTTTAGAATTTTTATTCTCTTTATTAGGGATTTCTTTTACAAAGCAATGTTTTATATTTGGCTTCAAGTATAGTAGACTACAGAAATACAAATGTCAATTAATGGACTTTATTGTTGGTCAAGCCAAATTAGCAATTTATATTTCTAAAAGAAATTAAATGAAACAGAGAAATGGGCAACATATTGTATCAGTTTTTAAAAATATGTTTAAATCAAGAATTCTTGTTGATTTTAATTATTACAAGATGATGAATGCAATCAATGTTTTTGAGATTGAATGGTGTTGTGATGTTGGTATATGTTCTATACTTAATAATGAGTTGTTTTTCATAAGTGATTTAAGGTAAAATCATGTAGGTTTGTTAGTTGTTGTGTTTTCTTCTGTTAAATAACAAATAACTGTTGTTTAATAAAGCGTTTTATCAACTCAACTCGGCTCTCTCTCTCTCCTCTCTCCTCTCTCTCTCTCTCTCTCTCTCTCTCTCTCTCTCTCTCTCTCTCTCTCTCTCCCCCCTCTCTCCCCCTCTCTCCCCTCTCTCTCTCTCTCTCTCTCTCTCTCTCTCTCTCTCTCTCTCTCTTTTTTCTATGTTGATTTAGTTTTATTTAGTTTATCGTTAGTGGTGTAGTTTAAAGGCACAATATGTAACTTTTTTGCTATAAAAATAGCAAAAATCACTATATCTATGTTATATATTATTTTTAGTTGTGTACTTACATTATCCCGACTGTTTCCAACAACTTTCAAACCAGGAGAAATTTGTAATTTAATTCAAGAAATGTCCCGTTTCTTTATTTCCGTTTTGTCGCCGCCAATGCCGTCATATCCGCGTTGTCCCTGGTTTCCGCTTGTGCTGCCATGGCAACCAGAGCTATGAACCAGAGCCGTCTGATAGTAACCAAAGCGACTGACGCAGACAACTTTGTAGTTCGCAATGTCTATTTGCACGCTGTTGTTTCGTTCAAACATTATGGACCATGGCAAGCAGACTTTGGATAAAAAAGGAGAACTAAAACGAGCATCACTATCAGCGCGGTGTTTTCGAGATGCCGAGAGCTCCCATAGAAAGTATATAAACGAGAGCTCCACGTCCGAGACTTCGACCGCTTCTACATGTACTTTATTAAACAGGTGAGTGTCAGAATATGATCTGTATGTTATTCTAATGTTGATCTAGTTTACTGCTAGTCTCATACAGACAGACTAACACATACATTTCAACACATTCAAGTGCAGTTTAGTGTGCTAGTGTAATGTTAGACCAAGTGAAACAGCGCTGCGTTTCCTCACAAGTTTAATTTGTCTAATAAACTGACCTGTGAGTAGTAATTCTGCGTGTAGTTCGGTAGAATGAAATGTCCATATTCCTTTATATCCGCGGGACTTGCGTTGCGTTTGGAGCTGATAGCTGTCTCTTAGCAATCCCGACCGGGTTCATATCACAGTCATGATAAAAACATTGATGTATTCAGTCATCCATAAACATTATTAGATCGGTCCGCTTGACGTTGACAACATAATCCATAATTCTTAGCAAATGTTGTTTCATCAATCTACGCCTTTGTTATTGTAAATAGGTTAGCGACCCCTAGTGGCGAGAAATGCCATACTGTGCCTTTAAGTGGGTTAGTTGTCTTGGTGGCGGCGACGACCGGTGCAACCGGGAGTAATGCCGGTCCGCGGTGTTGGAGGAGCGGGGCTTGAAACGCTCACTCGTCGACATGCTTTTAAACTTTGTCCAATTATAGACTGTTCTGTGGAGGATTGCGCTTTGGCAGTCGGGGATGAACAACGGTGTTGTGATTTTTGTAGATAGCTTTGATAAAGTTGCAACAATTGTTGAGGAGTAACAATCAAAGATATCTTGGTTCAAGCGGTGCCGCTCGTTAATCCGGCAAAAAAGATTATTTTGTCGCAAGTCCCTCCGTTTATTAGTAACAAAATGTTAGAGAGGGAACTTTCGAGACATGGACAGCTAATGTCTCCGATTAAAACAATTGGCCTTGGCTGTAAATCTCCGCATTTGAGACACGTTTCTTTCTTTTAGAAGGCAGATTTTCATGATTCTTAAAAACAACAATGAAGAGTTAAATTTAGTGTTCAAGTTCAGAGTGGATGATTATGATTACAACGTTTATGTAACGTCTGAGAAAATGAAATGTTCTGGATGTGGAATGGAGGTTCACCTTATACGATCATGCCCAGAAAAATTCCCTGCTGGAATTAATAATAAGACCATAGAACAGGGTGAGTCAAGTAGATCTCAGAGACAAAAACTAAATGAATCAAACGAACTTCAGGACAAAAATTCGACAAAACAAATAAATTACAGGGACAAAAACAGAATGTATTAAAGGAATCTCAGGGACTTAAACAAAGTAAGCTAAATGAAACTCAGGGACTTAAACAAAGCGAATCAAATGAAACTCAGGGACAAAAACTAAGTGTTTTAATCGAAACTCAGGGACAAAAACAAAGTGAATCAAATGAAACTCAGGGACAAAAACAAAGTATTTTAATCGAAACTCAGGGACAAAAACAGAGTGAATCAAATGAAATTCAGGCACAAAAACAGAATTAATCGAAACATTCTCAGGGACAAAAGTGGAATGAATCAGAAGGTTTAGAAACGAAAAAATCGCCCAAAGTTCAGAAGCTTGAACAAAATAAAAGATCAACACAGAAGAATGAAGAGCTTTCTCAGGCTCCCTCTCCAGTTGAGGACAGTTGACAGCATGATGTGGAAGAGGCCAGTAATAGCACTCAGAAAGAAGTAGAGGAGGTACAATGCCCTTTGACTGAAGAGAGTGAGATGATAGTAGATGACAAATCTGATGAAGATAATGTTAAGAAAAGAAAAACAAGAGATGAGTTTCAATTCTCTGAAAAAAGAAAAACTTTTCCTCTTCATGATTGCTCCCAAACTTCTTATAGTGACGTAGAGGTAGAGTCTGATGCAGAATCTATAGTTTCATCGCAATCTTTGCCCCTGGAAAGAGGTGGCTACTCTATGTTGAGTATTAAGAAGTTTCTCAAGAGTACAAAAGGAGCTAGGAATGTTAAACTTGAGAGTGTTTTTCCTGATCTACAACTTTTTATTGATTCAGTTAAGAATTTTCAAAAACGTTCTGAAAGTGCAGGGGAGAAAATCTTTACTGATCAAGAAAGGTATCGTTTAAAGAAACTTGTTTTGAAAGTTAAAAGACATTTAGAAGATGGTGAATATGTTTAGTTTTTCATATTTGTTTATTTCTTGTTTCTCTTTTGTTTTTCTTTTCTTCTTTTGTTTTATGAGTGAGTTAAAAATAGGCAGTCTGAATTTGAATGGAGCCAGAGATGAAAGAAAAAGAGCTTAATTTTTCAGACTGTGCTCCCTTAAAAAATTAGACGTTATCTTTGTACAAGAGACACACAATACTGTTGATAACGAAGTTGATTGGAAGTGAGAATGGGAAGGTGATGTTTTTTTAAGTCACAAAACTAGTAACAGTTGTGGAGTGGGTGTTCTTTTCTCCTAAAGTGTCAATCCTCAATCTGTTGAATGTGAAGAGATTATTGAAGGACGACTGTTAAAAGTCAGAGTAATATATGAAAATGTACAACTTGTATTTATCACTGTATATGCTCCAGCTGTTGGTAAAGAGAGATTGACTTTTTTGGAAAATATAAATGATGCTATTAGAGATTGCAATGATAAAGAGTTTTTATTTATAGGTGGTGACTGGAATTGCACAGAGAGTAGACTTAATAGAAATCATGTGGAGCCTCATCCTGCCTCTCGCACTTGTCTGATTCAACTGTTAGAGACTCATGAGTTACATGATGTGTGGAGAGGGTTACATGATAATCAAAGACAGTATACCTGGACTCATTGTAAAGACAATTTATTGTCTATGGCCAGACTTGACCGTTTTTATTGTTTTAAGTATCATTCTAATGTTGTTAAAAACTGCTTTATTAGCCCAGTTGGGTTTTCTGATCACTCACTCATTGTGATTTGTGTCTTTCTGAAGTGTGTAAAGCCTAGTAGTGCCAACTGGCATTTTAATACAGCTCTACTTGAAGATACAAATTTTAAAGAGATTTTTGTATCTTTTTGGAAAAACCATCAAAGTACAAAAAATGATTTTATGTCTCTACAACAATGGTGGGACTTTGGAAAAGTTCAAACAAAACAGTTGTGTCAGCAATATAATTGTAATGTTACCAAAGTCTTATTGAAGTCGGTGAAAGCTCTGGAGTCTGAAGTAGAAGAACTCCATGTTTTGGCTGAGGCCACAAAGGATCAGTGTTATCTTGAAGCTCTTGAGGTCAAAAAGTCTGTGTTAACAACCCTGCTTGGAGTATCAGCACAAGGGGCTCTTATTAGGTCCCACTTTAAGAATGTGGTAGAAATGGATGTTCCATCACATTTTTTGGGGGGGATTGGTGCAAAAAAATGGTCAAAATATATTCATAGTTTAAAGTCTGACTCTGGGCATGTGTTGTCTGATCATGCTGCTATTCGTAATCATGCTGTCAGTTTTTACTGTGATTTGTATAAATGTGAACACCAAGAAGAGCTGAGGTTAGCTCAGAGTTTTTATTCTGGTCTTCCCCAGGTTAAACAAGAAAGTAACGTGGTGCTGGAAGCAGATATTTCCCTGGGTGAACTGTATGTATCTTTGCAGAGTATGCAGAGCAGGAAAACTCCTGGACTAGATGGTCTACCTGTTGATTTTTATAAGTTTTTTTGGTTCATAATTGGAGAAGATCTTCTGGCAGTGCTGAAGGATAGCCTAGCCAACAGACGTCTGCCTTTAACCCCCTGAGGTCGACAATCGCGCCGGCGCAATAGGCTCGCTTTTTTCAGTTCAGTTCAAAAGAAATTAATTTTGCTCTGTTGACTTTGATATTACAAGCAAGTTTCATACATCAATCGATTCTGTTAAATGTGTATTATTTTTGTGTATACTCACAATAAAAACAAAGTGTTGTGCTTTTTGCCAAATAAAGAAAAATAAACGTGATGCGAGTTCTGCCTTCTCTCTGTCAGTGAAGACCATTTTGAAACACGTCCGAAAATGAACTGTAACTCAGCGAATACTCAGTCAAACAGGCATACAGACACACAGGCATGAAGCTTGAATTCTCTTCTTTTAAATGAGGTAATTTATATAAAAAACAAATATTCTCATCTTGTGAAATCTGTATTAAAAGAGAGCGATTCCAGTCGAGCTAATTAGAGCTCATTCAAATGTAATGTGAACCCGCCCACGGAGAGCGCGTGCTATTCAAACGCAAATTACTGAGGCAATCCAAGCAAACCTGTGAACGCCCCCATATCAGCTCGAGAAAACACAAGTTTAATCATATCATTGTAGCCTACGTGTTTACACCATCTGGCAGCGCTGTGAGGAATAATAATAATGGAAAATCTACCTCAGAGTGCGGGTATTGCGAGGAGAGAGGATCCGAATACTGTAGTAAGTTTTTTTTCCTTCTCAAGTTAATCGCGTTTCTGTGAATGAATGAACGGCAGCCGCAGAGATGCGCGCTGTTTATCACAGCTCGCAAAAAGACAGTTTAAATTTAAATTGCGTCTCTGTGTGAATGAATGATGATGTTTTAGCAAACTGTATTGCTATACTGAGTTGAGTAAAAATCGACAGAAATATGTTGAAATAAAATGTAGGCTATTTGTATAAGCAACGTATTAAACTGAAAATTAACATTTATATGCCTTAATATTTCATAAAAACAACGTTACTGTCACGGATCACAGAGGATGCAGACAAGGTTGGTAAGTTAAAGGTTTTATTTGCAGATAACGGAGATGCAGACAGATGGTGAGTAATAGTAACACAGAACAATGGTGATAGCTTATCTGGATTGGTAAAGTCTCTCTCTTTCGTTCTTTAGGTGGATGCAGGATGGACTGAAGGCTGAGCAGGATGGACTGAAGGCTGAGCAGAATACAGGAAAGACGGACCGGAGAGGATTGCAACAGGTAGGTATCCAGGTGAGTGATCGGGAGTCTGTGAGTCATGTAATGACGACTTTTGGCTTTTTTGAGGTATTCAAGATTGCGATGGTCAGTTATTACCTCAAACTGGTGGTTGGCTCCCTCCAGCCAGTGTCTCCATTCCTCCAGAGCCAGCTTGATGGCCAGCAGCTCTCGGTTGCCGATGTCATAATTTAGCTCCGCCGGGGACAGCTTTCTGGAGAAGAAGGCACATGGAAGGAGTTTACGTGACTCACCCTGCCGCTGAGAAAGAACAGCTCCTACCCCGGTGGAAGAGGCGTCCACCTCTACCACGAATGGAAGATCTGGATCAGGATGAACAAGGATAGGAGCTGTCGTGAAGGCTTCCTTCAACTGCTGGAATGCTTGAATAGCACCGGGAGACAAGGACAGAGACTTGGGCCGGCCCTTGAGTGCAGAGGTGAGAGGAGCACTGATCTGACTGTAGTTTTGGATGAATCGTCGATAGAAGTTTGCGAAGCCCAGGAATCGTTGAAGGTCCTTTATGGTAGAGGGTTGTGGCCAGTGCTGGTTAGTTTCCACCTTCCTCTGGTCCATCTGAATGCCTTGTTGGTTAATGATGTAACCCAGGAATTGGACAGTCGAAATGTGGAACTTGCACTTCTCCAGCTTCAGATATAGTCGGTGCTCTCTCAGTTTTTCTAGAACCTGAATGACGTGATGGTGATGTTCAGACATAGAAGAGGAATAGATGAGTATATCGTCGATGTAGACCACTACGAATCGGTTGAGAAACTCTCGTAGGACCTCGTTCATGTATCCTTGGAACACGGCAGGAGTGTTGGACAGCCCGAAGGGCATAACCCGGTATTCGTAGTGGTCTGAGGGGGTCACGAAGGCAGTCTTCCACTCATCCCCTCGTCGAATACGAATCAGGTTGTAAGCACTTCTGAGATCTAATTTCGAGAAGATGCTCACACCACAAAGCTGTTCCAGGGCGGCTGGGACCAGAGGAAGGGGATAACGGAACTTGATGGTCTGAGAGTTCAGTTGACGATAATCTATGCACGGCCGCAAGCCTCCGTCCTTCTTGGCCACGAAGAAGAAACTCGAAGCGGCAGGGGAGGTAGATGGTCGGATGAACTGCTGTTCTAGTGCTTCCTTGACGTACTCCTCCATGGCCTTCTGTTCCGGGATGGACAAAGGATAAATGCGGCCCTTGGGGAGGATGGCTCCGGGTAGCAAGTCGATAGCGCAATCCCATGGCCGGTGAGGTGGTAGTTTAGTTGCCAGGACCTTACTGAAGACATCCTGGAACGCCCGGTACTCCACTGGGATCTCGACTTGCGTTGATGTCTCGGGACTTTCCACCGAGGTTGAACAAACAGGACACCTGGACTCACTCAATGAAAACTTGGAACGGACTGAAGGTCGAGTTTTCTTGACAGAACTAAGACAGGATACGTGACAATCCTCACCCCAGTGAAGAACCTCTCCAGATTCCCAGTGGAGTGTTGGCTGATGTTGGATTAACCAAGGGCGTCCCAGGATGATATCCGCAGTGGACTCCTCCAGCACCATAAACGAAATCTCCTCAGAATGAAGACATCCGATGCGAAGAGTTAATGTTGGTGTGAAGTGACGAACACGACCTCGCCCCAGTGGCTTGCCCTGGATGGTTTGGATTGGCAGATCTTGAGCCAAGCGTCGCCGGCGAACGTTCAGTTTTTCAAGACACTGGGTGGATATAAAGTTCCCCGCTGACCCGGAGTCGATGAGAGCTTGCGCTGGGATACACATAGAAGACGTCAGGATATGTACTTTAGTACGATTTAATGCTTCAATCTTAGGAGTGAGTTGGATTGAACTTACCGCCGACCGCGGTGGACGAACTGGACAGGAACTGAGGAAGTGTTTATCTGATCCACAATAGAGACAGAGATGATGCAGAATCCTGCGCTGACGCTCAGAGGATGAAAGATGAGTGGAGTCGATCTCCATGGGAACTGGTGCTGGAGGAGTATTGGAACTGACCGTAGGCGGAGAACTTACAGTGGGTGCAGATAGATCACAAGCAGAGAGGCGTTGCGAGATGCGGATGGATTTCTGAATCAGGTTCTCCAAACCCATGCTGTCCTCATACACCACCAGCAGATGGCGGATGTTAGGGTTCAGGCCATGGCGATAAGCGGTGATCAGAGCGGTTTCGTTCCAACCACTGGATGCGGCAAGGGTTCTGAACTGTAAAGCGAATGTACTCACCGATGAATTCCCTTGACGGAGATTATACAGTTGATCATGAACTGATAGTTCCGAAACAGTTTGTCCAAAGACCTCCTTGAAATGCCGCGTGAATTCAGTAATGGATTTTACCACCGCAGACTCAGAGTTCCATAATGATTGAGCCCACTGAAGGGCTTGGCCTGAGAGGAGAGAAATCATGAAGGCGACTCGGGCTGCATCGTTGTGAAACTGGTGTTCATTCATGGTGAAATATAGTGAAGTTTGAAGAAGAAACCCACTGCAGTTCTCCGCCTCACCAGACCACGGGCCATGGGACTCGCGGAGGCAGTGAACGAAGTAGTGGGTGAATGCGGAAGTGGACGTGTTGACATCGATGAGATGGATGGAATGGAAACGGCAGGAATGTCCGTGTACAGGTCTTCGGATGACTCCGCTTTCTGCATGTTGGGTCTGGTCTTCTGTCACGGATCACAGAGGATGCAGACAAGGTTGGTAAGTTAAAGGTTTTATTTGCAGATAACGGAGATGCAGACAGATGGTGAGTAATAGTAACACAGAACAATGGTGATATATTATCTGGATTGGTAAAGTCTCTCTCTTTCGTTCTTTAGGTGGATGCAGGATGGACTGAAGGCTGAGCAGGATGGACTGAAGGCTGAGCAGAATACAGGAAAGACGGACCGGAGAGGATTGCAACAGGTAGGTATCCAGGTGAGTGATCGGGAGTCTGTGAGTCATGTAATGACGAGACCAGACACTGAATGAAGGGAGACTGTGGGTTTTGTAGGGAGTGCTGGTAATGGGACACAGGTGACGGTGCTCAGTAATCAGGGGAGAGTGAACAGGTGATGTGATGACTGGGCGGAGAGAGAGAACGAGTGGGCGGAGGTGAAGGAGAGCGTGGTGGTGAAGATGGACAGTCAGGCGTTTCTGTTTGTGAATGAATGTTTCGGTTATAGCAAACTGTATTGCTATACTGAGTAAAAATCGACTGAAATATGTTGAAATAAAATGTATTTGTATAAGCAACGTATTAAACTGCAAATTAACATTTATATTTCTTATAATAAAAATGAAAGACCTATGTTACAGACATATGAAAGACAACATTTCGTTGATTAGTTTTGGATAGATTATACATTTTTACTGTAAAATATCTGCCACCTCAAATTAGCTTTTCTTTGCCAATATTTGCTCATGTTAAATATAGTATGTTTTGTCAAAAATAAAGTAATCAAATAATCAATCAAATCCTTAACTTTGAAATATGTATGATAAAATGTATACTTTAGTTTTTACAAAGAAAGATTACACTTGAGTTGTTGTTGTAATTGTAACTTTTTTAATAAAAAAATATATTTACAAGGTAGATGTAAACAAACTATTAAAAGGTAAATATAAGCCTTTTCTTTAAATAATTTTTATTGTGTTTTATTAGTGACAAATTTGGGGAGAGGATAAATATTCCAAAACTAAAAATACAGTATGAGAATTAACTGCACAATTACTAGACATGTTTTCCTTGGATATTATAGGCCAAATTGCAAGCACAATATGTGGAAAAATAAAAAAGAATTGAGATGCTTCCAACTGTTGCTCTTGCATTCTTGTGGCTCAGTGACTCACCTGAATGAATGGCTAATTAAGTATGCAGGCCCCATTGTCTCCTCAGGTGTGAACCACTAAATATGCATGATCGTTGACGCCCACTCCGCATATTGCCTTTCCAAACAGAAAGTGCTTTGCAAAATTCAAATCAATGTATTGTGTTATGTGAATGATTAGGCAGGGTGATTTTCACATCATTTTGAAGAAAAAACACTAGGCGATGACATCCATTAGACAAAAGTCTTATTGGCACATATTTAGTATGTGTTTTGTGGTCTTATTTCAGAAACTTTAGTTTTTAGTTTTTTCAATAACCATGCATAAACATTATTCTCTCAAAAATGCAGACATGTACATTCTTGTTGCTCACATATTATGGTAGCCCTGTTTGTGTTAAATAGTGTGTAATTTTTTTTTGCCATTAATATGTTTATAAGCAACTGAAAAAAGCACAAATGTCAGGGCATGTCAGAACATCTCAAGGACCCCAAAAACACCTTAGACCCCAGAGGGTTAAGTTGCAGGAGGGCAGTTCTTACCTTGCTGCCAAAAAAAGGTGACCTGCAGCTCATAAAAAACTGCAGACCTGTGTCCCTGCTTTGTACTGACTATAGACTACTCTCAAAAGTATTGGCAAGTTTTGCCTGATCAGACCTACTGCATCCCTGGCAGGCTGATTTCTGATAACATTGTTCTCATTCGAGACTTGTTAGAAATCTCTAAGCTTTTTGGTCTTAAAATGGGAATTGTTTCTATTGATCAGGAAAAAGCTTTTGATCGTGTTGAACACAAATATTTATGGCAAACAATGACCGCTTTTGGGTTTACTTCTGGTTTTATCAACAATATTAAGACTTTGTATTGTGATGTTCAGAGTGTTTTAAAAGTCAATGGTGTTTTGAGCGCTCCTCTTCAGGTCCAGCGGGGAATTAGACAGGGCTGTGCCCTTTCTGGGATGTTATATTCTCTGGCTTTTAAACCTTCATTACATAGACTTAGATCTGTTTTACAAGGTTTGATTTTACCAGGGTGCAATATACCTTTAAAGTTATCTGCATATGCAGATGATTTAGTCATCATGGTGGATAATCAACAAGATATTAATATGCTAGCAAATGTTATAGTCCAATATAGCATACTTTCTTCAGCCAGAGTAAACTGGAGCAAAAGTAAAGCTCTCTGTATAGGAGTGATGGAAAATAAGTTTCAATTGCCATTGGGATTAAATTGGAAGACAGACGGGGGGTTAAAATACTTAGGTATGTTTTTGGGCGATGAAACTTTTGTCCTTAAAAACTGGGATAATGTTCTTGAAAGGACTAAAGGTTGTTTTGCCAGATGGAAGTGGATTTTACCGAAAATGTCTTATAGAGGTCGAGATCTTGTCATTAACAACCTGATTTCATCCACTTTATGGCATCGTCTGTCATGTGTAGTAGAGATGTTCCGATACCCTTTTTTCCTTCCCGATACCGATTCCGATACCTGGACTCAGGGTATCGGCCGATACCGAGTACTAATCCGATACCTGGGTGTGTATACAGCTGCAATTCATACTAGCCCTGTATGAATTGATAGAATTATTTTATAAAAGGTATTTTAGTTTTACAATATAACTGTATAAAAAGTGCAACAAATAAATCTAGGAATCTAAAAAATTATATATGAATAATAGGGGTGTAACGATCCACAAAATTCACGGTTCGGTTCGATACCATACACTGGTGTCACGGTTCGGTATGTTTTCAATACAGCAAAAAGAAAGAAATGCCAGAGAAATTTCCTTGATTTACATTTTTTATTTATTTATTTTTTATTAACATCATAAAGTATGATCATTTTTTACTTTGAGCAATGATGGAGCTATAATTGACATATAAAACAAAAACAGCTCCTTATAAAAAATGAAATGTAATATTGTAGTAGTTAAGTTATAAACAAAGGTTTATTTTATTTCAGATTAACATTTGAGGGCAGCAATTGTATTCATAATGTCAAAATAAAACCAACGTAACGTTACTTGAAAGCACAATGTTCCTGATTTCCACGTCAGCGCTGTTTGATCCGTTAATAACGGAGAAATGTGAATGTTTCTCACTAGATCTCGCAGTGATGTTATTACTTCAGTGGCGAATTCAAATGCTTTCTTTACTGGATCTCTTAGCGCTGTGTAGCAACAGTGTAGCTTGATCAAGTCAAGATCGGCTCGCGCTGCATTGTTCCAAACTGTTTAATGGTCCGTGAAGCACAAAATAACGAGTAGCGCAGTTTTGTTCCGTTTTCATTACGTTTGCCATTTGATGTTGGGCGTCAGCGTCTCTTACATTATGCGCTTGCCGCGCGCCTGCATCTGAAAATGTGCGTTTTCATTTCTTCTTCGCTGCTCTAAACAGTGGTTGCTTGTGGCAACAGCACAACTTCCTGTTTTGCCACACGCAACCACTGTTTAGAGCAGCGAAGAAGAATTGATCTCCGATTTGCAGCGTAAAGTAAAGCTAGCGTGCATAACTAGGTATTGTTTAATAAAATGGTATCGGATCGGTACATGGGTAGATGTACTCGCCGATACCGATGCCAGAATTTTTATTGGTATCGGCGGCATTTCCGATACTAGTATCGGAATCGGAACAACCCTAATGTGTAGATCCTCCCCCAGATTTGCTGTCAAAGATTCAGGCACTTCTTGTCGACTTCTTTTGGGATCGTCTGCATTGGACGCCTCAAAGTGTGTTATTTTTGCCGAAAGATGAAGGAGGACAAGGCTTAATTAATCTGAACAGTAGAGGGGCAACCTTCCGTTTTCAGTTTGTGCAGAGGTTTCTGTGTGGTCCCGCTGACCTAGTGTGGAGACCGTTGGCATGTACGATCTTGAACCAGCTAGGTGGACTCGGCCTGAACAGAACACTGTTTCTGATGGACTTAAAGCAGCTCAACACCAGTGGATTGCCAAGTTTCTACCGTGGACTGTTCAAAGTCTGGAATCTGTTTAAAACGGAGAGGACAGAGAATCACAGGTCACTCTATTGGCTTCTTTAAGAGCCAGTTGTGTATGGGACCCGTTTGAGTTCGGCCTGTCAAATAGGTCCCAGTTTACTCAAACAATTCTGTTTGTCCAATGTAGTGACTTTGGGACCTGTAATTCACTTTACAGGAGCAAACATGGACAATGCTCAACTCCTTGCTTCTCATTTGAAGGTGCATTCTATTCGCATGATAGAATTGTTGCTCAAAAAGTGGAAAGAGGCTTTAACAGATGCCGAACGCACATTGTTGCATTTTTATTGTGATGGTTCTGTTCAACATAGTGTTGATGATATTTTTCCTTTGGTGAAGGTTCTCCCAGACTTTAAGGACTGTACAGGTTTTTTTTAGAAACCAATAATCACTGTCTGTCTATTCATGATGCTGATAAGAAATTGTTATACAGATTGATTGTAAAAATCTTGAACAAAGATAAATTAAATGGTAAAATTGACACTCCATGGAGAGCTCGCTTAGGTCTGATAGACGGTGTTGGACCTGAATGGAGATCGCTGTATAAACCACCATTGTTGAAGAAGGTTGCTGATTTGCAGTGGAGAGTTTTACATACAGCCGTGGCTGTTAATTCTTTTATCTCTGTTTTAAACCCTGATGTTAATCATGACTGTTCTTTTTGCACTCTTCGTGAGAAAGTTTTTCACTGTTTTATGGACTGTTGTCGTCTTGTGCCACTGTTCTCTATGCTGGAAGATCTTTTTAAATTGTTTGGTGTAGTTTTTTCCAAACAGTTGTTTATCTTAGGGTACAGGTATTCCCAAAAAAAGAGGGAGCAGTGTCAACTCTTTAATTTCATTTTGGGAAGAGCAAAGATGGCTGTGTATATGAGTAGACGAAATAAGGTTGAAGGATCTACAGATGATGATGCTGTTTTTGTATTTGTTAAAATGTTGAAATTGCGTTTACGAATAGATTTTAATTACTACAGTTTGATGAACGATCTAGCAAAGTTTTCCAATATTTGGTGTCACAAGGATGTGCTCTGCTCTATTGTAGAGAATAATCTCATTTTTAAGAGTGTGTTGATTTAATGTGATTTTATTTGATTGAGTGTTGTTTGTACAACTTTTTTATTAAAGTAATTTTAAAATCTCAATATCTCTCTCCTCTCTCTCTCTCTCTCTCTCTCTCTCTCTCTCTCTCTCTCTCTCCCTTCTCTCTCTCTCTCCCCCTCTCTCTCTCTCCCCCCCCCCTCTCTCTCTCCCCTTCTCTGTCTCTCTCTCTCTCTCTCCCCCCCTCTCTCTCTCTCCCCCCTTCTCTGTCTCTCCCCTCTCTCCCCCCTTCTCTGTCTCTCCCCTCTCTCTCCCCTCTCTCTCTCTCCCCCCCTCCCCTTCTCTGTCTCTCCCCTCTCTCTCTCTCTCTCCCCTCTCTCTCTCTCCCCTCTCTCTCTCTCTCCCCCCTTCTCTGTCTCTCCCCTCTCTCTCCCCTCTCTCTCTCCCCCCCTCCCCCTTCTCTGTCTCTCCCCTCTCTCTCTCCCCCCCCTTCTCTCTCTCTCCCCCCTTCTCTCTCTCTCCCTCCCTCCCCCCCTCTCTCTCCCTCCCTCCCCCCCTCTCTCTCCCCCCTCCCCCCCTCTCTCCCCCCCTCTCTCTCCCCCCCTCTCTCTCTCTCCCCCCCTCTCTCTCTCTCTCCCCCCTCTCTGTCTCTCTCCCCTCTCTCTCTCCCAATTCAATTCAATTCAATTCAATTCAAATGAGCTTTATTAGCATGACTGTGTAACACAATGTTGCCAAAGCATCAACATATTATCTCCCCCTCTCTCTCTTGCGCTCTCTCTCTCCCCCTTCTCTCTCTCTCTCCCCCCTCTCTCTCTCTCTCCCCCCCTCTCTCTCTCTCTCCCCCCTTCTCTGTCTCTCCCCTCTCTCTCTCTCCCCCCCTCCCCCTTCTCTGTCTCTCCCCTCTCTCTCTCCCCCTCTCTCTCTTGCGCTCTCTCTCTCCCCCTTCTCTCTCTCTCTCCCCCCTCTCTCTCTCTCTCCCCCTCTCTCTCTCTCTCTCTCCCCCTTCTCTGTCTCTCCCCTCTCTCTCTCTCTCCCCCCCTCCCCCTTCTCTCTCTCTCCCCTCTCTCTCTCTCCCCTCCCCCCCCTCTCTTTATTTTACATGTCATTTAAATTCAACATCACTGAGCCCAAAGGCAGCAGCATCATGCACATAACTCTTTTTTAAACAGTTCTGACCGAGTCCAACTAAAATCCAACAAAATAAGTAATGAACAGATAAAATATAAAACAACATGAAATTTGCTCATTGACAGTCTTATATATTAAGAATATATTAAACCAAAAACGTTCATATTTTTAGAAAGGATGTGAATTAAAACAACCACAGCAGGCAACAAGTTGATAAATTTTGTTAAATAAAAATTTAAATTTACGAATTATCCATTTGTTTTCTGACAGGGAATGGAACGAATCACCGCTCCACATTTTGATTGACACCCGTCACAACCTACTAGTGACCGTGTTTACTCCGTTCTTTTCAACCATTGGATAGGATTTAAAAAACAGCTGTTGTATTTGTACTTCTGACAAAGCGCTGTAAAATAAAAGTGAAAAACTACGCCGCAAAAAGAATAAATAAAATGCAAAAGAACGCATGCACGTTTTTAAAATTTTATAATTAAAACCAACAGGCTGATGAAAATGCGGGACATTATCTCAATATGTGATGTGCGGGACAAGGGGGGAAAATGCTGTGCGGTACAACACAAATAGGAACAGGTGGTCACCCTACATTTTCACCCTACAGTGCAAGTGATACTCAACTGGCATTGGCTCATCTGCGTTCAAGGGGAGGGGCTTACCGATAGGTCAAATTGATCGAAAGATTGATTAAATGGTGCCAAGCTCTCCATCAAGCCTTGATTATACTCCAGTTCAGACACATTTACATTACATTTACATTTAGTCATTTAGCAGACGCTTTTGTCCAAAGCGACTTACAAATTAGGACTACATTAAGCGAGTCGTCGTGAAGAGGCTAAAACAACGCAAGAAGTGCTCAGAATATGAAGTTCAGGTATTGATCAGAGTAGCATAAGGCCAATAAGCGAGGAGGACACGTACACGGACAGCACAGACACGGACTACTTGTGTTTATACTACTTGAAAGTGTTTGGTGGACGGACTTGTTCCACACATGCGCAGTAGATCGGCTTGAACAGTAAACGTCCATGCAGGAAGAAGAGCTGCTTTGTCTGCTGTACTTTGCTAATTATTGCACATCTGGCTGTCTTTATATTGTTTTAACGACGGATTGCAGAGATGCGGGTAGCGATGGACTTCTTCACACAGCCTCTCTTCAAATTCAATGTCCATGTTGTTTTTCCAGTGCATGTGCAGTTGGTGCTTTTGCATATATCATGCAGTGTATCACACATGCACACAATATATTCATATCATGTTGAATCTCCTTATTCTGGACAACTTTGCCTCAAGAAGCCAAGCTGTCAATCAAATTGTTTGTAAAACATTTGCGATTATTTGAAAAATCTACTTTTTCTAACTCCTCATAGGCCATTAGTGCAATTTGTTTAAAACTTGACATGCATCATCTATAGAAACGCTCATGGCAAAAAGTTATCAAAAGTCAAAATTTCGATTGGTGATTCGGGTTCGCAACAGGATGCCAAAACCTTCGAAGTGGGCAGTTGACTTTTACTAAAATGATTGTATCTCTTAATCACAATGAGATAGGCTATTTTTACCAAACCTGGTACAAGTGTGTACAAGCTCAGTCTGAGGTCACAGGGAAAAAAAAAGCAGCATTTTGCCACTTGGTGGCACTATAACAGAAAAAAGAAAAAACATAAAAATTGTTATAACCAAGCAACCATTATTCCATTTGACTTAAAAATTGGCATGTAGTGTCTAAGTTGCCATGCTGGTAATGGCAATTGGCCACTTGGTGGCGCTACAGCGTGAAAATGGTAATAACTATGCAACCTTTAGCCCAATTGACTTGAAAACTGGCATGCATTGTTTTGGTCCATGGTGTCGTGGATGTCTATGAGGACCTTCACGTCTCAAAAAACATGGTTGCAATTGATCTATGAAATATGAGCACCTGTTAGACTAGGTTAACTGTTAGACTAGGCGGCTGATTAAAACGAAACTCGGTGGGCCTGTTTGACTCATGACCCTAGAGCAGTGGTTCCCAAACCTGTCCTGGAGGACCACCAACATTGCACATTTTCTTTGTCTCCCTAATCAAACATACCTGGTTCAACTCATCAGCTTATTATCACATGGGTTAATGAGCTGATGAGTTGACTCAGGTGTGTTTGAGTAGGGAGACAAAGAAAACGTGCAGTGTTGGTGGTCCTCCAGGACAGGTTTGGGAACCACTGCCCTAGAGGTCTGTGTGTGTATATAGAGTGTCAAACGTGATAGTGCCACCCGGTGGCTGTTTTCTTTCATACTTCAAACAGTATATACAGTATACTGTATATTACACAATGTATAACACATACACACAATATTCATATCATATATTGAATCTCCTTATTCTTGACAACTTCACCCTAAGAACCACTGCTGTAAATCAAATTGATCTTTAAATGTTTGCGATTATTGAGTAATCCTACTTTTGCCAACTAGGTCCTAGGTATTTAGCTCAACCTCAAAACCACTGCAGTACAATTCTCCAGACTCTTTAGGTCAATAATTATCAAAAAATGTTGAACTTTACTCTTTGGATAGCCTTAACAGTGTAATGAAGAAAATGGCCATGGACAAATTTGGCCAAATGTTCCCAAAAGCCTATAAATCCTAAATGTTTTTGTGTCAGTCTACAGCATAGATGGCATAAAGCTCTTAAAACGCTTGAATCCCGGTAATCGCTGCTTGACGCTTTATTTATTATTAAAATTATTCATAAATAAGTGAAAAACTCAACCCTGTCACAAAATTTCAAACCCAAAATAATGAGAAATATGAGTGGTTGAGTTTGATGGAGTTTTTTTGCTCAAAATGGCCACTGCTCCTCCTATTCATTTCCCTGAGGAACTTCACTTAATTTGTACTCAGAAAATACTTGATAAAATATGCACAATGTCTATAATTTTTGGTAATATTGAAAGTATTTGGGTTAGGGTGAAGGAGCTCAATGATTTACTACAGGATCAAAAGTGTGCACTGAAAACACTGAGGTGAGTGCTATTAAAATATCGTTCAATAGTCGTAAAAGCATTTTAGGTAGTCGAGAATTTTACTGTCAAAACCAATTATAAAAGCTTTGAAATTACTGAAGTCTTTTTCACAACATTGCGAGCAATACTATAGCAGGTTAGTTAGGGATGTGCGCTTTGACTAATTTGACAGTAATTTAAATGGAAGTTTTGTAACCGACTCGACTAGTCTAAAGTAAGAAACCCCCTAAAGACTTGTGCGTACATATGATCCATTTGAAACAATAAATAAAACAGTACAATCCCTTAATTAATGCTGCTAAAAAGGTCATAAATATGCAGTACGCTTGCCTTGCGTTATGACTTTTCGGAAGCCTTCTCCCTTCTCCCTGTTGCTGTCGTCTCAGAGATAAGATATTTTTTTCAGAGTTGAAGTAAATGACACGATGGGCATTTGATTGCTTTGGCTATCACACCTATGTTCATGTGTTGAATTTGTTTATGCATGGCTCCAAAGGAATTATGCCAGTTTGACGTGTCAAAGCTTTCATAAAACCTTTTTTTCCCCCATAAAACTTTTTTTTTTATTCTAAATTCTCCCGTGCCTTGCTTGTCTTTCGAGCGGTAATTTCTGAGCTCATACATAGTGTGATGATGCAGGCTGAATCAAAGGAGGAAGCAGGATCCATATGCAGCAGCTTTATTAAATAAACTCAAAACTAGACAGACTTAGGCTAGGGAACAAGACTCGGGAACATAACAACCAAAATACAACATCACAAAGACAAGAACCCACAAACACTGAAACAGGACACAGGGTTTAAATACAGAGACTAATAAGCTAAACAAGATAACAAGGGGCGTGGTTAATCAGAAACACCTGGGAATACTAATAAACTAGAAAAACTACAAAGGACTACAAGACAGGAAATAACTGAAGTCCACACAAGACATGGGGAACACAAGACATGAATCATAACACATAGAAAACACATGGGGGATCTGAGGTAAATTAAAAGAGTACATCATAAGGTATTATATTCCCTAGTGTTTTATTTTAATGTGTTATTTAAAATGCATTTAAATATAAATGTAACAAAGTTCAGGGCTCAGGGAAGAAGGGGGAACCGGTGGACTGTAAACGTAAGTTTTATTGACAAAATAAATGAAACAAAAGTAAACGGTATGTGCACCATGGCCGACTTGCTGCACATACATAAAACAACATGCAACTTAAAGGTCCCATGACATGAAAATTTCACTTTATGAGGTTTTTTAACATTAATATGAGTTTCCTTAGGCTGCCTATGGTCCCCTCAGTGGCTAGACATTTTGATTGGTGTAAACTAAGCCCTGGGTATTTTTGAGAAAATGAAAACTCAGACGGGCGAATCTAGAAATCTTCCCTTTATGTTGTCAAAAGGGGAAAGGTCACCTCCCCTTTTTCTCTTCTTTGCCCGCAAAGAGAATTTGGCCGCCCATGAGAAAATGAGCTGCACGAGCGCGATATTGGTTTTTCCTATAGAGACATCATGGCTTGCAAATGAGCAAAGCATGGCAGTTGCTCAGTGTTTGGATGTACAAATTAACACAAAAGTATTTTTTTTAGTTCCTTCATCCGAGCCTCTGAAGATCCAGTGGGTTATGTGAATTTCTGATGTGTAATTGTTCAAGTTCAGACAGAGAATCTCAAAATCATTCAGTACTGTTTTGGCATCAGTAAATCAAGCCAGTGACTAAAATATCAACTTCACGTCATTTCTCTTAGTAGGATAAAAAAAATCTTATTTAAACTGTGATTAAAATATATACACAAAGCGATCAAAGAACAATCCCTTTCCAATCTCCCAAGCTGTCAATCACACAGCGCAAGTTTATCTGGACACTTGCCAAAACTCGTAATGAAATCAATGACGCTGTTACACTGCACAACAAAGCCCTTACTGTACTTACCTCATGTTTACATTGGTGAAAGCATTACTGAGAGTGCAGAAACTGCGTTGCAATGATAAGATCTTCATTCATGCGATCAACAGGCTGTCATCTGCTCAATGCTCATCACTGCAACCTTTTATGTGATGGGAATAGATCTAAATACTTCTCACGATTCGTTCATCTCAATAGCTGTAATAGTAAAAAACGTATAATAGCTGTAATAGTACAAGTTTTCGAGAGAGTTCCACATGTAATGCTAGATATTTCATATGCAAGCATGTCTCACAGCAGACACGCCCCTTCAAACAGAGCGTTCAAATCAGAGGCTAAAATCAGGCAAGGAAATATGTCTTTTATTTCTAAATTATAAAAAAAAAAAAATCTAAAAAACATACTAACATTATAAGGGCACCCCAGGAAACATTATAAAATAATAAAATAATCCATGTCATAGGACCTTTAAATGTCCCAGGCCTGGTCCTCTCTCGTCCTACACTGTCGTTACTCCTTTTATCCTTCCAGAGCTCCTGGGACGCGTGAGCTCTGTTTTCACGGCTCTGGGCCGCGCTCTGCTCATCACAGAAACATTAAAACGACAATAATTTGAACCTTTAAAATATTTTTCTTTGTGTAATTGACTATTGTTTTCAGTGTCGACTAGTAGCAGCTGTACCGTTTAGTCGAATAGTCTTGCACATCATTAGTAGCAGGTAATGTCAGCGTACTTCTCCTTTGTCCAGGTTTTTACAAAGTCCTGATGCAGATGAAGCCTGTAAATATCTGACTAAAATTCTTCGCAATAAAAACCCATTACTCCTGAGAGAGCTGAATCTGAGTGGACATGATCTAATAGACACACGAGTGAATCAGATTGCTGCTCTACTGAAGGATAAACACTGTAAACTCAACACACTGACGTGAGTATTGTGTTCATATGTTATTGTAGATTTAAAGCATTTTAAAGACATTTAATGACAAAAATGTTGGCGTCAAGTACTTTGTGTTTGTAAAATCTCCCTCTTCTGTTCATCATTTTAGGCTGCGTAAGTGTGGTCTAACAGAGGAAAGCTGTTCAGCTCTCGCTACAGTCCTGAGATCAAACTCCAGTCTGAAAGAGCTTGACATCAGCAACAATAATCTGCAGGATTCAGGAGTGAAGAAACTCCAGAATGGATTAGAAAATACAAACTGCACACTGAAGAAACTCAGGTGAGATTGTTTGTTTAAATAACATTTATTTTGTTCAAAGTTAAAGGGGCTGTGAACTGAGAAATAAATTTTTTCTTGATCTTTTGAGAATAATGTCAAAACATACAATGTGTGAATAACAATGTTTGTGTCACTATTGCTTTGTTACAGAAGGTTTGATATGTTATGAGTATTTTTGTAGCACTGCAGTCAACCTGCGCAGTCAAACATTATACAATTAAAAAAAATGCTGTAAAATAATACTGTAGTGAAGTCTTTTTTGTAGTGATATTAATTGTAAAATAAATTCTATTATAAATAAATGTCCTTTCTGTAGACTTTCAGACTGCAGTATCACAGAAGGAGGTTATAAAGCTCTGGCTTCAGCTCTGAGATCAAACCCTTCACACCTGATAGAGCTGGATCTCACAGGAAATGATCCTGGACAATCAGGAGTGAAGGAGCTCAGTGATTTACTACAGGATCAGAAGTGTTCACTGAAAACACTGAGGTGAGACGTGATGAAATAATATAACAAATTATATGCGGGTGAATTATTCATAGAAACGTTATTTCACAAACTTTTATGCAACAACAAATTGTGCAGGTTATTATATTAAAATAATTTCAAGGTAAAAGAAACAAACTGATTACATTGTTTAGTTGGTTTTTAAACATTTTACATCTTCCCTTCTAAATTATAAAAAATAAATGATCTAAAAAACATACTAACATTATAAGGGCACCCCAGGAAACATTATAAAATAATAAAATAATCCATGTCATAGGACCTTTAAATGTCCCAGGCCTGGTCCTCTCTCGTCCTACACTGTCGTTACTCCTTTTATCCTTTCAGAGCTCCTGGGACGCGTGAGCTCTGTTTTCACGGCTCTGGGCCGCGCTCTGCTCGTCACAGAAATAATTAAAACGACAATAATTTGAACCTTTAAAATATTTTTCTTTGTGTAATTGACTATTGTTTTCAGTGTCGACTAGTAACAGCTGTACCGTTTAGTCGACTAGTCTTGCACATCATTAGTAGCAGGTAATGTCAGCGTACTTCTCCTTTGTCCAGGTTTTTACAAAGTCCTGATGCAGATGAAGCCTGTAAATATCTGACTAAAATTCTTGACGATAAAAACCCGTTACTTTTTTAAAGCATTTTAAAGACATTTGATGACAAAAATGTTGGCGTCAAGTACTTTATGTTTGTAAATTCTCCCGCTTCATAATTTTAGGCTGCGTAAGTGTGGTCTAACAGAGGAAAGCTGTTCAGCTCTCGCTACAGTCCTGAGATCAAACTCCAGTCTGAAAGAGCTTGACATCAGCAACAATAATCTGCAGGATTCAGGAGTGAAGAAACTCCAGAACGCATTAGAAAATACAAACTGCACACTGGAGAAACTCAGGTGAGATTGTTCGTTTAAATAAAATTTATTTTGTTCAAAGTTAAAGGGGCTGTGAACTGAGAAATAATTTTTTTCTTGATCTTTTGAGAATAATGTCAAAACATACAAGTGTGAATAACAATGTTTGTCACTATTGCTTTGTCTGTTACAGAAGGTTTGATATGTAATGAGTATTTTTGTAGCACTGCAGTCATCCTGCGCAGTCAAACATTATACAATAAAAAAATGCTGTAAAATAATACTGTAGTGAAGTCTTTTTTGTAGTGATATTAATTGTAAAATAAATTCTATTATAAATAAATGTCCTTTCTGTAGACTTTCAGACTGCAGTATCACAGAAGAAGGTTATAAAGCTCTGGCTTCAGCTCTGAGATCAAACCCTTCACACCTGATAGAGCTGGATCTCAGAGGAAATGATCCTGGACAATCAGGAGTGAAGGAGCTCAGTGATTTACTAAAGGATCAGAAGTGTTCACTGAAAACACTGAGGTGAGACGTGATGCAATAATATAACAAATTATATGCGGGTGAATTATTCATAGAAACATTATTTCACAAACTTTTATGCAACAACAAATTGTGCAGGTTATTATATTAAAATAATTTCAAGGTAAATGAAACAAACTGATTACATTAAGTTTAGTTGATTTTTAAACATTTTACATCTTCCCTTCTAAATTATAAAAAAAAAATATCTAAAAAACATACTAACATTATAAGGGCACCCCAGGAAACATTATAAAATAATAAAATAATCCATGTCATAGGACCTTTAAATATCCCAGGCCTGGTCCTCTCTCGTCCTACACTGTCGTTACTCCTTTTATCCTTCCAGAGCTCCTGGGACGCGTGAGCTCTGTTTTCACGGCTCTGGGCCGCGCTCTGCTCGTCACAGAAACATTAAAACGACAATAATTTGAACCTTTAAAATATTTTTCTTTGTGTAATTGACTATTGTTTTCAGTGTCGACTAGTAGCAGCTGTACCGTTTAGTCGAATAGTCTTGCACATCATTAGTAGCAGGTAATGTCAGCGTACTTCTCCTTTGTCCAGGTTTTTACAAAGTCCTGATGCAGATGAAGCCTGTAAATATCTGACTAAAATTCTTCGCAATAAAAACCCATTACTCCTGAGAGAGCTGAATCTGAGTGGACATGATCTAATAGACACACGAGTGAATCAGATCGCTGCTCTACTGAAGGATAAACACTGTAAACTCAACACACTGGAGTGAGTATTGTGTTCATATGTTATTGTAGATTTAAAGCATTTTAAAGACATTTAATGACAAAAATGTTGGCGTCAAGTACTTTGTGTTTGTAAAATATCCCTCTTCTGTTCATCATTTTAGGCTGCGTAAGTGTGGTCTAACAGAGGAAAGCTGTTCAGCTCTCGCTACAGTCCTGAGATCAAACTCCAGTCTGAAAGAGCTTGACATCAGCAACAATAATCTGCAGGATTCAGGAGTGAAGAAACTCCAGAGCGGATTAGAAAATACAAACTGCACACTGGAAAAACTCAGGTGAGATTGTTTGTTTAAATAACATTTATTTTGTTCAAAGTTAAAGGGGCTGTGAACTGAGAAATACATTTTTTCTTGATCTTTTGAGAATAATGTCAAAACATACAAGTGTGAAAAACAATGTTTGTGTCACTATTGCTTTGCCTGTTACAGAAGGTTTGATATGTTATGAGTATTTTTGTAGCACTGCAGTCATCCTGCGCAGTCAAACATTATACAATTTTAAAAATGCTGTAAAATAATACTGTAGTGAAGTCTTTTTTGTAGTGATATTAATTGTAAAATAAATTCTATTATAAATAAATGTCCTTTCTGTAGACTTTCAGACTGCAGTATCACAGAAGAAGGTTATAAAGCTCTGGCTTCAGCTCTGAGATCAAACCCTTCACACCTGATAGAGCTGGATCTCAGAGGAAATGATCCTGGACAATCAGGAGTGAAGGAGCTCAGTGATTTACTAAAGGATCAGAAGTGTTCACTGAAAACACTGAGGTGAGATGTGATGCAATAATATAACAAATTATATGCGGGTGAATTATTCATAGAAACATTATTTCACAAACTTTTATGCAACAACAAATTGTGCAGGTTATTATATAAAAAAAATTTCAAGGTAAATGAAACAAACTGATTACATTAAGTTTAGTTGATTTTTAAACATTTTACATCTTCCCTTCTGCAGATTTTTGAGTCATGATGCAGATAAAGCCTGCGAGTATGTGAGAAGAATTGTGGGTAAAAACCCGTTACTCCTGAGAGAACTGAATCTGAGTGAACGTAAACTAAGAGACACAGGAGTGAATCAGATCGCTGCTCTACTGCAGGATAAACACTGTAAACTCAACACACTGATGTGAGTATTTACAAAAGTTTCAAAGTTATACTTTGCATTGAAGTATCCCACATTATATTAAGTGTCATCAGCAAATATATTCTGAAATTTAAATTCATCATTTGATACAGTGCTCTTATTGGCCACCCCGCTCACAATTGATGTTTCTGTCTCATTTTTCTTGACAAGAATATTGTTTATTTAGAAGTAGATCTGTCTCTACTGGTCTCAAACTCAGTTCCTAGAGGGCCACAGCTCTGCACAGTTTTACTCCAACCCTAATCAAACACACCTGATCCAGCTAATCAAGCTCTTCCGCATTACTAGAAGCTTCCAAGCACATGTCGGTTGGAGCTGGTTGGAGCTAAACTGTGCAAGGCTGTGGCCCTCCAGGAACTGAGTTTGAGACCATGACAAAAACACATGGAAGACATTTCAGAAGTGCCTCAGCAAAGTTTGGTTAGTACAGAAGTGTTAAGTGCGGTTCGGTTAGCACAGAAGTGTTAAGTGCGGTTCGGTTAGCACAGAAGTGTTAAGTGCGGTTCGGTTAGCACAGAAGTGTTAAGTGCGGTTCGGTTAGCACAGAAGTGTTAAGTGCGGTTCGGTTAGCACAGAAGTGTTAAGTGCGGTTTGGTTAGGACAGAAGTGTTAAGTGCGGTTTGGTTAGGACAGAAGTGTTAAGTGCGGTTTGGTTAGCACAGAAGTGTTAAGTGCGGTTCGGTTAGCACAGAAGTGTTAAGTGCGGTTCGGTTAGGACAGAAGTGTTAAGTGCGGTTCGGTTAGCACAGAAGTGTTAAGTGCGGTTCGGTTAGCACAGAAGTGTTAAGTGCGGTTCGGTTAGGACAGAAGTGTTAAGTGCGGTTCGGTTAGCACAGAAGTGTTAAGTGCGGTTCGGTTAGGACAGAAGTGTTAAGTGCGGTTCGGTTAGGACAGAAGTGTTAAGTGCGGTTCGGTTAGGACAGAAGTGTTAAGTGCGGTTCGGTTAGCACAGAAGTGTTAAGTGCGGTTCGGTTAGGACAGAAGTGTTAAGTGCGGTTCGGTTAGCACAGAAGTGTTAAGTGCGGTTCGGTTAGCACAGAAGTGTTAAGTGCGGTTTGGTTAGGACAGAAGTGTTAAGTGCGGTTTGGTTAGGACAGAAGTGTTAAGTGCGGTTTGGTTAGCACAGAAGTGTTAAGTGCGGTTCGGTTAGCACAGAAGTGTTAAGTGCGGTTTGGTTAGGACAGAAGTGTTAAGTGCGGTTTGGTTAGGACAGAAGTGTTAGGTGCGGTTTGGTTAGCACAGAAGTGTTAAGTGCGGTTTGGTTAGGACAGAAGTGTTAAGTGTGGTTCGGTTAGGACAGAAGTGTTAAGTGCGGTTTGGTTAGGACAGAAGTGTTAGGTGCGGTTTGGTTAGCACAGAAGTGTTAAGTGCGGTTTGGTTAGCACAGAAGTGTTAAGTGCGGTTCGGTTAGGACAGAAGTGTTAAGTGCGGTTCGGTTAGCACAGAAGTGTTAAGTGCGGTTCGGTTAGCACAGAAGTGTTAAGTGCGGTTCGGTTAGCACAGAAGTGTTAAGTGCGGTTCGGTTAGCACAGAAGTGTTAAGTGCGGTTCGGTTAGGACAGAAGTGTTAAGTGCGGTTCGGTTAGCACAGAAGTGTTAAGTGCGGTTCGGTTAGCTCAGAAGTGTTAAGTGCGGTTTGGTTAGCACAGAAGTGTTAAGTGCGGTTCGGTTAGGACAGAAGTGTTAAGTGTGGTTCGGTTAGCACAGAAGTGTTAAGTGCGGTTTGGTTAGGACAGAAGTGTTAGGTGCGGTTTGGTTAGCACAGAAGTGTTAAAGTCCATCTTTCAAGTTGAAGATCCCTGTGAATGAACGTGTAGATAAATAGTGTAGGAACTCGATTTGCGTGAAGAAATTAATCATAAATGTGCATGAAAAAAGTTTTTAAAAAGAAAGTGTGAGTAAAATTACTTCCGCTGTCAAAAACGCTCTGATCGGAAGTGACGCAACGGCCGGTAAATCTCATCTCTTCGTAATGGAGTCAGACAGTGAAGAAGTTGCAGTAGGGGTTAATGTAAACTCTTATGATGGGCCATTGCCGTATAATTATGAGCCACCTAGGCAAGAGAGGGGTCAGGTAGAGTTAAGGGGAAGGGTAAATGGACAGAGGAGAGAGATAGAGTTGTGGTGTGAGGAGAATGGTGTCTTGGTGAGTGACCACAGGCTATAGCTAATTGTGGCTAACATTGTCTCCATGTTTATCACATTGCATCTTTAATAAATCATATTTAGCAATATTGCTGTCGACTTTGTTGTTTTTCAAGCATCCATGTAGATAGGAATATGCTGTTCATGTAAATATAATCATTGTTACAAGGATATTTTATTGTCACGTGGAGGGATACTGGGTGTAAGGCATGCAGATTAGTGCTGTCACTTTTGAGAAAGATCAAATTTGAACGGATATCGAATATCAAGAAATGTATTTGAATATCTACGAGTAAAATGTAAAATGAAGTTAACGAACAACCTCGATCCATCAGGAAACGCGCTTCATGGGGAGTTTTTCTTTTGCGTGAAAAAGCCGTTCGCCGGAGATGTGTTAAAAGATAGCGGAGTGCATTCATGATTAGGCTACCGGTATAATAATCCTCCTGGCGCCTGGTCTGAGTGAGTAATGTACTCTCTTACCTTTGTCATTTGATTAACATTAATGACACTAAGACCAGCCGCTGCGGACAGAGACGCGATCTGACACGCGTCGCATTTTCTCACATCTACGTTCATTTAAGACTTTATTTAAATAATTTAAGACTGCCCTTATGAGGACACTCGACAAAACGGACATTTGGCATAATTTGTGTGTTGTGGTTTGTTCAAGCCCAAAAGAGAACTCGATAATGACACGCGTCTTTTCTGTGGGTCGTGTGTGTGTGTGTGTGTGTGTAATAGGCAGGAATTACAGCGCGGTCTCTCTAGTTTTTGTCGTTATCTTCCATTTTCAAAACAAGCGGGCTATTATTCGCTTGATTTGGTCATGGGCCTACGCTACAATAGGTTTGGAGCGGCCGCTACTGGATGAGATGGCAAGTAATAAAATAAAAAGCAAATGGTCTAATCATAGACTGTAAAAAATGCGCAAAACATGGCACTTTAAAAACCGGATAGTTTTCGTCGTCTTTCAAGTTTCGTCTTTTTACAGTGCATATGTTCATAAGCTTTAGGAAGTAAGTAGGTAGTCTACATGTCGTTTCTTACAAGGTAAGGGTAAACCCACACTGAGAACCAGGTCCAGGGCAGCAGCGCCCCCGCCTTTGTTTGCCTGTCGTTACGTCATATGACGCGTTCTCTGGAAAAGGGCGGTTTTTTGAAGCCTAGCTTAGAATAGGTACACTTTTTTCTTAATTTCTGCCCGTGGGTCTTGTAAAACATATGTATTCTTATGTATGTCTTTTTGAATTGACATTTTCATACAAGATTCTGTATAAATTAAGTTATAAAATTAAATTGAAAGATGGCCTTTAAGTGCGGTTTGGTTAGCACAGAAGTGTTAAGTGCGGTTCGGTTAGGACAGAAGTGTTAAGTGCGGTTCGGTTAGCACAGAAGTGTTAAGTGCGGTTCGGTTAGCACAGAAGTGTTAAGTGCGGTTCGGTTAGGACAGAAGTGTTAAAGGAGAACTCCGGTCAATTTTAACATTGAGCTCATTTTTTTGTACATTTGGAGTGCTGTCAATACAGAGAACAACGACAAAAATCGGTGTTGCCTACACCGTGTTATCCTCTTTTTAAAATTTGCACCCTGTTGACTTCAATGGGGCAAGTTTTAAACCTGCTTTTAGCCTCTTAACATCCTTGATGTGTCATTACAAGTGCACAGGTCATGTGAGTGATTCCTTCGGAGTGAACGCGGGTGAATCTGACTGCAGTAGATGTGAAAGATATGGATAAAAATGATATTTATTTAGCCAGCGCTCATACCTGTATTTACATCCTGTTTTCGGTCAAAAGTCCATAGTAATCGATTGTCGAGTTCACGCGCATGATCATAGGTACTAAACCAATGCGCGTGAACTCGACAATCGATTACTATGGACTTTGACCGCAAACAGGAAGAAAATACAGGTATGTGCGCTGGCTGAAATAACATCATTTTTATTCATATCTTTCACATCTACTGCAGTCAGACTCACCCGTGTTCACTCTGAAGGAATCACTCACATGACCTGTGCACTTGTAATGACAAATCAAGGATGTTAAGAGGCTAAAGCAGGTTTAAAACTTGCCCCATTGAAGTCAAAAGGGTGCAAATTTTAAAAAGAGGATAACACGGTGTAGGCAACACCGATTTTTGTCGTTCATCTCTGTATTGACAGCACTCCAAATGTACAAAAAAATGAGCTCAATGTTAAAATTGACCGGAGTTCTCCTTTAAGTGCGGTTCGGTTAGCACAGAAGTGTTAAGTGCGGTTCGGTTAGCACAGAAGTGTTAAGTGCGGTTCGGTTAGGACAGAAGTGTTAGGTGATCATCGGTTCGGTTAAGACAGAAGTGTTAAGTGCGGTTTGGTTAGCTCAGAAGTGTTAAGTGCGGTTTGGTTAGCACAGAAGTGTTAAGTGCGGTTTGGTTAGCACAGAAGTGTTAAGTGCGGTTTGGTTAGGACAGAAGTGTTAAGTGAGGTTTGGTTAGGACAGAAGTGTTAAGTGCGGTTTGGTTAGGACCAGTGTTGGGGAGGTTACTTTGAAAATGTAATAGATTACAGATTACAAATTACCCTATTTAAAATGTAATAAGTAGTGTACCTTTTCAATTACTTTATAAAAGTAAAGTAACTAATTACATCTGATTACTTTTTGATTACTTTTAAGTTTCTAATGGATATTTTCAACTAAATCATTTTCAAGCATTTATACCAAGCAGGTGTGACCTTACAGTAGCTCTGTTTACTGTGAGAATTTCAAAATCTTTCATCACTTGAATTAAGATTATATTAATTTTAACGTATAACAACCACAAAACCAGATCTTATAACAAAAAAAATTGTTTGCTGCCGTTACAAAATCTAAATTTTGCTAAACAATGCCTTGAAAAAAACTTTAATCTTAAAAAATAAAGATATACATAAAACCAGATAGGCAGTTAAAACAGTTATTAAAACAGTTACATAAAAGAAAAAAAAAACACTGGTGTCTCATAGCTATCAATGCAATTAGGGAAAGAAATTAATTAAATGTGTGTGTGTGCAAATGCTCTTTACCCTCCAAAAATCAAACTGGGCAATAGAGCGACAGATAGAGTGTCCACACCACACATCAGTCATCAAGGGGTAGGTCACTGGGACAGTGCTGTTTGTTGTAACGGAGCAGTAAGACCTGTTCCATGTGGTCATCACTCATTCTGTTTCGAGATGAGGTCAAAAGATTGCCTCCATGACTAAAAAGACGCTCCACTGGAGCACTGGAAGGCAATGTGGTGTTGTACTTGATAAAAAGCCTCTTAACTGTGGGAAATGCCTTAAGAGACGTCAGGTTGTTATGTGAATCTTCTAAGTACTTTCTGACTTCATCATGAGTTGTGCTGTCAGATGATGATTTGGCATTATGAAAGACAAAAAAGTTTTCCTCTGACTCATCAGATTTCTCAGAGTTGTCATCTCTCACTGTAGCTGGACTGTGCAGTGGTTCCTGAGCAATAGCTTCCTGCAGTAAGATTCTCCTCATGTCGTCTCTCTTCTCAGGGCTAAGCCAGTTTAAGCGGAACTTTGGCAGGGTTGCGGTCGCCATCTTTGCTTCATGGCTGGCTAACACTGATCCAAAGCGTTCTTCTATGGCCTCACCGATAGTGGTAACGATGTGTGAATTATAAAGCAAATGAGGCATCTTTTCAAATAGCTTAGTCTTAAGGCTAAGCAAAGTAGGGATTAAAAATCCTAGGTAACATTTGCTTTCACCCTGGAGAATGTCAGTGGCAACAGCTAGAGGCTTCAGAACCTCAATGTACTCTTTCAGGAATACAGACTCTTGTGGATGAAGCCTTGGCACATCAAGCTTATCACAGATCTCCCTCAGCTTTTCTTCTGGGAGCCCTGCAAGTTTTGTGATAGCCCTGAACTCTGAGTTCCATCTTGTGACTGATGGGACAGTCAGATGCATATTGGCAATCTCCTGAACAACTTCTGTGGCCAATGAAGACCTATGTGCTTTGTTCCAGATAGATGAGCATTTAGCCATGGCACTTCTGTATAGCTTACGTGATGGCCCATTTGATGCTGCTTTGTGAATCTCATTGGTGGCGATTAGATTTAATGTATGAGCAGCACAGCGCTGATGCTGTGGAAGAAATAACTGCTCTCCATCTTCCTGAAGAAGACCACCGACATCCAAAAATCTCACTTCATCACTGTAATCATCTGACTCATCTTCTCTTACACCAAACTCACGGAATGCCTTTACAAAATTACTTCCATTGTCAGTCACAGTTGATTTGACTTTGGTTTGAATCCTGTATTCTGCATGAATTTCATTTAGTTTTGCTGCAACTGCATCATAGGTGTGTCGACCTTTGAGACGTGTACATGCCAGTGCTGCAGAATGTCTCTCCAGCGTGTCTTTGTCAATCCAATGACATGTGACTCCAAAGAAACTGCGGTTTTGTGCTGACCAAATGTCTGCTGTCGTGCAGACAGTGTCCACATTACTAAGCTTGGAGATGACCGATTCCTTCATTACAGCAAACTCTCTGTCAATGCGCTGCATCAGAGTTTTTCGGCACATCACTTTCTTCCCGCCACTGATTCCCTCAATCAATTTTCGGAAGGATGGCTGCTCCACCAATGAAAAGCACTGTACATCATCAACCAGAAAGTTGAACACCAGTTTGTTCACACGTTGCTGTGACACACTAAGCCCTGAATCTATCCTTGCTTGCTTCAAAGGGGGTTGTGTAACCACATGGGTAGAGGAGCTAGCTGTTGCATCTTCCATCCCATCAGACTGACTCGTGTCTTGCATCAATAAAGTTCTTGAATGTTTCCTCTAAAAAAAAAAAAAAAAAAAAAAAAAAAACAGAGAGAATTATTTTTAGTTATATTTAAGAGAAAATACAATTCTAGATTATAATAATGTAGTAAAAACACGTTTTTTTTCTTCTTACTGATATAATAAAAAATAGTAAAAATCTGCATATACTATTATTTTTTACCACTAGGCCCATGTGTGAAGGGAAAACATTATACCATACAGGGCTAATAATTATTTCTCACTAACAGAAGCAAGAATATATTCTAGAATAGATACTGCCAAATCCAAACAGACTGCATCATTGTAGCTGTGTCAAAAAAATCCATGTTATTGTTTATTTATTTTTTTATTGTTTTAAAGAGTTACATTTCATCTAAACTGCTTAGATTCAATGACCAATTGGGGTGCTTCACTACATAATAGCTCGATTTTTGAAAGACAAATTGGGACAAACTAATTGAGAGATTTGTCCACTAGGTGGCACGTTAGGTCAACATCGATCATTAGAGAAAAGTTTCAAGCCCTCTAATAGATTTATATTTTTCGAAAATAAACTTAACTGCAGCGGATTTTCATCCTTCAAATCATTAGTCACGTTTCAGCTGAAAATCACGCAGTAGTCTAAACACTGATTTTACAAATGACACTCAAAATTAAAATGGGTTAATGTGATAAAATCGCTTTGGCCAGAGGAGTCTGCTGGTGCCCTGAATTTCACAAATCGATAACTTTGTGAGTCATAACGTATGCTACAATGCCAAAAAAAAACAACTAAGTTATATGAGATTTGACATTACCAACCTCATTTAAGGAAAAAAAATGCAAGCTATGTATTTTTTTTTTTGAGAAAGGGTTCATAAAAACAAGTGTGTCTGGTAAAGGCAGCTAGCAGGCTAGCTAATTTGTTATGAATGTTTTTAATATTGGTCTCGAATACACAAAGGGGACGATGAACGCGAGGGTGCGTTTTGGTGATTTTTTTTCACATAGCACCTAACGTTACAGTAAATCGACTTAAAACTACTCCGTCACTTTTTATCATACAGAAACGAGTAATATATATCATTCGAAGTGAAAGGGTCTGTTTTTATTTCTGTACACTCACAATAAAATAAAGAAAGGCTAGGTTACATACCTGCAGATGCTTCCTCAGGTTCGACATTGAAGCTTTTGATGTCGAAAGTATTTTAACAGCTGGCAAACAATTTTTGCACTGAACTGTTATATTTGGGCCCCTCTCGGATTTCAGGGTGAAATTATTTTTAAATTTCCAGCAATGAAATGCATTTTTATCATTCGCCATGGTGGCAGCTTTCAGACTGGTTGTAGTAGCCTAGCAGCAAAGAGGATTAACGTAATTGGCAGACGTGGTGCGCCGCAAATTCAAACCGATGAACCAATCAAAAGCATCAAAATAGCACTGCTTTAATAAATGGCTTTAGCAGAAGGCATCGTGCATATCAAAAACAGGCAAAGCAACAGATTAATATTATTCAACATATCCCAGATTTTTAAAGAACATTTTTAGATGTAACCCCATTTGTAATATTTAACATTTTCATAAGTAACTGTAATTTAATTACATTTTTTTGTCAGTAACTGTAACGAATTACTGTTACATTTATTTTGTAATTAAATTACGTAACGCCGTTACATGTAACTAGTTACTCCCCAACACTGGTTAGGACAGAAGTGTTAAGTGATCATCGGTTCGGTTAGGACAGAAGTGTTAAGTGCGGTTCGGTTAGCACAGAAGTGTTAAGTGATCATCGGTTCGGTTAGGACAGAAGTGTTAAGTGCGGTTTGGTTAGCACAGAAGTGTTAAGTGCGGTTTGGTTAGCACAGAAGTGTTAAGTGCGGTTTGGTTAGCACAGAAGTGTTAAGTGCGGTTTGGTTAGGACAGAAGTGTTAAGTGCGGTTTGGTTAGGACAGAAGTGTTAAGTGCGGTTTGGTTAGGACAGAAGTGTTAAGTGCGGTTCGGTTAGGACAGAAGTGTTAAGTGCGGTTTGGTTAGGACAGAAGTGTTAAGTGATCATCGGTTCGGTTAGGACAGAAGTGTTAAGAGCGGTTTGGTTAGCACAGAAGTGTTAAGTGCGGTTTGGTTAGCACAGAAGTGTTAAGTGCGGTTTGGTTAGCACAGAAGTGTTAAGTGCGGTTTGGTTAGGACAGAAGTGTTAAGTGCGGTTTGGTGGTTTGGTTAGCACAGTAGTGTTAAGTGCGGTTTGGTTAGCACAGAAGTGTTAAGTGCGGTTCGGTTAGGACAGAAGTGTTAAGTGATCATCGGTTTGGTTAGCACAGAAGTGTTAAGTGCGGTTTGGTTAGGACAGAAGTGTTAAGTGCGGTTTGGTTAGGACAGAAGTGTTAAGTGCGGTTCGGTTAGGACAGTCGGTTAGGACAGAAGTGTTAAGTGCGGTTAGGTTAGCACAGAAGTGTTAAGTGCGGTTCGGTTAGGACAGAAGTGTTAAGTGCGGTTCGGTTAGCACAGAAGTGTTAAGTGCGGTTCGGTTAGGACAGAAGTGTTAAGTGCGGTTCAGTTAGCACAGAAGTGTTAAGTGCGGTTCGGTTAGCACAGAAGTGTTAAGTGACGTTTGGTTAGGACAGAAGTGTTAAGTGCGGTTCGGTTAGCACAGAAGTGTTAAGTGCGGTTCGGTTAGGACAGAAGTGTTAAGTGCGGTTTGGTTAGGACAGAAGTGTTAAGTGCGGTTTGGTTAGGACAGAAGTGTTAAGTGCGGTTCGGTTAGCACAGAAGTGTTAAATGCGGTTTGGTTAGCACAGAAGTGTTAAGTGAGGTTTGGTTAGCACAGAAGTGTTAAGTGCGGTTTGGTTAGCACAGAAGTGTTAAGTGCGGTTCAGTTAGCACAGAAGTGTTAAATGCGGTTTGGTTAGCACAGAAGTGTTAAGTGAGGTTTGGTTAGCACAGAAGTGTTAAGTGCGGTTCAGTTAGCACAGAAGTGTTAAATGCGGTTTGGTTAGCACAGAAGTGTTAAGTGAGGTTTGGTTAGCACAGAAGTGTTAAGTGCGGTTTGGTTAGCACAGAAGTGTTAAGTGCGGTTTGGTTAGCACAGAAGTGTTAAGTGCGGTTCGGTTAGGACAGAAGTGTTAAGTGATCATCGGTTTGGTTAGCACAGAAGTGTTAAGTGAGGTTTGGTTAGCACAGAAGTGTTAAGTGCGGTTTGGTTAGCACAGAAGTGTTAAGTGCGGTTTGGTTTGGACAGAAGTGTTAAGTGCGGTTCGGTTAGGACAGAAGTGTTAAGTGCGGTTTGGTTAGGACAGAAGTGTTAAGTGCGGTTCGGTTAGGACAGAAGTGTTAAGTGCGGTTTGGTTAGCACAGAAGTGTTAAGTGCGGTTTGGTTAGCACAGAAGTGTTAAGTGCGGTTTTGTTAGCACAGAAGTGTTAAGTGCGGTTCGGTTAGGACAGAAGTGTTAAGTGATCATCGGTTCGGTTAGGACAGAAGTGTTAAGTGCGGTTTGGTTAGCACAGAAGTGTTAAGTGCGGTTTGGTTAGCACAGAAGTGTTAAGTGCGGTTTGGTTAGGACAGAAGTGTTAAGTGCGGTTTGGTTAGGACAGAAGTGTTAAGTGCGGTTCGGTTAGGACAGAAGTGTTAAGTGATCATCGGTTTGGTTAGCACAGAAGTGTTAAGTGCGGTTTGGTTAGCACAGAAGTGTTAAGTGCGGTTTGGTTAGCACAGAAGTGTTAAGTGATCATCGGTTTGGTTAGCACAGAAGTGTTAAGTGCGGTTTGGTTAGGACAGAAGTGTTAAGTGCGGTTTGGTTAGGACAGAAGTGTTAAGTGCGGTTCGGTTAGGACAGTCGGTTAGGACAGAAGTGTTAAGTGCGGTTCGGTTAGCACAGAAGTGTTAAGTGCGGTTCAGTTAGCACAGAAGTGTTAAATGCGGTTTGGTTAGCACAGAAGTGTTAAGTGAGGTTTGGTTAGCACAGAAGTGTTAAGTGCGGTTTGGTTAGCACAGAAGTGTTAAGTGCGGTTTGGTTAGCACAGAAGTGTTAAGTGCGGTTCGGTTAGGACAGAAGTGTTAAGTGCGGTTTGGTTAGCACAGAAGTGTTAAGTGCGGTTTGGTTAGCACAGAAGTGTTAAGTGCGGTTTGGTTAGCACAGAAGTGTTAAGTGCGGTTTGGTTAGGACAGAAGTGTTAAGTGCGGTTTGGTTAGGACAGAAGTGTTAAGTGCGGTTCGGTTAGGACAGAAGTGTTAAGTGATCATCGGTTTGGTTAGCACAGAAGTGTTAAGTGAGGTTTGGTTAGCACAGAAGTGTTAAGTGCGGTTTGGTTAGCACAGAAGTGTTAAGTGCGGTTTGGTTAGCACAGAAGTGTTAAGTGATCATCGGTTTGGTTAGCACAGAAGTGTTAAGTGCGGTTTGGTTAGGACAGAAGTGTTAAGTGCGGTTTGGTTAGGACAGAAGTGTTAAGTGCGGTTCGGTTAGGACAGTCGGTTAGGACAGAAGTGTTAAGTGCGGTTCGGTTAGCACAGAAGTGTTAAGTGCGGTTCAGTTAGCACAGAAGTGTTAAATGCGGTTCGGTTAGCACAGAAGTGGTAAGTGACTTTTGGTTAGGACAGAAATGTTAAGTGCGGTTCGGTTAGTACAGAAGTGTTAAGTGATCATCGGTTCGGTTAGGACAGAAGTGTTAAGTGTGGTTCGTTTAGGACAGATGTGTTAAGTGATCATCGGTTCGGTTAGGACAGATGTGTTAAGTGATCATCGGTTCGGTTAGGACAGAAGTGTTAAGTGCGGTTTGGTTAGGACAGAAGTGTTAAGTGCGGTTCGGTTAGGACAGAAGTGTTAAGTGATCATCGGTTTGGTTAGCACAGAAGTGTTAAGTGCGGTTTGGTTAGCACAGAAGTGTTAAGTGCGGTTTGGTTAGCACAGAAGTGTTAAGTGATCATCGGTTTGGTTAGCACAGAAGTGTTAAGTGAGGTTCGGTTAGGACAGAAGTGTTAAGTGCGGTTTGGTTAGCACAGAAGTGTTAAGTGAGGTTTGGTTAGCACAGAAGTGTTAAGTGCGGTTCGGTTAGCACAGAAGTGTTAAGTGATCATCGGTTTGGTTAGCACAGAAGTGTTAAGTGCGGTTTGGTTAGGACAGAAGTGTTAAGTGCGGTTTGGTTAGGACAGAAGTGTTAAGTGCGGTTCGGTTAGGACAGAAGTGTTAAGTGATCATCGGTTTGGTTAGCACAGAAGTGTTAAGTGAGGTTTGGTTAGCACAGAAGTGTTAAGTGCGGTTTGGTTAGGACAGAAGTGTTAAGTGCGGTTCGGTTAGGACAGTCGGTTAGGACAGAAGTGTTAAGTGCGGTTCGGTTAGCACAGAAGTGTTAAGTGCGGTTCATTTAGCACAGAAGTGTTAAATGCGGTTCGGTTAGCACAGAAGTGGTAAGTGACTTTTGGTTAGTACAGAAGTGTTAAGTGCGGTTCGGTTAGTACAGAAGTGTTAAGTGATCATCAGTTCGGTTAGGACAGAAGTGTTAAGTGTATTTCGTTTAGGACAGATGTGTTAAGTGATCATCGGTTCGGTTAGGACAGATGTGTTAAGTGATCATCGGTTCGGTTAGGACAGAAGTGTTAAGTGATCATCGGTTCGGTTAGGACAGAAGTGTTAAGTGTGGTTCGTTTAGGACAGATGTGTTAAGTGATCATCGGTTCGGTTAGGACAGATGTGTTAAGTGATCATCGGTTCGGTTAGGAAAGAAGTGTTAAGTGTGGTTTGGTTAGCACAGAAGTGTTAAGTGCGGTTTGGTTAGGACAGAAGTGTTAAGTGATCATCGGATTGGTTAGCACAGAAGTGTTAAGTGAGGTTTGGTTAGCACAGAAGTGTTAAGTGCGGTTTGGTTAGCACAGAAGTGTTAAGTGCGGTTTGGTTAGCACAGAAGTGTTAAGTGCGGTTTGGTTAGCACAGAAGTGTTAAGTGCGGTTCGGTTAGGACAGAAGTGTTAAGTGATCATCGGTTTGGTTAGCACAGAAGTGTTAAGTGAGGTTTGGTTAGCACAGAAGTGTTAAGTGCGGTTTGGTTAGCACAGAAGTGTTAAGTGCGGTTTGGTTAGCACAGAAGTGTTAAGTGCGGTTCGGTTAGGACAGAAGTGTTAAGTGATCATCGGTTCGGTTAGGACAGAAGTGTTAAGTGCGGTTTGGTTAGCACAGAAGTGTTAAGTGCGGTTTGGTTAGCACAGAAGTGTTAAGTGCGGTTTGGTTAGGACAGAAGTGTTAAGTGCGGTTTGGTTAGGACAGAAGTGTTAAGTGCGGTTCGGTTAGGACAGAAGTGTTAAGTGATCATCGGTTTGGTTAGCACAGAAGTGTTAAGTGAGGTTTGGTTAGCACAGAAGTGTTAAGTGCGGTTTGGTTAGCACAGAAGTGTTAAGTGAGGTTTGGTTAGCACAGAAGTGTTAAGTGATCATCGGTTTGGTTAGCACAGAAGTGTTAAGTGCGGTTTGGTTAGGACAGAAGTGTTAAGTGCGGTTTGGTTAGGACAGAAGTGTTAAGTGCGGTTCGGTTAGGACAGTCGGTTAGGACAGAAGTGTTAAGTGCGGTTCGGTTAGCACAGAAGTGTTAAGTGCGGTTCAGTTAGCACAGAAGTGTTAAATGCGGTTCGGTTAGCACAGAAGTGGTAAGTGACTTTTGGTTAGGACAGAAGTGTTAAGTGCGGTTCGGTTAGTACAGAAGTGTTAAGTGATCATCGGTTCGGTTAGGACAGAAGTGTTAAGTGTGGTTCGTTTAGGACAGATGTGTTAAGTGATCATCGGTTCGGTTAGGACAGATGTGTTAAGTGATCATCGGTTCGGTTAGGACAGAAGTGTTAAGTGCGGTTTGGTTAGGACAGAAGTGTTAAGTGCGGTTCGGTTAGGACAGAAGTGTTAAGTGATCATCGGTTTGGTTAGCACAGAAGTGTTAAGTGAGGTTTGGTTAGCACAGAAGTGTTAAGTGCGGTTTGGTTAGCACAGAAGTGTTAAGTGATCATCGGTTTGGTTAGCACAGAAGTGTTAAGTGCGGTTTGGTTAGGACAGAAGTGTTAAGTGCGGTTTGGTTAGGACAGAAGTGTTAAGTGCGGTTCGGTTAGGACAGAAGTGTTAAGTGATCATCGGTTTGGTTAGCACAGAAGTGTTAAGTGAGGTTTGGTTAGCACAGAAGTGTTCAGTGCGGTTTGGTTAGGACAGAAGTGTTAAGTGCGGTTCGGTTAGGACAGTCGGTTAGGACAGAAGTGTTAAGTGCGGTTCGGTTAGCACAGAAGTGTTAAGTGCGGTTCAGTTAGCACAGAAGTGTTAAATGCGGTTCGGTTAGCACAGAAGTGGTAAGTGACTTTTGGTTAGGACAGAAGTGTTAAGTGCGGTTCGGTTAGTACAGAAGTGTTAAGTGATCATCAGTTCGGTTAGGACAGAAGTGTTAAGTGTGGTTCGTTTAGGACAGATGTGTTAAGTGATCATCGGTTCGGTTAGGACAGATGTGTTAAGTGATCATCGGTTCGGTTAGGACAGAAGTGTTAAGTGATCATCGGTTCGGTTAGGACAGAAGTGTTAAGTGTGGTTCGTTTAGGACAGATGTGTTAAGTGATCATCGGTTCGGTTAGGACAGATGTGTTAAGTGATCATCGGTTCGGTTAGGAAAGAAGTGTTAAGTGTGGTTTGGTTAGCACAGAAGTGTTAAGTACGGTTTGGTTAGCACAGAAGTGTTAAGTGCGGTTCGGTTAGGACAGAAGTGTTAAGTGATCATCGGATTGGTTAGCACAGAAGTGTTAAGTGAGGTTTGGTTAGCACAGAAGTGTTAAGTGCGGTTTGGTTAGCACAGAAGTGTTAAGTGCGGTTTGGTTAGCACAGAAGTGTTAAGTGCGGTTCGGTTAGGACAGAAGTGTTAAGTGATCATCGGTTTGGTTAGCACAGAAGTGTTAAGTGAGGTTTGGTTAGCACAGAAGTGTTAAGTGCGGTTTGGTTAGCACAGAAGTGTTAAGTGCGGTTTGGTTAGCACAGAAGTGTTAAGTGCGGTTCGGTTAGGACAGAAGTGTTAAGTGATCATCGGTTCGGTTAGGACAGAAGTGTTAAGTGCGGTTTGGTTAGCACAGAAGTGTTAAGTGCGGTTTGGTTAGCACAGAAGTGTTAAGTGCGGTTTGGTTAGGACAGAAGTGTTAAGTGCGGTTTGGTTAGGACAGAAGTGTTAAGTGCGGTTCGGTTAGGACAGAAGTGTTAAGTGATCATCGGTTTGGTTAGCACAGAAGTGTTAAGTGAGGTTTGGTTAGCACAGAAGTGTTAAGTGCGGTTTGGTTAGCACAGAAGTGTTAAGTGAGGTTTGGTTAGCACAGAAGTGTTAAGTGATCATCGGTTTGGTTAGCACAGAAGTGTTAAGTGCGGTTTGGTTAGGACAGAAGTGTTAAGTGCGGTTTGGTTAGGACAGAAGTGTTAAGTGCGGTTCGGTTAGGACAGTCGGTTAGGACAGAAGTGTTAAGTGCGGTTCGGTTAGCACAGAAGTGTTAAGTGCGGTTCAGTTAGCACAGAAGTGTTAAATGCGGTTCGGTTAGCACAGAAGTGGTAAGTGACTTTTGGTTAGGACAGAAGTGTTAAGTGCGGTTCGGTTAGTACAGAAGTGTTAAGTGATCATCGGTTCGGTTAGGACAGAAGTGTTAAGTGTGGTTCGTTTAGGACAGATGTGTTAAGTGATCATCGGTTCGGTTAGGACAGATGTGTTAAGTGATCATCGGTTCGGTTAGGACAGAAGTGTTAAGTGCGGTTTGGTTAGGACAGAAGTGTTAAGTGCGGTTCGGTTAGGACAGAAGTGTTAAGTGATCATCGGTTTGGTTAGCACAGAAGTGTTAAGTGAGGTTTGGTTAGCACAGAAGTGTTAAGTGCGGTTTGGTTAGCACAGAAGTGTTAAGTGATCATCGGTTTGGTTAGCACAGAAGTGTTAAGTGCGGTTTGGTTAGGACAGAAGTGTTAAGTGCGGTTTGGTTAGGACAGAAGTGTTAAGTGCGGTTCGGTTAGGACAGAAGTGTTAAGTGATCATCGGTTTGGTTAGCACAGAAGTGTTAAGTGAGGTTTGGTTAGCACAGAAGTGTTCAGTGCGGTTTGGTTAGGACAGAAGTGTTAAGTGCGGTTCGGTTAGGACAGTCGGTTAGGACAGAAGTGTTAAGTGCGGTTCGGTTAGCACAGAAGTGTTAAGTGCGGTTCAGTTAGCACAGAAGTGTTAAATGCGGTTCGGTTAGCACAGAAGTGGTAAGTGACTTTTGGTTAGGACAGAAGTGTTAAGTGCGGTTCGGTTAGTACAGAAGTGTTAAGTGATCATCAGTTCGGTTAGGACAGAAGTGTTAAGTGTGGTTCGTTTAGGACAGATGTGTTAAGTGATCATCGGTTCGGTTAGGACAGATGTGTTAAGTGATCATCGGTTCGGTTAGGACAGAAGTGTTAAGTGATCATCGGTTCGGTTAGGACAGAAGTGTTAAGTGTGGTTCGTTTAGGACAGATGTGTTAAGTGATCATCGGTTCGGTTAGGACAGATGTGTTAAGTGATCATCGGTTCGGTTAGGAAAGAAGTGTTAAGTGTGGTTTGGTTAGCACAGAAGTGTTAAGTACGGTTTGGTTAGCACAGAAGTGTTAAGTGCGGTTCGGTTAGGACAGAAGTGTTAAGTGATCATCGGATTGGTTAGCACAGAAGTGTTAAGTGAGGTTTGGTTAGCACAGAAGTGTTAAGTGCGGTTTGGTTAGCACAGAAGTGTTAAGTGCGGTTTGGTTAGCACAGAAGTGTTAAGTGCGGTTCGGTTAGGACAGAAGTGTTAAGTGATCATCGGTTTGGTTAGCACAGAAGTGTTAAGTGAGGTTTGGTTAGCACAGAAGTGTTAAGTGCGGTTTGGTTAGCACAGAAGTGTTAAGTGCGGTTTGGTTAGCACAGAAGTGTTAAGTGCGGTTCGGTTAGGACAGAAGTGTTAAGTGATCATCGGTTCGGTTAGGACAGAAGTGTTAAGTGCGGTTTGGTTAGCACAGAAGTGTTAAGTGCGGTTTGGTTAGCACAGAAGTGTTAAGTGCGGTTTGGTTAGGACAGAAGTGTTAAGTGCGGTTTGGTTAGGACAGAAGTGTTAAGTGCGGTTCGGTTAGGACAGAAGTGTTAAGTGATCATCGGTTTGGTTAGCACAGAAGTGTTAAGTGAGGTTTGGTTAGCACAGAAGTGTTAAGTGCGGTTTGGTTAGCACAGAAGTGTTAAGTGCGGTTTGGTTAGGACAGAAGTGTTAAGTGATCATCGGTTTGGTTAGCACAGAAGTGTTAAGTGCGGTTTGGTTAGGACAGAAGTGTTAAGTGCGGTTTGGTTAGGACAGAAGTGTTAAGTGCGGTTCGGTTAGGACAGTCGGTTAGGACAGAAGTGTTAAGTGCGGTTCGGTTAGCACAGAAGTGTTAAGTGCGGTTCAGTTAGCACAGAAGTGTTAAATGCGGTTCGGTTAGCACAGAAGTGGTAAGTGACTTTTGGTTAGGACAGAAGTGTTAAGTGATCATCGGTTCGGTTAGGACAGAAGTGTTAAGTGTGGTTCGTTTAGGACAGATGTGTTAAGTGATCATCGGTTCGGTTAGGACAGATGTGTTAAGTGATCATCGGTTCGGTTAGGACAGAAGTGTTAAGTGCGGTTTGGTTAGGACAGAAGTGTTAAGTGCGGTTCGGTTAGGACAGAAGTGTTAAGTGATCATCGGTTTGGTTAGCACAGAAGTGTTAAGTGAGGTTTGGTTAGCACAGAAGTGTTAAGTGCGGTTTGGTTAGCACAGAAGTGTTAAGTGATCATCGGTTTGGTTAGCACAGAAGTGTTAAGTGCGGTTTGGTTAGGACAGAAGTGTTAAGTGCGGTTTGGTTAGGACAGAAGTGTTAAGTGCGGTTCGGTTAGGACAGAAGTGTTAAGTGATCATCGGTTTGGTTAGCACAGAAGTGTTAAGTGAGGTTTGGTTAGCACAGAAGTGTTAAGTGCGGTTTGGTTAGGACAGAAGTGTTAAGTGCGGTTCGGTTAGGACAGTCGGTTAGGACAGAAGTGTTAAGTGCGGTTCGGTTAGCACAGAAGTGTTAAGTGCGGTTCAGTTAGCACAGAAGTGTTAAATGCGGTTCGGTTAGCACAGAAGTGTTAAGTGATCATCGGTTCGGTTAGGACAGAAGTGTTAAGTGTGGTTCGTTTAGGACAGATGTGTTAAGTGATCATCGGTTCGGTTAGGACAGATGTGTTAAGTGATCATCGGTTCGGTTAGGACAGAAGTGTTAAGTGATCATCGGTTCGGTTAGGACAGAAGTGTTAAGTGTGGTTCGTTTAGGACAGATGTGTTAAGTGATCATCGGTTCGGTTAGGACAGATGTGTTAAGTGATCATCGGTTCGGTTAGGAAAGAAGTGTTAAGTGTGGTTTGGTTAGCACAGAAGTGTTAAGTACGGTTTGGTTAGCACAGAAGTGTTAAGTGCGGTTCGGTTAGGACAGAAGTGTTAAGTGATCATCGGTTTGGTTAGCACAGAAGTGTTAAGTGAGGTTTGGTTAGCACAGAAGTGTTAAGTGCGGTTTGGTTAGCACAGAAGTGTTAAGTGCGGTTTGGTTAGCACAGAAGTGTTAAGTGCGGTTTGGTTAGGACAGAAGTGTTAAGTGATCATCGGTTTGGTTAGCACAGAAGTGTTAAGTGCGGTTTGGTTAGGACAGAAGTGTTAAGTGCGGTTTGGTTAGGACAGAAGTGTTAAGTGTGGTTCGGTTAGGACAGTCGGTTAGGACAGAAGTGTTAAGTGCGGTTCGGTTAGCACAGAAGTGTTAAGTGCGGTTCGGTTAGGACAGAAGTGTTAAGTGCGGTTCAGTTAGCACAGAAGTGTTAAGTGCGGTTCGGTTAGCACAGAAGTGTTAAGTAACGTTTGGTTAGGACAGAAGTGTTAAGTGCGGTTCGGTTAGTACAGAAGTGTTAAGTGATCATCGGTTCGGTTAGGACAGAAGTGTTAAGTGATCATCGGTTCGGTTAGGACAGAAGTGTTAAGTGATCATCGGTTCGGTTAGGACAGAAGTGTTAAATGATCATCGGTTCGGTTAGGACAGAAGTGTTAAGTGTGGTTCATTTAGGACAGATGTGTTGAGTGATCATCGGTTCGGTTAGGACAGATGTGTTAAGTGATCATCGGTTCGGTTAGGACAGAAGTGTTAAGTGATCATCGGTTCGGTTAGGACAGAAGTGTTAAGTGTGGTTCGTTTAGGACAGAAGTGTTAAGTGATCATCGGTTCGGTTAGGACAGAAGTGTTAAATGATCATCGGTTCGGTTAGGACAGAAGTGTTAAGTGTGGTTCATTTAGGACAGGTGTTAAGTGATCATCGGTTCGGTTAGGACAGAAGTGTTAAGTGTGGTTCATTTAGGACAGATGTGTTAAGTGATCATCGGTTCGGTTAGGACAGAAGTGTTAAGTGTGGTTCATTTAGGACAGATGTGTTAAGTGATCATCGGTTCGGTTAGGACAGATGTGTTAAGTGATCATCGGTTTGGTTAGCACAGAAGTGTTAAGTGCGGTTTGGTTAGGACAGAAGTGTTAAGTGCAGTTTGGTTAGGACAGAAGTGTTAAGTGTGGTTCGGTTAGGACAGATGTGTTAAGTGATCATCGGTTCGGTTAGGACAGAAGTGTTAAGTGTGGTTCATTTAGGACAGATGTGTTAAGTGATCATCGGTTCGGTTAGGACAGATGTGTTAAGTGATCATCGGTTTGGTTAGCACAGAAGTGTTAAATGCGGTTTGGTTAGGACAGAAGTGTTAAGTGCGGTTTGGTTAGGACAGAAGTGTTAAGTGTGGTTCGGTTAGGACAGTCGGTTAGGACAGAAGTGTTAAGTGCGGTTCGGTTAGCACAGAAGTGTTAAGTGCGGTTCGGTTAGGACAGAAGTGTTAAGTGCGGTTCAGTTAGCACAGAAGTGTTAAGTGCGGTTCGGTTAGCACAGAAGTGTTAAGTAACGTTTGGTTAGTACAGAAGTGTTAAGTGATCATCGGTTCGGTTAGTACAGAAGTGTTAAGTGATCATCGGTTCGGTTAGGACAGATGTGTTAAGTGATCATCGGTTCGGTTAGGACAGAAGTGTTAAGTGATCATCAGTTCGGTTAGGACAGAAGTGTTAAATGATCATCGGTTCGGTTAGGACAGAAGTGTTAAGTGTGGTTCATTTAGGACAGATGTGTTAAGTGATCATCGGTTCGGTTAGGACAGATGTGTTAAGTGATCATCGGTTCGGTTAGGACAGAAGTGTTAAGTGATCATCGGTTCGGTTAGGACAGAAGTGTTAAGTGTGGTTCGTTTAGGACAGAAGTGTTAAGTGATCATCGGTTCGGTTAGGACAGAAGTGTTAAATGATCATCGGTTCGGTTAGGACAGAAGTGTTAAGTGTGGTTCATTTAGGACAGATGTGTTAAGTGTGGTTCATTTAGGACAGATGTGTTAAGTGATCATCGGTTCGGTTAGGACAGAAGTGTTAAGTGTGGTTCATTTAGGACAGATGTGTTAAGTGATCATCGGTTCGGTTAGGACAGAAGTGTTAAGTGTGGTTCATTTAGGGATGATGTGTTAAGTGATCATCGGTTCGGTTAGGACAGAAGTGTTAAGTGTGGTTCATTTAGGGATGATGTGTTAAGTGATCATCGGTTCGGTTAGGACAGAAGTGTTAAGTGTGGTTCATTTAGGACAGATGTGTTAAGTGATCATCGGTTCGGTTAGGACAGAAGTGTTAAGTGATCATCGGTTCGGTTAGGACAGAAGTGTTAAGTGTGGTTCATTTAGGACAGATGTGTTAAGTGATCATCGGTTCAGTTAGGACAGATGTGTTAAGTGATCATCGGTTCGGTTAGGACAGAAGTGTTAAGTGATCATCGGTTCGGTTAGGACAGAAGTGTTAAGTGGGGTTCGGTTAGGACAGAAGTGTTAAGTGATCATCGGTTCGGTTAGGACAGAAGTGTTAAGTGTGGTTCGGTTAGGACAGAAGTGTTAAGTGATCATCGGTTCGGTTAGGACAGAAGTGTTAAGTGATCATCGGTTCGGTTAGGACAGAAGTGTTAAGTGCGGTTTGGTTAGCACAGAAGTGTTAAGTGCGGTTCGGTTAGGACAGAAGTGTTAAGTGATCATCGGTTTGGTTAGCACAGAAGTGTTAAGTGAGGTTTTGTTAGCACAGAAGTGTTAAGTGCGGTTTGGTTAGCACAGAAGTGTTAAGTGCGGTTTGGTTAGCACAGAAGTGTTAAGTGCGGTTTGGTTAGGACAGAAGTGTTAAGTGATCATCGGTTTGGTTAGCACAGAAGTGTTAAGTGCGGTTTGGTTAGGACAGAAGTGTTAAGTGCGGTTTGGTTAGGACAGAAGTGTTAAGTGTGGTTCGGTTAGGACAGTCGGTTAGGACAGAAGTGTTAAGTGCGGTTCGGTTAGCACAGAAGTGTTAAGTGCGGTTCGGTTAGGACAGAAGTGTTAAGTGCGGTTCAGTTAGCACAGAAGTGTTAAGTGCGGTTCGGTTAGCACAGAAGTGTTAAGTAACGTTTGGTTAGGACAGAAGTGTTAAGTGCGGTTCGGTTAGTACAGAAGTGTTAAGTGATCATCGGTTCGGTTAGGACAGAAGTGTTAAGTGATCATCGGTTCGGTTAGGACAGAAGTGTTAAGTGATCATCGGTTCGGTTAGGACAGAAGTGTTAAATGATCATCGGTTCGGTTAGGACAGAAGTGTTAAGTGTGGTTCATTTAGGACAGATGTGTTGAGTGATCATCGGTTCGGTTAGGACAGATGTGTTAAGTGATCATCGGTTCGGTTAGGACAGAAGTGTTAAGTGATCATCGGTTCGGTTAGGACAGAAGTGTTAAGTGTGGTTCGTTTAGGACAGAAGTGTTAAGTGATCATCGGTTCGGTTAGGACTGAAGTGTTAAATGATCATCGGTTCGGTTAGGACAGAAGTGTTAAGTGTGGTTCATTTAGGACAGATGTGTTAAGTGATCATCGGTTCGGTTAGGACAGAAGTGTTAAGTGTGGTTCATTTAGGACAGATGTGTTAAGTGATCATCGGTTCGGTTAGGACAGATGTGTTAAGTGATCATCGGTTTGGTTAGCACAGAAGTGTTAAGTGCGGTTTGGTTAGGACAGAAGTGTTAAGTGCAGTTTGGTTAGGACAGAAGTGTTAAGTGTGGTTCGGTTAGGACAGATGTGTTAAGTGATCATCGGTTCGGTTAGGACAGAAGTGTTAAGTGTGGTTCATTTAGGACAGATGTGTTAAGTGATCATCGGTTCGGTTAGGACAGATGTGTTAAGTGATCATCGGTTTGGTTAGCACAGAAGTGTTAAATGCGGTTTGGTTAGGACAGAAGTGTTAAGTGCGGTTTGGTTAGGACAGAAGTGTTAAGTGTGGTTCGGTTAGGACAGTCGGTTAGGACAGAAGTGTTAAGTGCGGTTCGGTTAGCACAGAAGTGTTAAGTGCGGTTCGGTTAGGACAGAACTGTTAAGTGCGGTTCAGTTAGCACAGAAGTGTTAAGTGCGGTTCGGTTAGCACAGAAGTGTTAAGTAACGTTTGGTTAGGACAGAAGTGTTAAGTGCGGTTCGGTTAGTACAGAAGTGTTAAGTGATCATCGGTTCGGTTAGGACAGAAGTGTTAAGTGATCATCGGTTCGGTTAGGACAGATGTGTTAAGTGATCATCGGTTCGGTTAGGACAGAAGTGTTAAGTGATCATCAGTTCGGTTAGGACAGAAGTGTTAAATGATCATCGGTTCGGTTAGGACAGAAGTGTTAAGTGTGGTTCATTTAGGACAGATGTGTTAAGTGATCATCGGTTCGGTTAGGACAGATGTGTTAAGTGATCATCGGTTCGGTTAGGACAGAAGTGTTAAGTGATCATCGGTTCGGTTAGGACAGAAGTGTTAAGTGTGGTTCGTTTAGGACAGAAGTGTTAAGTGATCATCGGTTCGGTTAGGACAGAAGTGTTAAATGATCATCGGTTCGGTTAGGACAGAAGTGTTAAGTGTGGTTCATTTAGGACAGATGTGTTAAGTGTGGTTCATTTAGGACAGATGTGTTAAGTGATCATCGGTTCGGTTAGGACAGAAGTGTTAAGTGTGGTTCATTTAGGACAGATGTGTTAAGTGATCATCGGTTCGGTTAGGACAGAAGTGTTAAGTGTGGTTCATTTAGGGATGATGTGTTAAGTGATCATCGGTTCGGTTAGGACAGAAGTGTTAAGTGTGGTTCATTTAGGACAGATGTGTTAAGTGATCATCGGTTCGGTTAGGACAGAAGTGTTAAGTGATCATCGGTTCGGTTAGGACAGAAGTGTTAAGTGTGGTTCATTTAGGACAGATGTGTTAAGTGATCATCGGTTCAGTTAGGACAGATGTGTTAAGTGATCATCGGTTCGGTTAGGACAGAAGTGTTAAGTGATCATCGGTTCGGTTAGGACAGAAGTGTTAAGTGTGGTTCGGTTGGGACAGAAGTGTTAAGTGTGGTTCATTTAGGACAGATGTGTTAAGTGATCATCGGTTCATTTAGGACAGATGTGTTGAGTGATCATCGGTTCGGTTAGGACAGATGTGTTAAGTGATCATCGGTTCGGTTAGGACAGAAGTGTTAAGTGATCATCGGTTCGGTTAGGACAGAAGTGTTAAGTGTGGTTCGTTTAGGACAGAAGTGTTAAGTGATCATCGGTTCGGTTAGGACTGAAGTGTTAAATGATCATCGGTTCGGTTAGGACAGAAGTGTTAAGTGTGGTTCATTTAGGACAGATGTGTTAAGTGATCATCGGTTCGGTTAGGACAGAAGTGTTAAGTGTGGTTCATTTAGGACAGATGTGTTAAGTGATCATCGGTTCGGTTAGGACAGATGTGTTAAGTGATCATCGGTTTGGTTAGCACAGAAGTGTTAAGTGCGGTTTGGTTAGGACAGAAGTGTTAAGTGCAGTTTGGTTAGGACAGAAGTGTTAAGTGTGGTTCGGTTAGGACAGATGTGTTAAGTGATCATCGGTTCGGTTAGGACAGAAGTGTTAAGTGTGGTTCATTTAGGACAGATGTGTTAAGTGATCATCGGTTCGGTTAGGACAGATGTGTTAAGTGATCATCGGTTTGGTTAGCACAGAAGTGTTAAATGCGGTTTGGTTAGGACAGAAGTGTTAAGTGCGGTTTGGTTAGGACAGAAGTGTTAAGTGTGGTTCGGTTAGGACAGTCGGTTAGGACAGAAGTGTTAAGTGCGGTTCGGTTAGCACAGAAGTGTTAAGTGCGGTTCGGTTAGGACAGAACTGTTAAGTGCGGTTCAGTTAGCACAGAAGTGTTAAGTGCGGTTCGGTTAGCACAGAAGTGTTAAGTAACGTTTGGTTAGGACAGAAGTGTTAAGTGCGGTTCGGTTAGTACAGAAGTGTTAAGTGATCATCGGTTCGGTTAGGACAGAAGTGTTAAGTGATCATCGGTTCGGTTAGGACAGATGTGTTAAGTGATCATCGGTTCGGTTAGGACAGAAGTGTTAAGTGATCATCAGTTCGGTTAGGACAGAAGTGTTAAATGATCATCGGTTCGGTTAGGACAGAAGTGTTAAGTGTGGTTCATTTAGGACAGATGTGTTAAGTGATCATCGGTTCGGTTAGGACAGATGTGTTAAGTGATCATCGGTTCGGTTAGGACAGAAGTGTTAAGTGATCATCGGTTCGGTTAGGACAGAAGTGTTAAGTGTGGTTCGTTTAGGACAGAAGTGTTAAGTGATCATCGGTTCGGTTAGGACAGAAGTGTTAAATGATCATCGGTTCGGTTAGGACAGAAGTGTTAAGTGTGGTTCATTTAGGACAGATGTGTTAAGTGTGGTTCATTTAGGACAGATGTGTTAAGTGATCATCGGTTCGGTTAGGACAGAAGTGTTAAGTGTGGTTCATTTAGGACAGATGTGTTAAGTGATCATCGGTTCGGTTAGGACAGAAGTGTTAAGTGTGGTTCATTTAGGGATGATGTGTTAAGTGATCATCGGTTCGGTTAGGACAGAAGTGTTAAGTGTGGTTCATTTAGGACAGATGTGTTAAGTGATCATCGGTTCGGTTAGGACAGAAGTGTTAAGTGATCATCGGTTCGGTTAGGACAGAAGTGTTAAGTGTGGTTCATTTAGGACAGATGTGTTAAGTGATCATCGGTTCAGTTAGGACAGATGTGTTAAGTGATCATCGGTTCGGTTAGGACAGAAGTGTTAAGTGATCATCGGTTCGGTTAGGACAGAAGTGTTAAGTGTGGTTCGGTTGGGACAGAAGTGTTAAGTGTGGTTCATTTAGGACAGATGTGTTAAGTGATCATCGGTTCGGTTAGGACAGATGTGTTAAGTGATCATCGGTTCGGTTAGGACAGAAGTGTTAAGTGTGGTTCATTTAGGACAGATATGTTAAGTGATCATCGGTTCGGTTAGGACAGAAGTGTTAAGTGTGGTTCATTTAGGACAGATGTGTTAAGTGATCATCGGTTCGGTTAGGACAGAAGTGTTAAGTGATCATCGGTTCGGTTAGGACAGAAGTGTTAAGTGTGGTTCATTTAGGACAGATGTGTTAAGTGATCATCGGTTCGGTTAGGACAGAAGTGTTAAGTGATCATCGGTGCGGTTAGGACAGAAGTGTTAAGTGATCATCGGTTCGGTTAGCACAGATGTGTTAAGTGATCATCGGTTCGGTTAGGACAGAAGTGTTAAGTGATCATCGGTTCGGTTAGGACAGAAGTGTTAAGTGATCATCGGTTCGGTTAGGACAGAAGTGTTAAGTGCGGTTCGGTTAGGACAGAAGTGTTAAGTGATCATCGGTTCGGTTAGGACAGAAGTGTTAAGTGTGGTTCGGTTAGGACAGAAGTGTTAAGTGATCATCGGTTCGGTTAGGACAGAAGTGTTAAGTGTGGTTCGGTTAGGACAGAAGTGTTAAGTGATCATCGGTTCGGTTAGGACAGAAGTGTTAAGTGTGGTTCGGTTAGGACAGAAGTGTTAAGTGATCATCGGTTCGGTTAGGACAGAAGTGTTAAGTGCGGTTCGGTTAGGACAGAAGTGTTAAGTGATCATCGGTTCGGTTAGGACAGAAGTGTTAAGTGTGGTTCGTTTAGGACAGATGTGTTAAGTGATCATCGGTTCGGTTAGGACAGAAGTGTTAAGTGCGGTTCGGTTAGGACAGAAGTGTTAAGTGCGGTTCGGTTAGGACAGAAGTGTTAAGTGTGGTTCGGTTGGGACAGAAGTGTTAAGTGTGGTTCGGATGGGACAGAAGGGGTTACATCAGCAGATCATTGATGGTGAAGTTGCAATTCTATGAATCAAATGGAGAGAAGTACTTTTTATGGGCTTTATCTATCTTTCCTTCCTGCACCTGGATTGTCTCTGAAGTCCATTAGACTGGCTAATGTCGGCAGGAGAAGAAAAGTTGATATTGGTGCTAGAGCAGACATCTTGGAGCCTGCTTGGACCTTTGTTGGTTATAGTCTTGAGGGTACTGTGGATTTTTAAATAAAGTTACTTTAAAGTTAAAAATGCTATAAAGTTGTATAGCAGTTTGCCTCGTCGTCTTAGGTAAATGGTAACATTTCTTAAAGAGGTTGTTCCACATTATTAAGCAGTCCTCGTGCAATATGCAGAAGAAGGAAGATGTTTCTGAAGATGAAAAGCATGTGTAGCAAATTAGCTGTGTAACGACACTAGCTCAAATAAAGGGAATATTAATAATTAATCAGGGATATGATTAACGTATCGCATACAGGTTAAATAACCCAAAAAGGGAATACACTGCCAATGTATTTGTATCCCTACGGATAGTTAACTACAACGGATTATAATTAATTATCAATACAGAAATTGATCAAATTGATCAATTGTATATATGAATAATCAATTACAACGAATTATAATTAATCATTTATATATCTAAGCTGAAAATAGATCAATTGTATATATGAATAATCAATCACAACAAATTATAATTAATCATTAACATATCAATAGTCTAGAATAGATCAATTCTCAGGATAACCTTCAATGAAATTAATCAAGTCATCGAATAATCTGTTCGTCCAGCAAACTGACCGTATGATCTCTTTATCAACTCTAAAGAAAAATTATCCTTCTTACAGGCTCAAGGAAAGGATTATTCTTCTGGCCATGAAAAATACCTCCCTGTCCTTAGAAGATTAGGCTACTAAAATAGTAACAAAAAGTAAAGCGTGTAGCTTTTAGATCGAACATTTAAGGGACTAGGTAATGTGAGCAGTAGACAGAGACAATCAAGAATATAATGGGTTTTAATAAACAAAACTACAAATACATGTGACTACAGTTAAACACGGAATATATATACATATATACAACAGAATAATGGCAGTAGACAATGAATGAGAATGAGTGATTGAGAGGAATAGAGAGAGATCACAGAATGATCACAGTATGGCAAAATCACAGACAAAGTACCCTTTGAGAGACAACAAGAAATCAAATCACCCTAAACAGGGTCAAACAATCTTAACGCATTAAAAGCTCGATAAAGCAGATACTTGCATATGGTTCTTTTTGTGTGGCTGAGGGAAGAAGGCGTGTGTGTGCCGGTCCTTTGGAGCTTAGCGTGTTCTCTCGTTCTTCCGGGGCGAGCGGAGTCGCGGGAAGATTTAAAGGTCCACTCGAACGTAAAGTTGACAGAATTCAGGCTAAGTTCATTTCACTCGTAGGTAGAAATGAACAAAGGAGAATACGAAAAACAAAGACAAAAGACTAAAGACTAACTGAAGACAAACTAAAAGAAAAACAAGTGGAAAACTGAAGAGAAAACTGAAGTGGGGAGAACTGAATGTCTTGTCCTCTTAAAGAAATCCTCGTTCACGCCTCCCTTTGGGTGAATGACAAATCACCTTCAGGGATTTTCGAGCGGGAAGTGTTTCTTTGTCCTGTCGGGATGGTTCATCTGCATAATTTATGAAGAGGTCAGAATTCGTCATTTCTACTCCAGAAAGGTGGGACGCATAGAATAAAACATTTTACTGTAATCTCCTGTATATGTTTAGCTCAGTCAGACCGAGACGGTTAACGAGATGCCAATAACGGCATGTAAAGGAAGGTGGAAATACAGAGTTACATTCGTATGCAGGAATAGGAGCGCTTAGAGTTCACTCCTACAACTAGAAAATCATAAACTAAGCTAATATGAACTGGGAAACACACAGGAGTATATCATATACATTTGACAGGCTTATATTCTAAGTTGAATGTTCAAAGTTTGTGTGTGCGTGAATGTGCGGAGAGTTGTTTCCAGTTGGCGCCTCAGAACTGATAGGAATCTCTTTGAAGCTCACAGAGGGAGGTTGGACGTGTTTCTGTTAAATTTCACCAAACTCAAAGGTGTCAAAAAGAGCAATCCGATTCAGACTCATTGGCGCTAAGCTGTGATTTACATAACAAGGGTCAAATGTTAAAAGGTTCTCTGAATCATAAAAATGAGTAATTCACATGACATTAAACATACGCTACAGCTGTATGAAATATTAATAATCAATTATAACTGCTTATAATTGATTATGAATATTTGTATCAGTTAATATAATTAACTTAATGCCGTAAATTAATATTACCATCAATAAACCTGTTTGTCCCGTGAACACTCAGGATTAATTGTTTATTAACTCTAAGAAATGTACATTTCCGGGGCATGGGAAAGGTCTTTCTTAATTTATAGTACTACGAAGAGCAGTAGCCAAAATCTATAATGATTAGTGACTCCAGTTATGAGCTTGAGACAAAGACAACTTTACGTGTGACATGAACAAGATTTTATAACTAGTCTAAACACTTAAACTACTCCAAAATACACACACATACATGCATACAGTTTACCAAGGGGAAGAGAGCTGAAGCAGAATATAGGATTACAAGTTATAGCATTGTTTGAAATTCAGCAGATCAACAACCTTGAGCAGTTTAGTTTTAACACGCCTTTCTTTAAAAAGGGGTAAAGGTGTATCACATAACGAGACTAAGTTTGATACTTGCATGTCTCGCCCATTTGAACTAAACTGTCCTGATGCAATTTGTTGAGGCTCCAGTTGATCTTTGCTGATGTGGTCTTGATGAGAGAGAACCAGTGGTAGTCAGAGTATCTTTGGTGAATGGAAAGACAAGGCCGCAGCCTGGCACAAACTTGGAGGGTCCTTAGAAACTTCTAATTCAGCATCATCTTCACGTCAGGATTCCAGTACGAGAGGAAGAGAGTTAAGAGAGCTTATGGCACATTTCCACTGCATGGTACGGTACGGCTCGCTTTAAATGGTACCACCTCTGTTGAGGTTCCAAGTGTACCGTATTGATACTAAAATGTGACGTGAAAACACTGCAGATCACTGATTGGTCAGACAGAATCGTCACTACCAGTGCCATTGTATTTGCGACACGATACACTAAACCCGCTAGATTTAAATAGCCAGTAGACAACAGCCAACATAGTTTCTTGCCGTTAAAAAGTTTCTTGCAAACTGTTTCTTGCAGTTAAAAACATCCACATGCCGAGAATCAAGAACACCATCCCCTCGATAGGCTCCATTGCTCCTGTGTTGTGCGTTTGAAATGTGCGCGTTTACGATGATGTCATGGCAGTAGAGGTGGCAACTATAACTATCAGTCCCACCCAGTTAGAAGCGGTACTAACTGCAGTGGGAAAGCAACCGAGCTAAACCGAACCACGCTGTACCAAGTCGAGTCGTACCACGCAGTTGAAAAGCGAAGCGAGCCAAACTGTTCCACGCTGAGTCGAACCGTACCGAGCCGAACTGAGCCGTTCCATGCAGTGGAAAAGCGCCATAAGAGCTGATCTTTAAATCGTGAAGATGTCACACCCTCTGGAGGTGTAAGAGCCAGTCAGACGTGTTCTCCTTAGGAGGGAAAAATGTCTTTTTTACGACCTTTTGTTCAAGCAGGCCTTTGAACATGTAATTTGATTGGATGTTTAAAGACAATAATCTTTAAGATGCTTATAATACTAATGCGTCACAAAGTTAGCCAGATGTAATGTAAATTAACAAATGGGGGACGAAGATTGGAGTTTATAGAGACTAAACGTGCCACACATATGATTTTGGTAAACCATTGTATGCAACAAAGTCTGAAACATTAATCCCAAAAGTTTACAAGAATACAAAAGCCAAACCACATAGAAGGAAAATCATTAGATGAGAAAATTAGATACATGTTTATATATATTTCTCAAGTGGTTACATATAGAATATATAGGATTGACATGGTGTATTTAAAATCCTCAGCAAGAATTTGAGAGTCACAGCTCTCTCTAGAAATTCCTTTGCGTCATAAAACTCTTTTATCAGTCTCAATGTGTCCTGTAACAAGACACTGTGTTCTGCCAGTGTGTTAGCTTCATTTGGGATGTTAGTTTTTGGGGGAAGTTTCACAGGCCTTTGTTGGGAGAGTGAGTTTGCTGGATTATTCATTAAATAAATGAATAATCTGTGTGTGTCTGATTGGTCCAGACGTTACACATGAAATAATGCATTGTCTTACAAAAGGCATGAAAACTATAATTTGGCGAAAATGAAATAGAGATTGTCAAACTGTCAAAAGATTTGTGAATTTGTGAGCAAATAAGAACTCGGTCAGACAAAGGCTTATTAAGGAAAATTTCCGTAAAACAAATACATTTTATTAAAAGGCCAGCTATAAAAAAAATACACTGTTGAGCAGCAAACAGATGTTTGAAGCTTCTGGAGTCTCTGGAGTCTACTCACCCTGCAGGCTGGCAGTTGTGCATAAAGCTGCATTTATGCCACTTATAACTTACAAATAACAATAATACAAGAAGAAGCAATTAAGGGCACATTTACACAACAATTATGTGCTTAAAAATATTTTGCATTTTGGCCGTTCATTTACACGACAACAGCGTTTTGGGTGCCTGAAAACGCAAAGTTTTGAAAACGGGTTTCAAAGACAAAGTGCAAGTTTTTGAAATGGTCTCCGTGTAAACAACAAAAACGTGAATCTGTGAAGACGATGACATCATGCACATGCCCATTGTGTTTAGTCTATAGTGTTTAATCGCCATCTAGTGGCCTGGCAGCAGAATACAGCGTTTTCAGTCAGTTTCGCGGATCTGTGTGAAAGGGGATCGTTTTGATAATGTTGTCGTCTGTATGCGGTAAACTCAAAGGAAAAACTTTTCAGCATATTGGTGTAAGCGTACCCTAAGACTGTCATTGCTGTTCATTAAAAAAGGTTTGGAATTGGAAATAAACTTAAGAATGGTTCCTGTCTTTGTTTTCTTTCTCTTCAGGCTGAATAATAGTGATGTATGTCTCGAGACCGGTCTTTGGTCTCGGTCTTGTCTTGGTCTCGCTGTCTCAGACCGACATAGTGGTCGGGGGATTTAGCAATACAATGCTACAATATCCACGATGACACAACGTTCGATAATGCAATTATTATTATTTTGCGCCCTTCAAATGCAACCAATCACATGCATGTGTTTTTTTTGTGACACAGCCGTTGCCGCTCATCCATCCATATAACATTATGCCTCAGTAGATCAGTTAATGTAAGAATTAGCCTACTATATTTCCGTATGTCTAAAGGGGGTCGCACACCAGACGAGAAGCGCAGCACCACGTCTTTAAAATTCGAACACATTATTCTCTGTACATTGTCTCAAATCGTCTCTGCACACTACACATTAATTGCGCAGATATTAACATAAAAAAATACATAATCTCTGTATTACATACATACTACATTACATACATAGTCTCCAATGCCATCTCTCTCATGTTCGTCCATCCTCAGGATGCTGCTGTTCTTCTTCATGCAAATTATTCTTTTTTTTTTATCCCCCAAGCTACTTCTACACCAAACACTGATCCCTAAACCTACCCGTCATAGTAACCTTAACCAATGAAATAAGCTGCAGGGTGGGATTTCTGCTTAACTGGTTTGCGCCCAGTGGGATTTTTTTTGTACTTTTTTAGAAAGATTAAAAATACGGGAGAAATATGGGAATATATTTAAACGGGATGATAGCGGGATAGCAAGGTAAAATACGGGAGAATCCCGGGAAAAACGGGAGGGTTGACAGGTATGAATATGTATTGAATGTAAACTGCGGTTGAACCCTAGTATGCTGCTGTTCTTGAATTCATACAAGGTATTGCTTAGCTTCAACACTAGTTTGTTTTTTTTCCCTCCGGTCTCGACTTGGTCTCAGTCTTGGTCTCGTCTTGGTCTCAGTCTTGGTCTCAGTCTTGGTCTCGTCTTGGTCTTGGTCTTGTCTTGGTCTGTCTTGGTCTCGATACCCTCTGGTCTTGGTCTTGACTTGGTCTGTCTTGGTCTTGGTCTCGATACCCTCTGGTCTTGGTAGTGTCTTGGTCTCGGTTTAGGCGGTCTTGACTACAAGTCTACTGAAAAATAACAGTATTACAGCAGAAGGTTGTGCTGCTCTGACTTCAGCGTTTAATTCAAACCCTTCAAACCTGATAGAGCTGGATCTGAGTGAGAATAAACTCGGAAACTCTGGAATGTGTATTTATCTCCATTTCTGCATGATAATGTACTTTTCTGTGTACGTCCATTTAATTGAAATTTGCATTTTTGTACATTGCTATGTTTTGATGAAATTTAAATATTCAAATTAGGCAGATGTTATATTAAGACATCAGTTGCTTATCGGTGGGGTCAGATTTTTGCTAATATTAAAATAAAAATATTGCTAAATTTTCACACCAAATTTTCTAATTGCCAAGCATTTGGCAATGCTTTTTATAATAATTATTAAAATTATTAGTTTTTTATAATTTAAACAGTCATCTCTATTTATACATGTGTTTTGCTTATGTAGTGTAGATCATTAACAGCTTCTTTCATACACAGACTCTCAGACTGCAGTATCACAGAAGGAGGTTATAAAGCTCTGGCTTCAGCTCTGAGATCAAACCCTTCACACCTGATAGAGCTGGATCTCAGAGGAAATGATCCTGGACAATCAGGAGTGAAGGAGCTCAGTGATTTACTAAAGGATGAACGCTGTACATTAAAGACCATCAGGTGATAAACAAGACAATTATCATAACTATGATTTTAACCAGATATTACACAACAATATATATTAATACTACACTGGACTAGAAGGTGCAAAATATATCAGTGCCCGAGATATTATTGGCTGATCACTGGGACAATAGAATTTCCACTATTATTTACATTAATAAGTTTTGTTATATTTGTGTTCAGCATATCATTTCTGATAATGATTCAGTGTATTTGTCTGGCGGTGTCATGTGTGTTTGGACAAATTATCATATCACATTATCATTTTCTGTTAGTATTAGTTTTGAACATGTTTTAGTTTTGATCAGCTACTGTAATTATAGATATTCTGTTTAATGTGTTCTGTTTATGTGTAAAGAAGTAATAAGTGAAAACAATGAAAATACATTTCTGTATTTTCTCTTAATGGTGTTTGCTTATACATGAAAATGGCATATTGTTTGTTTGCGTTCAGTATGTTTATGTATATTTTATGGTTATTACATCCTGTAAATTTCATTTTGGTTTAATTCATTGATACAAATGCTTGTAATAATTCATTCTACTCTGTTTAGTGACTCATTCAGGATGAAGCTGCAAAAGGCATCAAATTGGAATATTATCTGATTTGTAATTCTACTTCCTGCAGGTTTTTGAAAAGTGCTGCTGCACAGGAAGCGTGTGACTATCTCACTAAAGTTCTGGGTAAAAGTCCATTATTACTGACAGAACTGGATCTGAGTGAAGATAAATTAGGAGATCTGGATGGAGAGAAGCTCTCTGCTCTTTTGATGGACTCTCATAGTAAAGTGGAGAAAATCATGTGAGTCAACAATTTATACACTATAATTTCTTAGAGATCTGTTGATCTGATGTGTGTTAAATACGTACTGAATAATAAATCTGGTGTTTCTGTGTTCAGGCTGAATAATTGTGAGCTGACAAAGAAAAGCTGTTCAGTTCTAGCTACTGTTCTCTCCTCTAAAACCATCCTGAAAGAGCTGAACCTGAACAACAGCCGTCTGCTGGACTCTGGAGTCAAAGAGATCTGTAAGGGACTGAAGAATCCTGTGTGTGAGCTGAAGATACTCAAGTGAGTATATTTCACCATCAGCTTTCAACACCACAACACTTGCTTATCAGTTATATATATTTGAGTCCACTCACCTTCAGAAGTGAGGAAAAATCTAAGAATAGTTTTTTAATTTTGTTTTGTAGTAATAAAATAGGAACAAATAAATAGCAAACGGTAGCACAATACAATAGAATGAAAAGACAAATTAAACAAACACGGCTTTATGTTTTTCAGGTGCTAATGATTACAACTAAAGTTAAAAGTTATTGATTCAAGAGCAGTGAGGGGTTTTTCTCTTTGTCTTTTGTTCTTTGATTAAAATGATAGCAGCAGGTTTATTAGGCTGCTGTCACTTAAGACTGAATACTAATCCAATATACTGTTACACAACATGCCTTCTTATCTCAACTATTTACTGTTCAAAACTGACTGTATTTACAGCAGTGTTCATTTTAGTTCTAGTGTTCATTCTAAGTTTTCATGTTTTCTAGACTTTCAGACTGCAGTATCACAGAAGAAGGTTGTAAAGCTCTGGCTTCAGCTCTGAGATCAAACCCTTCACACCTGATAGAGCTGGATCTCAGAGGAAATGATCCTGGACAGTCAGGAGTGGAACACCTCATTAATGTACAAAAGATTTTTTGCCGTTCACTGAAAACACTGAGGTGAGTGTTTTCTACAAATTAAGATTTTATCTGAAAGTGAATTAAACCATCAAACTATATTTCTGCACTTACTTGCATCAATATTCTTTTACCACATCTGTGCCGTGCACACTTGTGAAATATCAATGTACTGTCTTTGTTTCTAGGATATTACAAAGTGCTGCTGCAGATGAAGCCTGTCAGTATGTGAGAGACATTTTGGGTAAAAACCCGTTACTCCTGAGAGAACTGAATCTGAGTGAACGTAAACTAGGAGACACACGAGTGAATCAGATCGCTGCTCTACTGCAGGACAAACACTGTGAAATCAACACACTGATGTGAGTATTGTGTTCACTTGTTATAGTACATTTCAAGTGTCTCAAAGAAATCAGGTGACCAAAACACTGTAAGGCAGGGGTGTCAAACATACGGCCATGGGCTGAATACGGCCTACAGATTTGTCTAATCCTAAACTGTCCTGATGCAATTTGTTGAGGCTCCAGTTGATCTTTGCTGATGTGGTCTTGATGAGAGAGAACCAGTGGTAGTCAGAGTATCTTTGGTGAATGGAAAGACAAGGCCGCAGCCTGGCACAAACTTGGAGGGTCCTTAGAAACTTCTAATTCGGCATCATCTTCACGTCAGGATTCCAGTATGAGAGTAAGAGAGCTAAGAGAGCTTACGGTACGCTTTTCCATTGCACGGTACGGCTCGGTACAGCTCACTTATTGTGCATTTCCACTACATGGTACGGTACGGCTCGCTTTAAATGGTACCACCTCTGTTGAGGTTCCAAGTGTACCGTATTGATACTAAAATGTGACGTGAAAACACTGCAGATCACTGATTGGTCAGACAGAATCGTCACTACCAGTGTCATTGTATTTGCGACACGATACACTAAACCCGCTAGATTTAAATAGCCAGTAGACAACAGCCAACGTAGTTTCTTGCCGTTAAAAAGTTTCTTGCAAACTGTTTCTTGCAGTTAAAAACATCCACATGCCGAGAATCAAGAACACCATCCCCTCGATAGGCTCCATTGCTCCTGTGTTGTGCGTTTGAAATGTGCGCGTTTACGATGATGTCTCGGGTTCGTTTTTTTGGTTTGACGCACCGTGTCAAAAGCTATCCGACCAATGAGATTGCCGCTTTTGCTCACATGTCTGGAGCTGCCGAAGTTACAGTGAAACACAACTTGGGGGCGCTCAAACACAAAACGGTCTTGCCGAGCACACATACGTAACGACGAAGAAGACACCAAGTAGCGTCTACACTGCTGGGAAGAAATAAGAAGACGAAGAAGATGCAAGACAAGATGAATGTAGAGCTGCTGGTCTCGTTGGTGTCTGAACACAAATAACTTTATGACAAACGCGACAGCGACTATAAAAATCTTAATAAAAGAGAAATGTTTTTGTCAAGATGGGTATGAAGTGTGGCATGGCCCACATTGTGAGTTATTGTTTCTGATGTAAACTGAATTTGTCTTTACAGTGTTCACAGCAATATTTCTCCTGAAAACATGGATGAGGTATTTCTGTTTTACATTAAGCGCCATCTAATGTCAGGGAATGAATTTGCATGTTCACTCGGCTCATCGTTAGCGAAAATTGCTTGGGTGTGAACACAAAAAACGCGTTGAAAAACGCTGATGAATAACGCGCGCCGATATTCGTCCCGGTGTGTACGGGCCTTAAGAGTGTCATTGCTGTTCATTAAAAAAGGTTTGGAATTAGAAATAAACTGAAGAAGGGTTCCTGTCTTTGTTTTCTTTCTCTTCAGGCTGAATCTCGAGATCGGTCTTTGGTCTTGGTCTTGTCTTGGTCTCGGACCTCTCGGTCTTGTCTTGGTCTCGCTGTCTCAGACCGACATAGTGGTCGGGGGATTTAGCAATACAATGCTACAATATCCACGATGACACCACGTTCGATAATGCAACATTATTATTATTTTGCGCCCTTCAAATGCAACCAATCACATGTATGTGTTTTTTTTGACACAGCCGTTGCCGCTCATCCATCCATATAACATTATGCCTCAGTAGATCAGTTAATGTAAGAATTAGCCTACTATATTTCCGTATGTCTAAAGGGGGTCGCACACCAGACGAGAAGCGCAGCACCACGTCTTTAAAATTCGAACACATTATTCTCTGTACATTGTCTCAAATCGTCTCTGCACACTACACATTAATTGCGCAGATATTAACATAAATAAATACATAATCTCTGTATTACATACATACTACATTACATACATAGTCTCCAATGCCACCTCTCTCATGTTCGTCCATCCTCGGGATGCTGCTGTTCTTCTTCATGCAAATTTTTATTTTTTTTAATCCCCCAAGCTACTTCTGCGGAGCCTACACCCAACATTGATCCCTAAACCTACCCGTCATAGTAACCTTAACCAATGAAATAAACTGCAGGGTGGGATTTCTGCTTAACTGGTTTGCGCCCAGTGGGATTTTTTTTATATTTTTATAGAAAGATTAAAAATACGGGAGAAGTACGGGAAATTATTTAAACGGGATGATAGCAGGATAGCAAGGTAAAATACGGGAGAATCCCGGGAAAAACGGGAGGGTTGACAGGTATGAATAGGTATTGAATGTAAACTGCGGTTGAACCCTAGTATGCTGCTGTTCTTGAATTCATACAAGGTATTGCTTAGCTTCAACATTAGTTTGTTTTTTCCCTCCGGTCTCGTCTTGGTCTCGTCTTGGTCTTGGTCTTGTCTTGGTCTGTCTGGGTCTCAGTCTTGATCTCGATACCCTCTGGTCTTGGTCTTGACTTGGTCTGTCTTGGTCTTGGTCTCGATACCCTCTGGTCTTGGTCTTGACTTGGTCTGTCTTGGTCTTGGTCTCGATACGATACCCTCTGGTCTTGGTAGTGTCTTGGTCTCGGTTTAGGCGGTCTTGACTACAAGTCTACTGAATAATAACAGTATTACAGCAGAAGGTTGTGCTGCTCTGACTTCAGCGTTTAATTCAAACCCTTCAAACCTCATAGAGCTGGATCTGAGTGAGAATACACTCGGAAACTCTGGAATAATGAACATCTGTGTTCTGTTGGAAAATCCTGAATGCATATGGGAGAAAATTAAGTGTGTATTTTCATTTATCTCCATTTCTGCATGATAATGTACTTTTCTGTGTACGTCCATTTAATTGAAATTAGCATTTTTGTACATTGCTATGTTTTGATGAAATTGAAATTTTCAGATTAGGCAGATGTTATATTAAGACATCAGTTGCTTATCGGTGGGGTCAGATTTTTGCTAATATTAAAATAAAAATATTGCTAAATTTTCACACCAAATTTTCTAATTGCCAAGCATTTGGCAATGCTTTTTATAATAATTATTAAAATTATTAGTTTTTTTATGATTTAAATAGTCATCTCTATTTATACATGTGTTTTGCTTATGTAGTGTAGATCATTAACAGCTTCTTTCATACACAGACTCTCAGACTGCAGTATCACAGAAGGAGGTTATAAAGCTCTGGCTTCAGCTCTGAGATCAAACCCTTCACACCTGATAGAGCTGGATCTCAGAGGAAATGATCCTGGACAATCAGGAGTGAAGGAGCTCAGTGATTTACTAAAGGATGAACGCTGTACATTAAAGACCATCAGGTGATAAACGAGACAATTATCATAACTATGATTTTAACCAGATATTACACAACAATATATATTAATACTACACTGGACTAGAGGTGCAAAATATATCAGTGCCCGAGATATTATTGGCTGATCACTGGGACAATAGAATTTCCACTATTATTTACATTAATAAGTTTTGTTATATTTGTGTTCAGCATATCATTTCTGATAATGATTCAGTGTATTTGTCTGGCGGTGTCATGTGTGTTTGGACAAATTATCATATCACATTATCATTTTCTGTTAGTATTAGTTTTGAACATGTTTTAGTTTTGATCAGCTACTGTAATTATAGATATTCTGTTTAATGTGTTCTGTTTATGTGTAAAGAAGTAATAAGTGAAAACAATGAAAATACATTTCTGTATTTTCTCTTACTGGTGTTTGCTTATACATGAAAATGGCATATTGTTTGTTTGCGTTCTGTATGTTTATGTATATTTTATGGTTATTACATTCTGTCAATTTCATTTTGGTTTAATTCATTGATACAAATGCTTGTAGTAAATCATTCTACTCTGTTTAGTGACTCATTCAGGATGAAGCTGCAAAAGGCATAAAATTGGAATATTATCTGATTTGTAATTCTACTTCCTGTAGGTTTTTGAAAAGTATTGCTGCACAGGAAGCGTGTGACTATCTCACTAAAGTTCTGGGTAAAAGTCCATTATTACTGACAGAACTGGATCTGAGTGAAGATAAATTAGGAGATCTGGATGGAGAGAAGCTCTCTGCTCTTTTGATGGACTCTCATAGCAAAGTGGAGAAAATCAAGTGAGTCAACATAATTTATACATTATAATTTCTCTGAGATCTGTTGATCTGATGTGTGTTAAATATGTATTGAATAATAAATTATGGTGTTTCTGTGTTCAGGCTGAATAATTGTGAGCAGACAGAGAAAAGCTGTTCAGTTCTAGCTACTGTTCTCTCCTCTAAAACCATCCTGAAAGAGCTGAACCTGAACAACAGCCGTCTGCTGGACTCTGGAGTCAAAGAGATCTGTAAGGGACTGAAGAATCCTGTGTGTGAGCTGAAGATACTCAAGTGAGTATATTTCACCATCAGCTTTCAACACCACAACACTTGCTTATCAGTTATATATATTTGAGTCCACTCACCTTCAGAAGTGAGGAAAAATCTAAGAATAGTTTTTTAATTTTGTTTTGTAGTAATAAAATAGGAACAAATAAATAGCAAACGGTAGCACAATACAATAGAATGAAAAGACAAATTAAACAAACACGGCTTTATGTTTTTCAGGTGCTAATGATTACAACTAAAGTTACAAAAGTTATTGATTCAAGAGCAGTGAGGGGTTTTTCTCTTTGTCTTTTGTTCTTTGATTAAAATGATAGCAGCAGGTTTATTAGGCTGCTGTCACTTAAGAGTGAATACTAATCCAATATACTGTTACACAACATGCCTTCTTATCTCAACTATTTACAGTTAAACTGACTGTATTTACAGCAGTGTTCATTTTAAGTTTTCATGTTTTCTAGACTCTCAGACTGCAGTATCACAGAAGAAGGTTATAAAGCTCTGGCTTCAGCTCTGAGATCAAACCCTTCACACCTGATAGAGCTGGATCTCAGAGGAAATGATCCTGGACAGTCAGGAGTGGAACACCTCATTAATGTACAAAATAATTTTTGCCGTTCACTGAAAACACTGAGGTGAGTGTTTTCTACAAATTAAGATTTTATCTGAAAGTGAATTAAACCATATTTCTGCACTTATTTGCATCAATTTTCTTTTACCACATCTGTGCCGTGTACACTTGTGAAATATCAATGTACTGTCTTTGTTTCTAGGATATTACAAAGTCCTGCTGCAGATGAAGCCTGTCAGTATGTGAGAGACATTTTGGGTAAAAATCCGTTACTCCTGAGTGAGCTGAATCTGAGTGAACGTAAACTAGGAGACACACGAGTGAATCAGATCGCTGCTCTACTGCAGGATAAACTCTGTGAAATCAACACACTGATGTGAGTATTGTGTTCACTTGTTATAGTACATTTAAAGTGTCTCAAAGAAATCAGGTGACCAAAACACTGTAAGGCAGGGGTGTCAAACATACGGCCGTGGGCTGAATACGGCCTACAGGTTTGTCTAATCCGGCCAGCGGGATGATTTGAACAATGATAAAAATAGAGATGCACTGCTCCACTCCCTATTGCGGACCTGCAAAAAACAGCTTGTGTAAAACACACACAATTTGTATTCGTTAACACAGGCAGACGCTGAATACAGACGGATAGAAATTGTAGTTTGTGTGGTTAATATTAATGTAATTGTCAGCACACTAAGGTTTAAAAAAAAAAAGTAATTCTGCCCATCTGGCCCTTAACTTAAAATTAGTTTGAAACCTTTCTTTAAGGGCTTTTGCACCCGGGTAGTTATAGGAACTCAGTTATAGGAACTAGTCACCAGGGCGGTCCCCTGAGAATAAATATTCCCCTGGGGTAATATAGCATGCGCACCACCAGTTGGAACTCAGTGATGTAAGCTTGCCGTAAGTATATGTAAACTGTGTTAACACATCTTTCAAAATATTCACTGTCTGTGTTTCTCATGTATTCAGCCAGTCAGCGCACACTTACGTCACTATAGTACCTATAGTGCTGGTTTAGACCCTACTCTGAAGTAGGAGCTCATTTAGTTCCCCTTAAAAGGAGTTCCTATAAGTAAAATCATTCCTAGTTCCTGCAGTGCAAACACACCAAAAAGCAAGTACTACTGCCAATCCACCTTTTCCCTCAATTGTAACTTTCTTGAAAAAAAATTCTAGTCAAATTAGTGTACTTTCCAAGCTGATAATGTAACATTAAACCCTATTAAAGGTAGGGTAGGTAGGATTTTTATAAAAACTTTTTTTCAAATTTGTTTAAACTTTCTTTATATACCAATACATAATTAAAATGTAAGTGCTCTGAAAAAGAGAGTATAAAAATCGAGTGACTGTAGACCTCATGACCACAAACACAGCTCATTATTTCCATTCGGGACGAAACAATAGGGGTTATGCGGAACATACTTCCGGGTTCTACAAAACGGGTATAACATTTTATTTTTTTATAAAAAATTTTTTTCTGATACTTAAGCATTCGTGACATTTTAATTAAAACAGAAATAAGAATTGTATTCTAAAAAAGCGAAAAATAAGTTACCTCAGAGATCACCTACCGCTGCAGATGCGTACGGAAGTGCAAACCGGAAATGCTTATACCTGTTTTCAGGTGTCGTGCCGAATTTTGACTCCTGCCAAATTATTACCCCCCTAGTATTGGTAGGTTTAGGATTAGTTGTGGGGGTGGGGTTAGGATTAGGGGTGGGGTTAGGATTAGGCAATCAGGTACTGACTTCAACAAGGGGGGTAATAATTTGGCAGGGGGTCGAAATTCGGCACAACACCTGTTCGAACGTTGGGCGTTCCGCATAACCCCTATTGATTGGTTTGGGCGACTGTCACTCACTCTCGCAACCATGGCTACCACCACTGTTGCTACAAGATCTGCCCATATGCGTGCGCACCCGTTTGATTTGAGGAGTGCAAGAGAGGCGCGGAACCTACGAAGATTAAAATTATGGCAGAGAAAGAGCATTCAAATTTCAAAGCACCTGCATATTCAGTCAGCGAAGGCAAACAAGGCAAAAACTACTTCCTCAGACCCTGGTTGCCCGCACTCTTGAACGACCTCCTCTGCTTCGCCTTCGACCCCGGACCTGTCCTCGAACCGACGATGCGGTACTTGTCTCCGGAGTGTAACGTTAGTCCTCATCAGAGTCAACAATGTTTTCATCATGGAAACTCTTACATGCCAAAACACCGTATATGTTATGAATCTTACACGAAATTCACCTTCATCACAGTTTAACTGATGGTAATGGAAAAACATGTATCAATGCAACCTGTTTTTAGCTTTGCCTTATATAGCTCGTTACCTATAGCCTAAATATAGCTTGTTACCGAATCAAACAAAATATATTTTAAAATTTACCAGTATCGATATGCTAGCTTGATAGTGAGTACTAAAAGCCATCTTATTTGTTTATATTTATAGTGATAAAGTGAGGTATTTTATTACATGTGATTCTGACATGATGTCACTGCATGAACTGCGCTCCTTCCTCTCCACTCGTCTCAGGTAAATAAATGCGTCTTCCAGCTGAGCCTGAGCAGAGCTTAAGCAGCGCAGGAGCAGTGCGTATGGTGAGCAGGAGCAGGACACGCGCGTTTTGCTTTCACACTGGCAGCGTTTGTCATGTGCGGCTTGTGTACAGACAGAGTAGGCTACTCTATAATGGATAAGTTGGCATTGCTTTATTTCGTTTTCAAACACATTTAAGAGAAAAGACTTGTCAAGAAGCTTATTTTATTAATAATTTCATTTATATAACTTTTGATTCATCTTTGTTTTTATTGTTCTGGCAACAAGTTTGTTTTTGGACATTTTGTTTTCTTTTTAAATTGATGTTGGTCATTTGATTGACTGTTTAAAACACAAGAGATCTCATCAATGTGCTTTTTGGGTGAAACTGCTGTGTGTTTTGGCCATGAAAAATGCATGGTCACTTTAATTCAGCGTAAGCGGCGCGTTAAAAATAGTCTGGGCGCCGAAATGATCGCGGCACTGCTGTTCCTGCTCTGCTCCTGCTACACGCTGCCGCGCCACTTCTGCGTGCGGTGTGAAGGTACTCATTGAATAACATGGATGGCGAAAAAAATACGCGCTGCTCACGCGCCACTGACGCTTGCGGTGTGAAACCGGCGTAAGCGTTTGGCGTCGCGCGTTCATGTGTTTTGGGGGCGTGGCTTTGGAAGGAGCCCAGAAGGGAGGGGATGGAGTGAATGGAAATAATTATCTGTGTTTACAACAGTCGTGAGAGGTCTACAGACACTTGATTTTTAATCTCTCTTTTTCAGAGTACTTGCATTTTAATTATGTATTGGTATATAAAGACAGTTTAAACAAATTTGGAATGTTTTTTTTTTTTTTTAGAAAAATCCTACCTACCCTGCCTTTAAATTTGTTTTAAAAAAGCACATGGCTGCATGGCGCCATCATTTTACAATGTCGTAATGACCCTCTTTGTCAGCACCTCACCCGTCAAAGTTTAATGAGTGTATAAATGACACCAAGCTGCCGAAGTTAGCTTCATTGAAAACAGGTGGCCACTCATAGAATGGGAAAATGAAATTAGAAAATGCTGGGCAGTCTGTTTGAGGAACTACCACTCCCTGAGAAGACAAAGGACCTTTCTGGAAATTAACATTTAAACTCTCTCTTGTGAAATTACTGTAGCATCACCCTTCGAGACGCATCATCCTAATCTACATCTCTTTCCTTGACCCCCCATTCCTTTTCTTTCTCATGCTGAGATCACCTGAAATTCACCCAAAAATCGATATGGTTTAACGTGAACAATTATCATTTAATTGTTCATAACAGTCACATAACAGTCTTGGACATAACAGTCATAATTTACTCCCGTTGTTACTCGAGGATGGATCAGTACCAACTGTTCATGATGCATCTTATAGTCTCCGGAGTGATAGGCCTAATGTACTGATCACGGCAGTAATGGAAGGGAGAGGGTGCACTTTATGACAGCTCATCGAGTCGTTTTACGGATATAAAGTTTACCAGTTTATTGAACCCACTGAAAAGGTGTATATATTTGTTTACTGTTAGTTGTAACAAGTGTTTTGTGTACTTCGCTGTGTTTCTTGATGATAATGAAACGGAGAGAGAGAGAGTTTATGGATAAGACTTTAATGCGCACTTCTTATACTGTGTTTATTCAGCTCTTACAGTGATTTTCTGGAGTAAAACTGTGGTCCGCAACAACAGGCTTGTATTAAAGGAGAACTCCGGTCAATTTTAACATTGAGCTCATTTTTTTGTAAATTTGGAGTGCTGTCAGTACAGAGAACAACGACAAAAATCGGTGTTGCCTACACCATGTTATCCTCTTTTTAAAATTTGCACCCTGTTGACTTCAATGACTTCAGATTCACCCGTGTTCACTCTAAAGGAATCACTCACATGGCTGGTGCACTTGTAATGACACATCAAGGATGTTAAGAGGCTAAAAGCAGGTTTAAAACTTGCCCCATAGAAGTCAACAGGGTGCAAATTTTAAAAAGAGGATAACACTGTGTAGGCAACACCGATTTTTGTCGTTGTTCTCTGTACTGACAGCACTCCAAATTTACAAAAAAATGGGTTAGGGTTAGGTTAGGGTAGGGTTCTCCTTTAATAGTGGATAAAAGCAGATGACAAATACATTATAACTGTTATTAAACTAAACTATACCTGTTTTATTTCCATACAGCATATATTCTCTGACTCTCTGGGCATTATTGTCCGACTCCGGGTCGAAATAAGAGTTTCTGTTTTTGATATTATATCATGATATTGTCCTGACTGAGCGTGAGCTCTTGAAGCTCCGCCCTCTTTGCAGGCAGCAGAAGCTCATTTGCATTTAAAGGGACACACAAAAACGGCATGTGTTTCTGAGCCCCAAGTGACAATTTAAACATGCTGTAAAAAATGATCTGTGGGGTATTTTGAGCTAAAACTTCACATACACACTCTGGGGACATCAGAGACTTATTTTACATCTTGTGAAAGGGGGCATAACAAGTGCCCTTTAAGATGTTTTGTGAATACGGACCCAGATCTCTCTTATTGAAAATGTATGGCTCATCATGAAAAGGAGAATCAGAGAACAACCATGGACTGTTGAGTAGCCGAAGTCTTGTAACTAGCGAGATTAGGCAAAAATTCCACTTTGCAAAACTGTAATTCCCAAACAGTTAAAAAGTTTATTTAAAAGAAAAGATGATGTTACACAGTGGTAAACATGCCTCAGTCCCAACTCTTTTAGTGTGTGATGCAGCCGTCACATTTTTTATTTATTTCAAAACACAATTAAATTGGTCAGTAAAAACATTGGAAATCTTTTCTGTGTACTCAAAGGTCAGTTAAATAAAGGTGAAAGAAAAGTAACAAATCACAGACTGTTGATTTTATTGCATTTTACAAAATGAACCAACTTCTCTGGAAATGTGTTTGTAAATTCTCCCTCTTCTGTTCATCATTTTAGGCTGCGTAAATGTGGTCTAACAGAGGAAAGCTGTTCAGCTCTCGCTACAGTCCTGAGATCAAACTCCAGTCTGAAAGAGCTTGACATCAGCAACAATAATCTGCAGGATTCAGGAGCGAAGAAACTCCAGAATGGATTAGAAAATACAAACTGTACGCTGGAGAAACTCGGGTGAGATTGTTTGTTTAAATAACATTTATTTTGTTCAAAGTTAAAGGGACTGTGAACTGAGAAATATTTTTTTTCTTGATCTTTTGAGAATAATGTCAAAACATACAATGTGTGAATAACAATGTTTGTCACTATTGCTTTGTCTGTTACAGAAGGTTTGATATGTTATGAGTATTTTTGTAGCACTGCAGTCATCCTGCGCAGTCAAACATTATACAATTTTAAAAATGCTGTAAAATAATACTGTAGTGAAGTCTTTTTTGTAGTGATATTAATTGTAAAATAAATTCTATTATAAATAAATGTCCTTTCTGTAGACTTTCAGACTGCAGTATCACAGAAGAAGGTTATAAAGCTCTGGCTTCAGCTCTGAGATCAAACCCTTCACACCTGATAGAGCTGGATCTCAGAGGAAATGATCCTGGACAATCAGGAGTGAAGGAGCTCAGTGATTTACTAAAGGATCAGAAGTGTTCACTGAAAACACTGAGGTGAGATGTGATGCAATAATATAACAAATTATATGCGGGTGAATTATTCATAGAAACATTATTTCACAAACTTGTATGCAACAACAAATTGTGCAGGTTATTATATTAAAATAATTTCAAGGTAAATGAAACAAACTGATTACACTAAGTTTAGTTGATTTTTAAACCTTTTACATCTTCCCTTCTGCAGGTTTTTGAGTCCTGATGCAGATAAAGCCTGCGAGTATGTGAGAAGAATTGTGGGTAAAAACCCGTTACTCCTGAGAGAACTGAATCTGAGTGAACGTAAATTAAGAGACACAGGAGTGAATCAGATCGCTGCTCTACTGCAGGATAAACACTGTAAACTCAACACACTGATGTGAGTATTTTACAAAAGTTTCAAAGTTATACTTTGCATTGAAGTATCCCACATTATATTAAGTGTCATCAGCAAATATATTCTGAAATTTAAATTCATCAGTTGATACAGTGCTCTTATTGCAGGAGTGGAGCTTGGCCACCCCGCTCACAATTGACGTTTCTGTCTCATTTTTCTTGACAAGAATATTGTTTATTTAGAAGTAGATCTGTCTCTACTGGTCTCAAACTCAGTTCCTAGAGGGCCACAGCTCTGCACAGTTTTACTCCAACCCTAATCAAACACACCTGATCCAGCTAATCAAGCTCTTCCGCATTACTAGAAGCTTCCAAGCAGAGGTCGGTTGGAGCTGGTTGGAGCTTAACTGTGCAAGGCTGTGGCCCTCCAGGAACTGAGTTTGAGACCATGACAACAACAAATGGAAGACATTTCAGAAGTGCCTCAGAAAAGTTTGGTTAGGACAGAAGTGTTAAGTGCGGTTCGGTTAGCACAGAAGTGTTAAGTGCGGTTTGGTTAGCACAGAAGTGTTAAGTGCGGTTCGGTTAGCACAGAAGTGTTAAGTGCGGTTCGGTTAGTACAGAAGTGTTAAGTGCGGTTTGGTTAGCACAGAAGTGTTAAGTGCGGTTTGGTTAGTACAGAAGTGTTAAGTGATCATCGGTTTGGTTAGTACAGAAGTGTTAAGTGATCATCGGTTCGGTTAGTACAGAAGTGTTAAGTGATCATCGGTTCGGTTAGGACAGAAGTGTTAAGTGCGGTTTGGTTAGGACAGAAGTGTTAAGTGATCATCGGTTCGGTTAGGACAGAAGTGTTAAGTGCGGTTCGGTTAGCACAGAAGTGTTAAGTGCGGTTTGGTTAGCACAGAAGTGTTAAGTGCGGTTCGGTTAGCACAGAAGTGTTAAGTGCGGTTCGGTTAGTACAGAAGTGTTAAGTGCGGTTTGGTTAGCACAGAAGTGTTAAGTGCGGTTTGGTTAGTACAGAAGTGTTAAGTGATCATCGGTTTGGTTAGTACAGAAGTGTTAAGTGATCATCGGTTCGGTTAGTACAGAAGTGTTAAGTGATCATCGGTTCGGTTAGGACAGAAGTGTTAAGTGCGGTTTGGTTAGGACAGAAGTGTTAAGTGATCATCGGTTCGGTTAGGACAGAAGTGTTAAGTGTGGTTTGGTTAGGACAGAAGTGTTAAGTGCGGTTTGGTTAGTACAGAAGTGTTAAGTGCTGTTCGGTTAGGACAGAAGTGTTAAGTGTGGTTTGGTTAGGACAGAAGTGTTAAGTGCGGTTTGGTTAGTACAGAAGTGTTAAGTGCTGTTCGGTTAGTACAGAAGTGTTAAGTGCGGTTTGGTTAGGACAGAAGTGTTAAGTGTGGTTTGGTTAGGACAGAAGTGTTAAGTGATCATCGGTTCGGTTAGGACAGAAGTGTTAAGTGCAGGGGCGGTTCTAGAGGCGGGGCCACAGGGGCCCTGGCCCCTGCTGAAATCTGATTGGCCCCTGACTGGCCCCCGTTTTAGGGGTGGGGGAAAAAATTTATTCTTAGATGCATCACGATGCGGACGTGGACGATTCTGAATTGATTCACAAATGTCAAAAATCGATTTTCTAAAAAAAATATATATATATTTTTTCCTAATAACGTAATATTGACGGAACGCAAAAAGCGGAACTCTAAAGCGGACGTGCATTGCACGGACAGTCTGGCGTGCACATAACAGAGTCACGCACATAACAGACGCATGATGGCTGAGCGCCAAATTCGAACGGCACCCTCTTCGTTAAAAGCTAATGTATGGAAAATTGGCAATTTCATTGTTACCTATTTAGTATTTTTTGTATGAGAGCTGCTTTCTGTATTGTTTAGTTTTCACATCAATATGCTGTAAACCGATCTGTTAAACGTACGTTATACTGCCCTGCAATATGTGCAATGACAGTCAGAAAAAGTTACATTTTGACTGTGCTCTCTGCAGATGTTCATTCACTTTTTTTGTATAAACTGTTTTTGATTGTGGTATACAGCAAACATTTCAAGTCATAACTCTTTATTATTTAGTTGTGAATAAGAGCGGCTTTGTATGTTACTAATTATTCAGAATATGCGTAAGTCCACAAGCATTATGTTTGTTTGAGAGCTGCTGGTAGGCTATAATTCTATATTTTTGAACGAAAACTGTTTGTGATTTTGCTACAGCAAAATGTTTGGGTTTTTTTTGTCTGAAGGATTATATTGCTTATTGGAAATAACAAGAGGATGTTGGTTAAAAGTCTATTATTAAATGCTAGAGATTCAGAATATGCTGTAGGCATTTACTACAAGCATGCTGCTACAGGTACACATTTATTTTCCTGTTGGTTCTTTGCAATGTTGGGACAAATGCTGGCAGATGTAACCTTACAGTTGACTTGCCAAATCACTTCCATTTGTTTTATTAATAAATTAATATAGGAAGTAAGTTCGTTATGGGTCATCATAAATACTTTGCTTTAAAAGTACCAAGTAGTAAAAAAAAAAAAAAAAAACATCGTTAATAATCGATAATCGTTACCCTCTGAATCGTAATCGAATCGTGAGGTGCCTAGAGATTCCCACCCATCAATCGTCGACGAGAAGAGCAACCGGAGAATTCTTCACAACGATCACAGATGCAATTCCACCCCCAAACAATTAACAATAATTTACTGTTTATAAGTGACGACATGATTATGAAACTTAAAAGGTGGAATTCAGAAAGAAGTACATTGTGTCCTTTATGCACTGTATAATAATAAAACAAAAAAAATCATTAAGAACTTTACTGGCTCATAATTTTTTATTAGAGTGTTTGAAAAAGGAATGACTGCCGAAATGTATTTGCACCGTACTGAATAAATTATTTTGTGTGCTTGAATGTACCCTGTATTTGGCCCCTGAATGTAACATGTGGCCCCTTAATGGCCCCTGTTACAGAAAAATCCTAGAACCGCCACTGGTTAAGTGATCATCGGTTCAGTTAGGACAGAAGTGTTAAGTGCGGTTCGGTTAGGACAGAAGTGTTAAGTGCGGTTCGGTTAGGACAGAAGTGTTAAGTGTGGTTCGGTTTGGACAGAAGTGTTAAGTGCGGTTCGGTTAGGACAGAAGTGTTAAGTGTGGTTCGGTTTGGACAGAAGGGGTTACATCAGCAGTTCATTGATGGTGAAGTTGCAATTCTATGAATCAAATGGAGAGAAGTACTTTTTATGGGCTTTATCTATCTTTCCTTCCTGCACCTGGATTGTCTCTGAAGTCCATTAGACTGCCTAATGTCGGCAGGAGAAGAAAAGTTGATATCGGTGCTAGAGCAGACATCTTGGAGCCTGCTTGGACCTTTGTTGGTTATAGTCTTGAGGGTACTGTGGATTTTTAAATAAATTTAATATAAAGTTAAAAATGCTATAAAGTTGTATAGTAGTTTGCCACATCGTCTTAGGTAAATGGTAACATTTCTTAAAGAGGTTGTTCCACATTATTAAGCAGTCCTAACAGTTTAACACGCCTTTCTTTAAAATGGGGTAAGGATTCTTAATGTATCAAATAATGAGACTAAGTTTGATACTTGCATGTCTCGCCCATTTGAACTAAACTGTCCTGATGCAATTTGTTGAGGCTCCATTTGATCTTTGCTGATGTGGTCTTGATGAGAGAGAACCAGTGGTAGTCAGAGTATCTTTGGTGAATGGAAAGACAAGGCCGCAGCCTGGCACAAACTTGGAGGGTCCTTAGAAACTTCTAATTCAGTATCATCTTCACGTCAGGATTCCAGTATGAGAGTAAGAGAGCTTATGGCGCTTTTCCATTGCATGGTACGGTACGGCTCGGTTCGGTACAGCTCACTTATGGCGCATTTCCACTGCATGGTACGGTACGGCTCGCTTTAAATGGTACCACCTCTGTTGAGGTTCCAAGCGTACTGTACCGATACTAAAATGTGACGTGAAAACACTGCAGATCACTGAATGGTCAGACAGAATTGTCACTACCAGTGTCATTGTATTTGCGACACGATACACTAAACCCGCTAGATTTAACCCTCTGGGGTCTAAGGTGTTTTTGGGGTTCTTGAGATGTTCTGACATGCCCTGACATTCATGCTTTTTTCAGTTGCTTATAAACATATTAATGGTAAAGGTATAATTACACTCTATTTAGCACAAACAGGGCTACCATAATATGCGATCGACATGTATGTACATGTTTGTATTTTTGAGAGAATAATGTTTATGCATGGTTATTGAAAAAACTAAAAATGAAAGTTTCTGAAATAAGGCCACATACAATATGTGTCCACAAGACTTTTGACTAATGGATGTCGTCGCATAGTTTTTTTCTTCAAAATGATCTGAAAATCATTCTGCCTAATCATTCACATAAAACATTACTTTGATTTAAATTTTGTAAGACACTTTCTGTTTGGAAAGGCAATATGCGAATGGGCGTCAACGACCAACACCATCATGCATATTGAGTGGTTCACGCCTGAAGAGACAATGCCCCTGCATAATGGGCTGCATACATAATGAGCCAATCATTCAGGTGTGTCACTGAGCCACAAGAAAGAATGCAAGAGCAAAAAAAAAAAAAAAAATATATATATATATATATATATATATATATATATATATATATATAAATATGTTCTACCAAATTGGTTCACAGTTGGAAGCATCTCATTTTTTTTTCACTAATTGTGCTTGCAAATTGTATTTTTTTTTATTAAAAAGGTTACAATTACAATAACAATTCAAGTGTAATCTTTCTTTGTAAAAACTAAAGTATACATTTTATCATACATATTTCAAAGTTAAGGATGCATTACTTTGAATATAGCCTACATTGGAACAAACACTATAATAACATATTATTTGATTATTTTTGACAAAACATACTATATTTAACATATGAGCAAAAATTGACAAACAAAAGCTTATTTGATGTGGCAGTCTATAGAAATTTATAATCTATCCAAAACTATTCAACGAAATGTTGTCTTTCATATGCCTGTAACATATGTCTATCGTTTTTATTATAGGGAATATAAATGTTAATTTGCAGTTTAATACGTTGCTTATACAAATACATTTTATTTTAACATATTTCAGTCGATTTTTACTCATCTCAGTATAGCAATATAGTTTGCTAAAAGCAGATCATTCATTCACACACAGAAACGCGATTCAAATTTAAACCGTGTTTTTGCGAGCTGTGGTAAACAGCGCACATCTCTGCCGTTCATTCATTCACACACAGAAACGCGATTCACTTGAGAATGAAAAAACTTACTACAGTATTCCTCAGCTCAGCTGGATCCGTTTCTCCTCGAAATACCAGCACTTCTGAGGTACATTTTCCATTATTACTATTACGATAGTATTATTCCGCACAGCGCTGCAAGACGGTGTAAACAAGTACAATGATCTGATTAAACTTGATGTGTTTTCTCGAGCTGATATGGGGGCATTCACAGTTCGCGTGTATTGCCTCAGATTATTTGCGTTTGAATTAGGGATGTCCCGATCCGATCACGTGATCGGAAATCGGGCCCGATCGCGTGTTTTCAGACTCGATCGGAATCGGACGTTACCTCCCGATCAGGACTCGGATATATATGCATTTATATTCTCATTATTTTTTAACACCTCTATTATGCGGTGACACAGAGTTACGCCGGTTTCACACTGCACGCGTTATTAGAGTGTAAGCAGCGCAGGACCAGTGCGTATGGTGAGCAGGAGCAGGACACGCGCGTTTTGCTTTCACACTGGCAGCGTTTGTCACGCGCGGCTGAACCGCGGGTTGTGTACAGACAGAGTCTATAATGGATAAGTTGGCATTGCTTTTTTTCGTTTTCAAATACATTTAAGAGAAAAGACTTGTCAAGAAGCTTATTTTATTAATAATTTCATTTATATAACTTTTGGTTCATCTTTGTTTTTATTGTTATGGCAACAAGTTTGTTTTTGGACATTTGTTTTCTTTTTAAATTGCTGTTGGTCATTTGATTGACTGTTTAAAACACAATAGATATCATCAATGCACTTTTTGGATAAAACTGCGGTGTATTTTGGCCATGATCAATGTATTGTCACTTTAATTCAGCAAAAGCGGCGCAGCAAAAATAGACTCGGCGCCGAAACGATCACGGCACTCCTGCTCTGCTCTGCTACGCACTGCCGCGCCGCCTCTGCGTGCGGTGTGAATGCTCTAAAGCCTGGTTTAATCTGTTAACATGGGCGGCGAAAAAAAATACGCGCTGCACGCTCTGCTAACAGTGCAGTGTGAAACCGGCGTAAGAGTTAGGAGTGCAGTTCCTAAAAGCACATTACTGGCTTTGCAAACACTGTGGCACTTTTATTTTTTATTTGTTTACATGCCTACCGGATATTTTAAGTTGAGGTGCTATTTGTTTATATATTAGACTTTTTTTAATATTTACTGTTGCACTAAAGTCCAAAAGTGAAGAATTTATTTATTACTTGATTGTTCAAGCTACCTCACAGAAGTGCTCTGTTTGTTAACAGAGTTGTTGAATGTTAAAATAAGGTGAATTAAATAAAAAATAAGGAACATCCTGGATCTGTTTTTTTCGCTCTTCTTTATTCTTTTTTTTTTTGCATTATAGAAGTATCGGATCGGGACTCGGTATCGGCAGATACTTAAAATCAAATGACTCGGACTTGGACTCGAGGGCAAAAAAACCTGATCGGGACATCCCTAGTTTGAATGGTGCGCGCTCTCCGTGAGTGGGGTCACATTAAAAGTAATGAGCTGAGATGAGAACGACTGACATCTCTCTCTTTTCGTACAGATTACATAAACAGAGAATATTTGTTTTTTTATATAAATTACTTAATTTAAAAGAAGAGAATTCAAGCTTCATGCCTGTGTGTCTGTATGTCTGTTTGACTGAGTATTCGCTGAGTTATAGTTCATTTTTGGGCGAGTTTCAGATTGGACTTCACTGACAGAGAGAACGCAGAACTTGCATCATGTTTATTTTTCTTTATTTGGCGAAAAGCACAACACTTTGTTTTTATTTTGAGTATACACAAAAATAATCCACACTTAACAGGATCGAATGATGTATAGCAAAATGTAAAATCTAAATAAACTGAGTATTTTGAATGTCTTTTGCACTGATAAGAAAAAAAACGAGCCTATCGCGCCGGCGTGATTGCCGACCCCAGGGGGTTAAATAGGCAGTAGACAACAGCCAACGTAGTTTCTTGCAGTTAAAAAGTTTCTTGCAAACTGTTTCTTGCAGTTAAAAACATCCACATGCCGAGAATCAAGAACACCATCCCCTCGATAGGCTCCATTGTTCCTGTGTTGTGCGTTTGAAATGTGCGCATTTACGATGATGTCATGGCAACTATAACTATCAGTCCCACCCAGTTTGAAGTGGTACTAACTGCAGTGGAAAAGGAACCGAGCTAAAGCAAACCGAACCGTGCCGTACCGAGTCGCGTCGTACCACGCAGTTGAAAAGCGCCATAAGATCTGATCTTTAAATCGTGAAGATGTCACACCCTCTGGAGGTGTAAGAGCCAGTCAGACGTGTTCTCCTTTGGAGGGAAAAATGCCTTTTTTATGACCTTTTGTTCAAGCAGGCCTTTGAACATGTAATTTGATTGGATGTTTAAACACAATAATCTTTAAGATGCTTATAATACTAATGCGTCACAAAGTTAGCCAGATGTAATGTAAATTAACAAATGGGGGACGAAGATTGGAGTTTATAGAGACTAAACGTGCCACACATATGATTTTGGTAAACCATTGTATGCAACAAAGTCTGAAACATTAATCCCAAAAGTTTACAAGAATACAAAAGCCAAACCACATAGAAGGAAAATCAATAGATGAGAAAATTAGATACATGTTTATATATATTTCTCAAGTGGTTACATATAGAATATATAGGATTGACATGGTGTATTTAAAATCCTCAGCAAGAATTTAAGAGTCACAGCTCTCTCTAGAAATTCCTTTGCGTCATAAAACTCTTTTATCAGTCTCAATGTGTCCTGTAACAAGACACTGTGTTCTGCCAGTGTGTTAGCTTCATTTGGGATGTTAGTTTTTGGGGGAAGTTTCACAGGCCTTTGTTGGAAGAGTGAGTTTGCTGGATTATTCATTAAATAAATGAATAATTTGTGCGTCTGATTATTTTATTTTATTTCTCTCCCGTGATTCCATAGTCCTGACGTGGCCGTAGGTTATATGGAACCGTGGGTGCTGAACGGAAATTGCCTCCACGATCTTTCTCCACCGTTTTCTGTCCTGAACCGCATTCTTGTTGGCAAAATCGGGTGAAATACCATACGCTGCTAGGTCCATCTCCACTTGTTTGATCCATGTCTTTTTAGGTGCATTTCTTAAAGGGGACCTATTATGCAAAATTCACTTTTGTATGGTGTTTGGACATAAATGTGTGTTGGCAGTGTGTGTACACAATCACCCTACAGTGATAAAAATCCACTCACTCCTTTTTTTTTAATCTCCATAAATCAAAAGCAGTCTCTCCAAACGACCCGTTTTCAGAATGAGGCTTTAGTGACATCACTAAAGCCACAGGCCCCGCCCCCGAGTGTTGACTGACACTGCCGTTATAACTTAGACCCGCCCTGATCGAGTTCACTGCGAGTTGTACACATCAGCCATTGCTGCAGCAATGCACTCACGAGAAGCGTCGAAGCATCTCCCAAGCGTTGAAGGTGTTGTAGCTGGATGTATTCATTCACATAGCTCTCTTTATTTACTCTTGAAATCTGCCAGCCACTGAAGACGAGGTGGATTCATTTTGTTTTCAAAGAAAATCCTCCCTCAACTCTACAGAAATTTATGTAAGTTACTTATGCACTTCTTATACTGTTTACTCAGCTCTAACAGTGATTTTCTGAAGAAAAACTGATGCTTCATCTTTTGTGTGACATACAGTAAACTTTATTAAACTCATCAGTATATTTTGTGTCATCATTCAGACAATTCAGATCGTCAGACGGAGTCCTACAGCAGGCTTGCATTAATAGTGTATACAAGCAATGCCAAATAGGTTATAATCGTAATTAAACTAAACTATACCTTTTCCAACTCCATACAGCATATATTCTCTGACTCTGTAGGCATTTTTATGGTCGAAATGAACACCATTACTGTGACTGTCTGTTTTATTATTATCATCTTCCCTGTTCTGTCTCTGATCGCGGCTGCTTAGGCTCCGCCCCCTGTGCCGTGAACCAGCAGCTCATTAGCATTTAAAGGAGAAGCACTAAAACAGTGCGTTTTTCACAGACCCAAAAAATGATGATTTAAACGTGCTGTAAATAAAATTCTGTTGGGTATTTTGAGCTAAAACTTCACATACACACTCTGGGGACATCAGAGAATTATTTTACATCTTGTGAAAAGGGGCATAATAGGTCCCCTTTAATACTTTCCAGCCATCAGGCCTGGTTCGCCATAGGGTGCAGTATGGGAGACGGTGCTCATTCATCCTGCAAATATGTCCAAACCATCGGAGACGGGCGCGTTTGATCAAGATGTTGATTTCCAGTTGGTGAAAACAGCGGCGACGGACTTCCTCGTTCGAGATCTTGTCGAGGAGTGTGACTCCAAGAATCCGGCGGAGGCAGCGCATTTGGAATACCTCCAGTCTTCTCACGTCTGCCTCCAAGAGTACTCAAGTTTCCGCTCCATATAGGAGAATTGGTAGGATCAGAGTGCGGTATAGACGGACCTTCATTGCTGTTGTTAGAGTCTTCTTCTTCCAGATACACAAAGAAGTCGAACCAAAGGCCGAAGTTGCAGATCCAATTCGGTGGGTAATGTCGACTGATGCTGCGATCTTGTTACCTTGAATGGTCGACCCCAGATATTTGAATGTCTCGACTTGTTTTAGCTGGATCCCATTGAGGTATACAATTGCCGGAGAGTTGTCTGAGGTCGTCATAACTGTTTTGACAGCGTTGATTTTAAGCCCAAATCTTGTAGCTTCTTCGACGATATCCTGGATAATTGTGGAGGCTTCGGCATCATCATCGGTAAGAAAAACACTGTCATCAGAATACATCAGGTCGGTAGCATATTCGGCGAACCAGGCTCCAAATCTCACTCCGCGTTGTCCAAAGAAGACCCGACTCATGATGCAGTCCACGACAATGTTGAACAGGCTGGGGGAGAGAATGCAGCCGTCTAACTCCCGAATTCACTTGAAAGTCGCTTGTCACTCCTTCTTGAACTCGTACATGGCTAGTAGACCCCTCATAGATGTTCTGGAGGAGGTGTATGATCTTTGGAGGGTACCCTTCCGTTCGTAGTGTGTTCCATAGGGCTGGGCGGTGCATGCTGTCGAAGGCTGCAGAGAAAGCAATGAAAACCATCACTGTTCTTTTCCCACATCGGATCCTCTCTTCTAGGAGTTGGCGAACGAAGAAGATCTGATCGCAACAGCTGCGATCTGGCCGGAATCACGCTTGTTCTTCTCTAGCCGCTTCCTTACGGCGTTTGAGCATCCGACGATGAATGATCTTCATGAACACCTTACCAATGATCGACAGGAGACTGATGCCACAATAGTTTTTGCACTCAGACTTGTCCCCTTTCTTGAAAGTCGGGATGATGGTCGCTCGTTTCCAAGCAGCAGGAATAACTTCAGTCCTCCATATCAGTCCTAGCAGCATGTGTAGGCGGCCTTCCAGAACTTTTCTTCCATGTTTCAGGGCCTCTGCCACTACGCTATCCATTCCAGGAGCCTTGTTGTTCTTCAACGATTTAATGGTGACTCGTAGTTCAGGTAAAGAGGGTTCTAGGTCGTCCACATAGGTGCTCAGGTCCTCAACTGGGTCTGGATCTGCCGTCGGACCTTGAGGAGCTGGATGGTTGAGCAGGTCTTGGAAGTACTCCTTCCATTGGTTTAGGCGTTCCTCGTTTGATCTTAGAAATTTCCCCGTCGATTCCTTGATATTGTTGACCAGTGGCTTGTTCTTCCCTGCTAAATGCCGGATGGTTGAATATAAGGTACGGAATTCTTTGCGGTTAGCTGCTGTTTCCATTTCCTCAGCAAGTTTCTCCCAATAGGCGGCACGTTCCTTCTTTAGCCTCTTACATATGATCTTATGAAGGCGACGATATTCATCCTGATTAGTCAGCTTATTCTTCTTTCGTTGTTCAATGAGGGCCAATGTTTCCCCAGTGATCCAAGGTGTCTGATTGGTCGAGACGTTACACATGAAATAATGCATTGTCTTACAAAAGGCATGAAAACTGTAATTTGGCAAAAATGAAATAGAGATTGTCAAACCGTCAAAAGATTTGTGAATTTGTGAGCACAGAAGAACTCGGTCAGACAAAGGCTTATTAAGGAATATTTCCGTAAAACAAATTCATTTTATTAAAAGGCCAGCTATAAAAAAAATAGACTGTTGAGCAGCAAACAGATGTTTGAAGCTTCTGGAGTCTCTGGAGTCTACTCACCCTGCAGGCTGGCCGTTGTGCATAAAGCTGCATTTATGCCACTTATAACTTACAAATGACAATAATACAAGATGAAGCAATTAAGAGCACATTTACACAACAATTATGTGCTTAAAATGAAGAAGTTTTTCCTTTTGAGTTTTGCGCTCACAGACAACACCATTGTCAAAATGATCCCCATATTTCGTTTCTACGGCAACAGCGTTTTGGGTGCCTGAAATGCAAAGTTTTGAAAACGGGTTTCAAAGACAAAGTGCAAGTTTTTGAAATGGTCTCCGTGTAAACAACAAAAACGTGAATCTGTAAAGACGATGACATCATGCACATGCCCATTGTGTTTAGTCTATAGTGTTTCATCGCCATCTAGTGGCCTGGCGGCAGAATACAGCGTTTTCAGTCAGTTTCGCGGATCTGTGTGCAAGGGAATCGTTTTGATAATGGTGTCGTCTGTACGTGGAAAACTCAAAGGAAAAACTTTTCAGCATATTGGTGTAAGCGTACCCTAAGAGTGTCATTGCTGTTCATTAAAAAAGGTTTGGAATTGGAAATAAACTGAAGAATGGTTCCTGTCTTTGTTTTCTTTCTCTTCAGGCTGAATAATAACAGTATTACAGCAAAAGGTTGTGCTGCTCTGACTTCAGCATTTAATTCAAACCCTTCAAACCTGATAGAGCTGGATCTGAGTGAGAATAAACTCGGAAACTCTGGAATAAAGAAGATCTGTCCTCTGTTGGAAAATACACAATGCATATTGGAGAAAATGAAGTGTGTATTTTCATTTATCTACATTTCTGCGTGATAATGTGCTTTTTTGTGTGTAAATGTCCATTTAATTGAAATGACCATTTTTGTACATTGCTATGTTTCTTTGAAATTGAAATATTCAAATTAGGCAGATGTTGTATTAAGACATCTGTTGCTTATCGGTGGGGTCAGATTTTTGCTAATATTAAAATAAAAATACTGCTAAATTTTCACACCAAATTTTCTAATTGCCAAGCATTTGGGCAATGCTTTTTATAATAATTATTAAAATTATTGTTTTTTTTTTATGATTTAAATAGTCATCTCTATTTATACATGTGTTTTGCTTATGTAGTGTAGATCATTAACAGCTTCTTTCATACACAGACTCTCAGACTGCAGTATCACAGAAGGAGGTTATAAAGCTCTGGCTTCAGCTCTGAGATCAAACCCTTCACACCTGATAGAGCTGGATCTCAGAGGAAATGATCCTGGACAATCAGGAGTGAAGGAGCTCAGTGATTTACTAAAGGATGAACGCTGTACATTAAAGACCATCAGGTGATAAACAAGACAATTATCATAACTATGATTTTAACCAGATATTACACAACAATATATATTAATACTACACTGGACTAGAGGTGCAAAATATATCAGTGCCCGAGATATTATTGGCTGATCACTGGGACAATAGAATTTCCACTATTATTTACATTAATAAGTTTTGTTATATTTGTGTTCAGCATATCATTTCTGATAATGATTCAGTGTATTTGTCTGGCGGTGTCATGTGTGTTTGGACAAATTATCATATCACATTATCATTTTCTGTTAGTATTAGTTTTTGGCATGTTTTAGTTTTGATCGGCTACTGTAATTATAGATATTCTGTTTAATGTGTTCTGTTTATGTGTAAAGAAGTAATAAGTGAAAACAATAAATACATTTCTGTATTTTCTCTTACTGGTGTTTGCTCATACATGAAAATGGCATATTGTTTGTTTGCGTTCTGTATGTTTATGTATATTTTATGGTTATTACATCCTGTAAATTTCATTTTGGTTTAATTCATTGATACAAATGCTTGTAGTAAATCATTCTACTCTGTTTAGTGACTCATTCAGGATGAAGCTGCAAAAGGCATAAAATTGGAATATTATCTGATTTGTAATTCTACTTCCTGTAGGTTTTTGAAAAGTGCTGCTGCACAGGAAGCGTGTGACTATCTCACTAAAGTTCTGGGTAAAAGTCCATTATTACTGACAGAACTGGATCTGAGTGAAGATAAATTAGGAGATCTGGATGGAGAGAAGCTCTCTGCTCTTTTGATGGACTCTCATAGTAAAGTGGAGAAAATCAAGTGAGTCAAACATAATTTATACATTATAATTTCTCTGAGATCTGTTGATCTGATGTGTGTTAAATATGTACTGAATAATAAATTATGGTGTTTCTGTGTTCAGGCTGAATAATTGTGAGCAGACAGAGAAAAGCTGTTCAGTTCTAGCTACTGTTCTCTCCTCTAAAACCATCCTGAAAGAGCTGAACCTGAACAACAGCCGTCTGCTGGACTCTGGAGTCAAAGAGATCTGTAAGGGACTGAAGAATCCTGTGTGTGAGCTGAAGATACTCAAGTGAGTATATTTCACCATCAGCTTTCAACACCACAACACTTGCTTATCAGTTATATATATTTGAGTCCACTCACCTTCAGAAGTGAGGAAAAATCTAAGAAAAGTTTTTTAATTTTGTTTTGTAATTATAAAATAGGAACAAATAAATAGCAAACGGTAGCACAATACAATAGAATGAAAAGACAAATTAAACAAACACGGCTTTATGTTTTTCAGGTGCTAATGATTACAACTAAAGTTACAAAAGTTATTGATTCAAGAGCAGTGAGGGGTTTTTCTCTTTGTCTTTTGTTCTTTGATTAAAATGATAGCAGCAGGTTTATTAGGCTGCTGTCACTTAAGACTGAATACTAATCCAATATACTGTTACACAACATGCCTTCTTATCTCAACTATTTACAGTTAAACTGACTGTATTTACAGCAGTGTTCATTTTAAGTTTTCATGTTTTCTAGACTTTCAGACTGCAGTATCACAGAAGAAGGTTATAAAGCTCTGGCTTCAGCTCTGAGATCAAACCCTTCACACCTGATAGAGCTGGATCTCACAGGAAATGATCCTGGACAATCAGGAGTGAAACACCTCATTAATGTACAAAATAATTTTTGCTGTTCACTGAAAACACTGAGGTGAGTTTTTTCTACAAATTAAGATTTTATCTGAAAGTGAATTAAACCATCAAACTATATTTCTGCACTTACTTGCATCAATATTCTTTTACCACATCTGTGCCGTGCACACTTGTGAAATATCAATGTACTGTCTTTGTTTCTAGGATATTACAAAGTGCTGCTGCAGATGAAGCCTGTCAGTATGTGAGAGACATTTTGGGTAAAAATCCGTTACTCCTGAGTGAGCTGAATCTGAGTGAACGTAAACTAGGAGACACACGAGTGAATCAGATCGCTGCTCTACTGCAGGACAAACACTGTGAAATCAACACACTGATGTGAGTATTGTGTTCACTTGTTATAGTACATTTAAAGTGTCTCAAAGAAATCAGGTGACCAAAACACTGTAAGGCAGGGGTGTCAAACATACGGCCATGGGCTGAATACGGCCTACAGATTTGTCTAATCCTAAACTGTCCTGATGCAATTTGTTGAGGCTCCAGTTGATCTTTGCTGATGTGGTCTTGATGAGAGAGAACCAGTGGTAGTCAGAGTATCTTTTGGTGAATGGAAAGACAAGGCCGCAGCCTGGCACAAACTTGGAGGGTCCTTAGAAACTTCTAATTCAGCATCATCTTCATTCATGTCAGGATTAGGGATGGCGAAAACGAAACATTTTCTTGACCGACCACCGAGCCTCATTAGCCGGTTGAAACCGGTTAACCAATTAGTTTAAAATATGCAACGCTATTTGAAATAACAGCCATTTCGAGCTGCGCCTGCAATTTCGCAACTCTGTCGCATCTCTCTGCCGCTCTGCCTCCCGCTCACACACATATGAGGCGCCGGACTGGACAAAAGCGAAACGAACTGCGCGGGCGAGCGACAGTGCTTGAGAGAGACCGAAAGTGCGCTAGAGAGACCGAAAGTGCGCTAGAGAGACCGAGTGTGTCTGCGCGTGCGAGCAAAAGTGCGCGAGAGAGACCGAGTGTGTCTGCGCGCGAGAGAGACCGAGTTTGTCTGCGCGCGAGAGAGACCGAGTGTGTCTGCGCGCGAGAGAGACCGAGGTCCTGTCCCAAATGGCACACTCCGGACTTGTGGACTTCCTCAGAGTCCACACTTTGGTGACGTCATGTAGTGCAGACCTATAGGGCCCTTTGCGCGAGTCCACGAGGGCGCATTGAGAGGTATTTTTGGGACAGACTCGATCGGCACGCCGGAAATAACGGCCTGGTTGTTGTTGGGACAGGAGAAATCACATTTTTGTGCTCCGACGTCTTATCTGCATGTCAACTACACATCCTAATTTTACAGTTCTATATTTTTATATTGTGCATATCACCTGGGCATTAAACAATAGATATATCATGCTTATTTAAATGACGTATACAGTTGTACATAATAATAGGCTACATAATGTTCCATTTGAACTAAGATTACAATTTTAAAACATAATTTAAACATAATTTTTTCAATTTACAGGTTTCAATATTCATACTATGTTTACATATGACTCAGTAAAGCCCTGCCATTCGGTTCTATTTATTTAATGAATCATAATGCGATCGTATTATTAAACGCGCTATTATTATGTTTGAGACATCAACCACTGGTCGATGACCATAATGTTTGTATAAACTGTAGGTAACAACTGGTAAAATGTACATTTAGGTCATAAAAACCGTAATATTTTCTTCTCAGCCATGTCAACAATTATCCGTGAGTGAAATCTCCTCCCATCTGTTGTCTGATTGGCCTTTCGCAAGGATTCCTGGGTAGTTAAAGTGCGTGGAGCCTGCTTCTATGCGGGCTTCGCGGAAGACCGCTTCAAGGGTACAAAGGGGGCGCTGCTGAGCACACTTCAGAGCGGTAAAATGCTGAATGGGACGGCCTACGGACTCGTAGACTCAGCGAGCACGCGCAATTCAAGTCCACGAGACCGTTTGGGACAGGGCCCGAGTGTACGCGAGAGAGACCGAGTGTGTCTGCGCACGCGAGAGACCGAGTGTGTCCGAGCATTAGTTTAGTAGGCTAATTGGTACAAAGTAATATATAATTATTATATAAGAGGCATGGACGTTCGATTAATGGACAGCAATAATCAGTAGGCTACTACACCTCTACTTTGAACTATGTTTAATAAATATAAATTATTCGAGCACAAACTTTCATATAGGATTAAATATGATTGAATTCAGGCAGTAATAGTAAGATTTCATATATAGCTAATGAACACTGTACCACAGCCAGGTTTTACATTTCTTAAGCGTCAAATAACAATGACTGGATGTTATTCACCGAGATCGAGATCAGTACCACGAGAGCTGTGGAGAGGATAATGGCATCTAGATGGTTATATCTGTAAAGACTCCCTTTGATAAGAATGCAGCAAAACATCTAATTGGTCTGATATGTAGCTACAGGAAATAAAGTGTTTTTTTTTTTTTTTCTGAGATTTTTGTCATGATCCAACAAAACAGGAAGCAATAGCAGGTACTCAAGGCGTTTATTAGGCTCAATTGGTCACACAAAACAGTTCAGTTCAGGGAGGGCGGCGACTCAGGCTCGTGCAGGGACTTGATGGTCTGTGGTGCGCTGGTGCAGTGATGGTGAAGAATCCCAATCCCGGTGCTGGAGTGCGGTGAACCCAATGACGATGAACACGAACGGCAGGAAGACAAGGCAAGGCGAACACAGACACGGCAACTCCACGGGAACACAGACACGGCAATACACAGGACCTCAACAAACAATCCGACACTGGAACAGAGAATGGTGTGAGTATATATAGGGAACGGAAATGAATCGCAGCTGTGAACAGTGATTGTGATGATGATGATTATCAGCTGGAGCGCTGACAGACACGTGAGCGGGACAACGCCCACTCACACATAAACAAACATAGACACGAGACAAGAAGGAAACAATGCATTCAACAACCGTGACAGTACCCCCTCCTCTAGGAACGCCTCACGGCGTTCCCAGACTCCCTTACCTGTCGATTGTAATCATCGATAAGAGAGTGATCCAGGTGTCACGAGCCGGAACCCAACTTCTCTCCTCCGGACCGTAACCTTCCCAGTCCACCAGGTACTGGAATCCGCGTCCCCTCCGCCTAGAGTCCAGAATGCGACGGACCGAATAGGATGGTTCCCCATCTACGAGTCGCGGCGGTGGGGGAACCGGGGCAGGCGGATTAATGCGGGAAAAAAAAACGGGTTTAATTTTGGACACGTGGAATACCGGATGAATTCTCCTGTACACTGGAGGAAGGTTGAGGCGGACTGCCACCGGACTAACAATCTTGGTGACAGAAAACGGGCCAATGAATTTAGGAGCCAATTTATTGGATACGGAGCGGAGCGGAATGTTCTTAGTAGAAAGCCACACTTTGGAACCGACGACGTATACGGGAGGCCTAGACCGGTGGCGATCGGCTTTGGCCTTGGTGCGCGCCCGCACACGGAGGAGAGTCTCACGGGCTCTTGTCCATGTGTGGTAACACCTCTGGACGAAGGCGTGAGCGGAGGGGACCGCGACTTCGGATTCCAGACTGGGAAAAACCGGTGGCTGGTATCCTATACTACACTCAAAAGGAGATAGGCCCGTAGCTGACACTGGCAACGAATTGTGGGCGTACTCCACCATAGGCAGTTGTTGACTCCAAGAGGAAGGATTCCTGGCAGCCGTACATCGCAAGGTTCTCTCCAGGTCTTGGTTGGCTCTCTCAGTTTGACCATTGCTCTGGGGGTGAAACCCGGAAGACAGACTGACCGTTGCCCCCAGCAACTTACAAAACTCTCGCCAAAATTTGGACACAAATTGGGGACCCCTGTCGGAAACCACGTCTGTCGGGAGGCGAGGTTCCGACTGGGAGGCGGGCATCGGTGGTGTGCTGGTGCAGTGATGGTGAAGAATCCCAATCCCGGTGCTGGAGTGCGGTGAACCCAATGACGATGAACACGAACGGCAGGAAGACAAGGCAAGGCGAACACAGACACGGCAACTCCACGGGAACACAGACACGGCAATACACAGGACCTCAACAAACAATCCGACACTGGAACAGAGAATGGTGTGAGTATATATAGGGAACGGAAATGAATCGCAGCTGTGAACAGTGATTGTGATGATGATGATTATCAGCTGGAGCGCTGACAGACACGTGAGCGGGACAACGCCCACTCACACATAAACAAACATAGACACGAGACAAGAAGGAAACAATGCATTCAACAACCGTGACAGTTTTATCATCTTTAATAAAATGTTTGACATTATTTGACAAGCATACACATGCACACAAAATACACCAGTGTACAGAAACACTATGATTATGATCAGTTAAGTTTGAATTGCATTTTTAATGAAATATTCGTTAAACTTTCTATTTAGCGTAATGAAATACATTTGCTTTATCACACTTAAAATAGCAGTGTCAATTTACTGTTAAAAATAAAATGATTTCAGCCAAAATTACCTGTGTTGTTCTATTTTTATATTGGCCCATTTTACCTGAATTTTAGTGCCTTTGCTCACGCATCACCTGTTGATATTCTAACTCATAATTTACTTTTTCGTGCTTAAAAAATAAATATGTTTAAGAGACCAATGCTAATTAATAATAATATCAATAGATGTCATGCAGGGCTGATTTGATATTATTTAATTTTTAGCCCATTTCAGCTGACTTCAACCTTTGATGGTGTAATTCTGTATTGCTGGTCATAAAATTAGAATATCATCAAAAAGTTGATTTATTTCAAGAATTCAACTTAACAGGTGAAACTAATATATTATATAGACTCATTACATGTAAAGTGAGATATTTCAAGCCTTTATTTGTTATAATTTTGATGATTATGGCTTGCAGCTTATGAAACCTACGAAATCAAAATCCCAGAAAATTAGAATATTACATGAAATCACACAGTAATTACACAGTGATACCATGGTCATTGAACCAGGTTTTGGTTCTTTTGGCAGTGTGGGCAGGTGCAAATCCTGCTGGAAAATGAAGGAAGCATCTCCATAAAGCTTGTCTGCTGAAGGAAGCATGAAGTGCTCTGGAAATGTCCTGGTAGACGGCTGCGCTGAGTGGACAGCACAGTGGACCAACACCAGCCGATGACATGGCTCCCCAAACCAACACAGACTGTGGAAACTTCACACTGGACTTTAAGCATCTTGGATTGTGTGCCTCTCCATTCTTCCTCCAGACTCTGGGACCTTGGTTTCCAAATGAGATGCAAAATTTGCTCTCATCAGAAAAGAGGACTTTGGTCCGTGCTTTATTAAATCCAGTCAACGCAGCCGTCTACCAGGACATTTTCAGAGCACTTCATGCTTCCTTCATTTTCCAGCAGGATTTGCACCTGCCCACTAGCCTGGCTAACGTCAGACCAAGTCTCATTTGAGACTTGGTCTGGGAACCACGTGTTAATTTTCTCGTATTTGAGGCGTGGTTTACGAATGCCCAGAGCCGTTTATTGGGCGCTATGAATGTCTATCAAATGCGCTCATAGCCAATCGCTTCAATTATACCAGATGACGTATGTAGAGTGACAGAAATTCGACAAGGAAAAAGACGATGGGTCAAAGATTTATTTGTACACGATGGCGTTTAGCGAATATTACCGTTTGTGCAAGATAAACATGAGGGTAGAAGGTAACGTCGAGTCTGATGCCATGTTGGATCCATAGATATAAACAAACTGCTTCGGTGTCGTCATCGTCTTGCTGCTCCCTCCCCGTTCTGTGATTGGTTCCCTTTTTCAGGGGAAAATTTGGTCCATGGTGTCCAGACTGCCTAGCAGCGTGAATAAAATCGCGCTGCGAGCAAGGCAGTATGGGGAAACCCAGGCTACCTGCCCACACTGCCAAAAGAACCAAAACCTGGTTCAATGACATTGGTATCACTGTGTAATTACTGTGTGATTTCATGTAATATTCTAATTTTCTGGGATTTTGATTTCGTGGGTTTTATGAGCTGTAAGCCATAATCATCCAAATTATAACAAATAAAGGCTTGAAATATCTCACTTTGCATGTAATGAGTCTATATAATATATTAGTTTCACCTGTTAAGTTGAATTCTTGAAATAAATCAACTTTTTGATGATATTCTAATTTTATGACCAGCACCTGTTAAAATGGCAATACTATGTTACTACTAGCAGTAGCCTACTAGTCCTATTTGGCAATAATATAGTCTACTCCAAATGTAGATTTAGCTATAAATTATAAGCTATAAAGTATCAAGTATAAGCTACATCCTGCTAATTCAGTGGTAATAATTTAATTCTTGTTTTTATTTTATATTATATTACACTCGGGCCGTTTCTCAATACCAAGTACGCAAACTTCGGACTTGCGTCCTTGGTAGTTCGGACTTGCCAAGTTCGACTCAGAAGAACGAACTCCTGAGGACGAGAGGACGCAAGTCCGGTTATTCTGCAAATAGAACAGTGCGTTCTTGATCGCGTCACTCAGCATGCTCTGGCTACTCCGGTTATCTTTAATCTGTAGGCTATATTTTCGGCAACAATAAAACGGAGAATGGTGTAAAATACAACTCTGACTCTTTTCGTCAACAATAAAACGAAATATGTTACAGGCTAAAACACCACTCTGCCTCTTTTCATTTAAAAAAATCTTAAACATATTAATGGACACGTAAATGTGGTTTAGGGAAGGCGTAGCCCATTGATTCTCTTCACTGCATATATTTATAACAACATGTAGCCTAATATAAAACAAAACCCTGCTTCTTTTTGTTTTCATGTAAAAAATATGAAACATTGATAATTAAAACTGATATTTAACAAACAGAGACAGGTTTGTGTAATTTTTTTTATTATACATGTACATACAGTGAAGAGAATGCATAGCCTACTAAAATAAATACAAAAAATATTCTTTGTGTGTCTGATTGGTCCAGACGTTACACATGAAATAATGCATTGTATTACAAAAGGCATGAAAATTATAATTTGGTGAAAATGAAATAGCGATTCAAACTGTCAAAAGATTTGTGAATTTGTGAGCACAGAAGAACTCAGTCAGACAAAGGCTTATTAAGTAAAACAAATTAATTTTATTAAAAGGCCAGCTATAAAAAAAATCCACTGTTGAGCAGCAAACAGGTGTTTGAAGCTTCTGGAGTCTCTGGAGTCTACTCACCCTGCAGGCTGGCAGTTGTGCATAAAGCTGCATTTATGCCACTTATAACTTACAAATAACAATAATAAAAGAAGCAGCAATTAAGGGCACATTTACACGACAATTATGTGCTTAAAATGAAGAAGTTTTTCCTTTTGAGTTTTGCGCTCACAGACAACATTTTGCATTTTGGCCGTTCGTTTACACGACAACAGCGTTTTGGGTGCCTGAAATCGCAAAGTTTTGAAAATGGGTTTCAAAGACAAAGTGCAAGTTTTTGAAATGGTCTCCGTGTAAACAACAAAAACGTAAATCTGTGAAGACGATGACATCATGCACATGCCCATTGTGTTTAGTCTATAGCAGTGGTTCTCAACCTCTCCTGCAGGGACCCCCTGACAGGCCATGTTTCTGTTTTAACCCTGAAATGGCACACCTGATTCAATTAATGAGTATAGGAAGAGTAGGAATTAGTCACTTAATCAATTAGTCAACTACTCATTAAGCCTTTAATTATTTGAATCAGGTGTGCCATTTCAGGGTTAAAACAGAAACATGGCCTGTCAGGGGGTCCCTGCAGGAGAGGTTGAGAACCACTGGTCTATAGTGTTTAATCGCCATCTAGTGGCCTGGCAGCAGAATACAGCGTTTCGCGGATCTGTGTGAAAGGGGATCGTTTTGATAATGTTGTCGTCTGTACGCGGAAAACTCAAAGGAAAAACTTTTCAGCATATTGGTGTAAGCGTACCCTAAGACTGTCATTGCTGTTCATTAAAAAAGGTTTGGAATTGGAAATAAACTGAAGAAGGGTTCCTGTCTTTGTTTTCTTTCTCTTCAGGCTGAATCTCGAGATCGGTCTTTGGTCTTGGTCTTGTCTTGGTCTCGGACCTCTCGGTCTTGTCTTGGTCTCGCTGTCTCAGACCGACATAGTGGTCGGGGGATTTAGCAATACAATGCTACAATATCCACGATGACACAACGTTCGATAATGCAACATTATTATTATTTTGCGCCCTTTAAATGCAACCAATCACATGTATGTGTTTTTTTGTGACACAGCCGTTGCCGCTCATCCATCCATATAACATTATGCCTCAGTAGATCAGTTAATGTAAGAATTAGCCTACTATATTTTCCATATGTTCCATACGTCTTTAAAATTCGAACACATTATTCTCTATAAGTGTACATTGTCTCAAATCGTCTCTGCACACTACACATTAATTGTGCAGATATTAACATAAATAAATACATAATCTCTGTATTACATACATACTACATTACATACATAGTCTCCAATGCCACCTCTCTCATGTTCGTCCATCCTCGGGATGCTGCTGTTCTTCTTCATGCAAATTTTTATTTTTTTTAATCCCCCAAGCTACTTCTGCGGAGCCTACACCCAACATTGATCCCTAAACCTACCCGTCATAGTAACCTTAACCAATGAAATAAACTGCAGGGTGGGATTTCTGCTTAACTGGTTTGCGCCCAGTGGGATTTTTTTTATATTTTTATAGAAAGATTAAAAATACGGGAGAAATACAGGAAATTATTTAAACGGGATGATAGCAGGATAGCAAGGTAAAATACGGGAGAATCCCGGGAAAAACGGGAGGGTTGACAGGTATGAATATGTATTGAATGTAAACTGCGGTTGAACCCTAGTATGCTGCTGTTCTTGAATTCATACAAGGTATTGCTTAGCTTCAACACTAGTTTGTTTTTTTTCCCTCCGGTCTCGACTTGGTCTCAGTCTTGGTCTCGTCTTGGTCTCAGTCTTGGTCTCAGTCTTGGTCTCAGTCTTGGTCTCAGTCTTGGTCTCGATACCCTCTGGTCTTGGTCTTGTCTTGGTCTGTCTTGGTCTTGGTCTCGATACGATACCCTCTGGTCTTGGTAGTGTCTTGGTCTCGGTTTAGGCGGTCTTGACTACAAGTCTACTGAATAATAACAGTATTACAGCAGAAGGTTGTGCTGCTCTGACTTCAGCGTTTAATTCAAACCCCTCAAACCTGATAGAGCTGGATCTGAGTGAGAATAAACTCGGAAACTCTGGAATAATGAACATCTGTGTTCTGTTGGAAAATCCTGAATGCATAGAAAAGTGGAGAAAAGTGTGTATTTTCATTTATCTCCATTTCTGCATGATAATGTACTTTTCTGTGTACGTCCATTTAATTGAAATTAGCATTTTTGTACATTGCTATGTTTTGATGAAATTGAAATTTTCAGATTAGGCAGATGTTATATTAAGACATCAGTTGCTTATCGGTGGGGTCAGATTTTTGCTAATATTAAAATAAAAATATTGCTAAATTTTCACACCAAATTTTCTAATTGCCAAGCATTTGGCAATGCTTTTTATAATAATTATTAAAATTATTAGTTTTTTTATGATTTAAATAGTCATCTCTATTTATACATGTGTTTTGCTTATGTAGTGTAGATCATTAACAGCTTCTTTCATACACAGACTCTCAGACTGCAGTATCACAGAAGGAGGTTATAAAGCTCTGGCTTCAGCTCTGAGATCAAACCCTTCACACCTGATAGAGCTGGATCTCAGAGGAAATGATCCTGGACAATCAGGAGTGAAGGAGCTCAGTGATTTACTAAAGGATGAACGCTGTACATTAAAGACCATCAGGTGATAAACGAGACAATTATCATAACTATGATTTTAACCAGATATTACACAACAATATATATTAATACTACACTGGACTAGAGGTGCAAAATATATCAGTGCCCGAGATATTATTGGCTGATCACTGGGACAATAGAATTTCCACTATTATTTACATTAATAAGTTTTGTTATATTTGTGTTCAGCATATCATTTCTGATAATGATTCAGTGTATTTGTCTGGCGGTGTCATGTGTGTTTGGACAAATTATCATATCACATTATCATTTTCTGTTAGTATTAGTTTTGAACATGTTTTAGTTTTGATCAGCTACTGTAATTATAGATATTCTGTTTAATGTGTTCTGTTTATGTGTAAAGAAGTAATAAGTGAAAACAATGAAAATACATTTCTGTATTTTCTCTTACTGGTGTTTGCTCATACATGAAACTGGCATATTGTTTGTTTGCGTTCTGTATGTTTATGTATATTTTATGGTTATTACATCCTGTAAATTTAATTTTGGTTTAATTCATTGATACAAATGCTTGTAATAAATCATTCTACTCTGTTTAGTGACTCATTCAGGATGAAGCTGCAAAAGGCATAAAATTGGAATATTATCTGATTTGTAATTCTACTTCCTGTAGGTTTTTGAAAAGTGCTGCTGCACAGGAAGCGTGTGACTATCTCACTAAAGTTCTGGGTAAAAGTCCATTATTACTGACAGAACTGGATCTGAGTGAAGATAAATTAGGAGATCTGGATGGAGAGAAGCTCTCTGCTCTTTTGATGGACTCTCATAGTAAAGTGGAGAAAATCAAGTGAGTCAAACATAATTTATACATTATAATTTCTCTGAGATCTGTTGATCTGATGTGTGTTGAATATGTACTGAATAATAAATGATGGTGTTTCTGTGTTCAGGCTGAATAATTGTGAGCAGACAGAGAAAAGCTGTTCAGTTCTAGCTACTGTTCTCTCCTCTAAAACCATCCTGAAAGAGCTGAACCTGAACAACAGCCGTCTGCTGGACTCTGGAGTCAAAGAGATCTGTAAGGGACTGAAGAATCCTGTGTGTGAGCTGAAGATACTCAAGTGAGTATATTTCACCATCAGCTTTCAACACCACAACACTTGCTTATCAGTTATATATATTTGAGTCCACTCACCTTCAGAAGTGAGGAAAAATCTAAGAATAGTTTTTAAATTTTGTTTTGTAATTATTAAATAGGAACAAATAAATAGCAAACGGTAGCACAATACAATAGAATGAAAAGACAAATTAAACAAACACGGCTTTATGTTTTTCAGGTGCTAATGATTACAACTAAAGTTACAAAAGTTATTGATTCAAGAGCAGTGAGGGGTTTTTCTCTTTGTCTTTTGTTTGATTAAAATGATAGCAGCAGGTTTATTAGGCTGCTGTCACTTAAGTGTGAATACTAATCCAATATACTGTTAGACAACATGCCTTCTTATCTCAACTATTTACAGTTCAAAAGTTTCTATTCTAAGTTTTCATGTTTTCTAGACTTTCAGACTGCAGTATCACAGAAGAAGGTTATAAAGCTCTGGCTTCAGCTCTGAGATCAAACCCTTCACACCTGATAGAGCTGGATCTCACAGGAAATGATCCTGGACAATCAGGAGTGAAACACCTCATTAATGTACAAAATAATTTTTGCCGTTCACTGAAAACACTGAGGTGAGTGTTTTCTACAAATATATATATTTCTATATTTCTGCACTTACTTGCATCAATATTCTTTTACCACATCTGTGCCGTGTACACTTGTGAAATATCAATGTACTGTCTTTGTTTCTAGGATATTACAAAGTGCTGCTGCAGATGAAGCCTGTCAGTATGTGAGAGACATTTTGGGTAAAAATCCGTTACTCCTGAGTGAGCTGAATCTGAGTGAACGTAAACTAGGAGACACACGAGTGAATCAGATCGCTGCTCTACTGCAGGACAAACACTGTGAAATCAACACACTGATGTGAGTATTGTGTTCACTTGTTATTGTACATTTAAAGTGTCTTAAAAGAAATCAGGTGACCAAAACACTGTAAGGCAGGGGTGTCAAACATGCGGCCGTGGGCTGAATACGGCCTACAGGTTTGTCTAATCCGGCCAGCGGGATGATTTGAACAATGATAAAAATAGAGATGCACTGCTCCACTCCCTATTCCGAACCTGCAAAAAACAGCTTGTGTAAAACATCCACAATTTGTATACGTTAACACAGGCAGACGCTGAATACAGACGGATAGAAATTGTAGTTTGTATGGTTAATATTAATGTAATTGTCAGCACAGTAAGGTTTAAAAAAAAAAAAAAAAGTAATTCTGCCCATCTGGCCCTTAACCTAAAATTAGTTTGAAACCCTTCTTTAAGGGCTTTTGCACCCAGGTAGTAGAGTCCTGCACGGGTGCGGGTACCCGTCGGGTGACCCTGCAAATTTTGCTCAAACGGGTGAAAAATATCCAACAGTGTCGGATACAGGTGCGGGTCGGGTCGGACACGGGGTTAAACACGGGTCTAAACACGGGTTTAAAACAATCACATGCAAACTATATATAACTAATATATGCATATTTTTAGGAACACATCTACAAAAATGTGCCTGTATTTCAAGTTGATAAAATTATTTAAAATCCACATCAGTTTATTTGTGCCCACGCGCCACGCCCTCCCAGGATCTAAAACGTTACCTAGGCTACTTTCACTTTTAAAAAAATCATCATAACCGCGCGTGCGATCTGCTTGCAGTCGTCGAGATGGATGCTGAGGAGTTGAAGAAAAGAATAGCTAGTGGAGATTGTAAAGTTGTCGACAATAGTCATCAAAAATCAAGTCCAGTGTTTGGGAGAAATTTGGAGTTATCTGAAGAAAACAATATTGTGAAAGGCTTATTTGCTGCATGCATTTTCGTGTTGGATAGCCCCAAATGTGGAACTTCATCGCCGAGAAAGCACGCAGATAACTATGGTAACAAGCAGTTCTAACGAACAGTATTTTTCAAATTTAACACTGTTTAAGTATGTGTGGTGTGCAGGGCGTGTTTGAAATCAAAATTGTCAGATTTAGGCTAGACGAAATTGCGTGGCATATAGTGTTGTAGCCGCGTCTGTTTACTGCGGTCACACCATCTGTGCTCCGGAGAAACGCGGTCACGCCATCTACGCTAAAAATATATTGCGCGTCTACACAAGGTTGCGTGGTAGGCTGATTGTGTATACGCTTGGTGTCCGAAAACTTTTTTTTAAAACATATATAATAAAATAAATAAAATCAAATTGTTTTCTGCAAACTCCACCAGATTCTTGTTCTACATCTCACTGACTACCACTGTGGGGGATTTCATGTAGTTTTAATGTTTTATACTGTATTAATTTCCTGCCAAAGTTGCAAACAGTTTACATTGACATATAGGCATATTTAATAAATTCATAAGAAATTAAAATCAAATTGTTTTCTGCAAACTCCACCAGATTATTGTTCTACATCTCACTGACTACCACTGTGGGGGATTTCATGTTGTTTTACTGTTTTATACTGTAATAATTGCCCTCCAAAGTTACATACAATTTAAAATGACATAAAGGCATATTTAATAAATTCATAAAAAATCAAAATCAAATTGTTTTCTACAAACTCCACCAGATTATTGTTCTACATATCCCTGACTACCACTGTGGGGGATTTCATGTAGTTTTACTGTTTTATACTGTAATAATTTCCTGCCAAAGTTCATTACAGTTTACATTGACGTATAGGCATATTTAATAAATTCATAGAAAATCAAAATCAAATTGTTTTCTGCAAACTCCACCAGATTATTGTTCTACATCTCACAGACTACCACTGTGGGGGATTTCATGTTGTTTTACTGTTTTATTATTTAATAATTACCTGCCAAAATCCTATACTGTATACCTGGCTATATAGCAATATTTAATAAATTCATAAAAAATCTAAATCAAAATGTTTTCTACAAACTCCACCAGATTCTTGTTCTGCATCTCCCTGACTACCACTGTGGGGGATTTCTGTAGTTTTACTGTTTACTGCCTGTATTTCAAGTTGATAAAATAATTTAAAATCCACATCAGTTTATTTGTGCCCACGCGCTAGGTAATGAACTTTGGCAAGAAATTATTACAGTATAAAACAGTAAAACTACATGAAATCCCCCACAGTGGTAGTCTGTGAGATGTAGAACAATAATCTGGTGGAGTTTGCAGAAAACAATTTGATTTTGATTTTTTATGAATTTATTAAATATGCCTATATGTCAATGTAAACTGTATTGGATTTTGGCAGAAAATTATTACAGTATAAAACAGTAAAACTACATGAAATCCCCCACAGTGGTAGTCAGGGAGATGTAGAACAATAATCTGGTGGAGTTTGCAGAAAACAATTTGATTTAGATTTTTTATGAATTTATTAAATATGCCTATATGTCAATGTAAACTGTAATGAACTTTGGCAAGAAATGATTACAGTATAAAACAGTAAAACTACATGAAATCATCCACAGTGGTAGTCAGTAAGATGCAGAACAATAATCTGGTGGAGTTTGCAGAAAACAATTTGATTTTGATTTTTTATGAATTTATTAAATATGCCTATAGTATGTCAATGTAAACTGTTTGCAACTTTGGCAGGAAATGATTACAGCATAAAACAGTAAAACAACATGAAATACCCCACAGTGGTAGTCAGTGAGATGCAGAACAATAATCTGGTGGAGTTTGCAGAAAACAATTTGATTTTGATTTTTTCATGAATTTATTAAATATGCCTATATGTCAATGTAAACTGTTTGTAACTTTGGCAGGCAATTATTACAGTATAAAACAGTAAAACAACATGAAATCCCCCACAGTGGTAGTCAGTGAGATGTAGAACAATAATCTGGTGGAGTTTGCAGAAAACAATTTGATTTTGATTTTTTCATGAATTTATTAAATATGCCTATATGTCAATGTAAACTGTTTGCAACTTTGGCAGGAAATTATTACAGTATAAAACAGTAAAACAACATGAAATCCCCCACAGTGGTAGTCAGTGAGATGCAGAACAATAAGCTGGTGGAGTTTGCAGAAAACAATTTGATTTAGATTTTTTATGAATTTATTAAATATGCCTATATGTCAATGTAAACTGTAATGAACTTTGGCAAGAAATTATTACAGTATAAAACAGTAAAACTACATGAAATCCCCCACAGTGGTAGTCAATGAGATGTAGAACAATAATCTGGTGGAGTTTGCAGAAAACAATTTGATTTAGATTTTTTATGAATTTATTAAATATGCCTATATGTCAATGTAAACTGTAATGAACTTTGGCAAGAAATTATTACAGTATAAAACAGTAAAACTACATGAAATCCCCCACAGTGGTAGTCAGGGAGATGTAGAACAATAATCTGGTGGAGTTTGCAGAAAACAATTTGATTTTATTTATTTTATTATATATGTTTTAAAAAAAAGTTTTCGGACACCAAGCGTATACACAATCAGCCTACCACGCAACCTTGTGTAGACGCGCAATATTATTTTTAGCGTAGATGGCGTGACCGCGTTTCTCCGGAGCACAGATGGCGTGACCGCAGTGTCTGACTGATTGGTAAAATGTTAAGGCTACTCAGTTTTGTGTGCCTTAGTTTAGTTTTGCCTTTTGACAGCTTCAGCTGAAGTTGTCCTTGTGTTAATTGTCGTGCAATAAATTCTGTATGACCTGGCGATAAACATTTATAAGTGTGTCTATAATGTGATTGGCTAAATTGATTTTATTTCGGGAGTGGGTCGGGTGTCGGTTCTATTTTAAGCGGGTCGGGTCGGGTGCGGATTTTAATTAGTGCTGCTGTCGGAAAACGGGTCGGATGCGGTTTTAAGCACTGTGGGTACGGGCGGGTGCGGATTTACAAAATCGGACCCGTGCAGGTCTCTGCCGGGTAGTTATAGGAACTCCGTTATAGGAACTAGTCACCAGGGCGGTCCCCTGAGAATAAATATTCCCCTGGGGTAATTTTCCTGTTTGCATGCACACCACCAGTTGGAACTCAGTGATGTAAGCTTGCAGTAAGTATATGTAAACTGTGTTTACACATCTTTTAAAAATATTGAGTGTCTGTGTTTCTGTATTCAGCCAGTCAGTGAACACTTACGTCACTATAGTACCTATAGTGCTGGTTTAGACCCTACTCTGAAGTAGGAGCTCATTTAGTTTGCCCTTAAAAGGAGTTCCTATAACTAAAATCATTCCTAGTTCCTGCAATGCAAACACACCAAAAAGCAAGTACTTCTGCCAATCCACCTTTTTCCTGAATTGTAACTTTCTTAAAATGTTTTTATTCAAATTAGCGTACTTTCCAAGCTGATAATGTAACATTAAACCCTATTAAATTTGTTTTAAAAAAGCATATGGCTGCATGACGCCATCATTTTACAGTGTTGCAGTGACCGTCTTTTGTCAGCACCTCACCCGTCAAAGTTTAATGAGTGTGTAAATGACACCAAGCTGCCGAAGTTAGCTTCATTGAAAACAGATGGGCACTCATAGAATGGGTTCCTATTGTAAGACTTGAGAAATTAGAAAATGCCGGGCAGTCTGTTTGAGGAACAACCACTCCCTGAAAAGACAAAGGACCTTTCTAAAAAAATTAACATTTGAACTCTCTCTTGTGGAATTAGCATGACCATTCGAGACGCAAGTCTCAACTAGGCATCATCCTAATCTACATTTCTTTCCCTTGACCCCCCATTCCCCCGTTCCTTTTCTCTCATGCTGAGATCACCTGAAATTCACCAAAAAAAACATATGGTTTAATGTGAACAATTATCATTTAATTGTTCATAACAGTCACATAACAGTCTTGGACATAACAGTCGTCATTTACTCCTGTTGTTACTCGAGGATGGATCTGTACCAACTGTTCATGATGCATCTTATAGTCTCCGGAGTGATAGGCCTAATGTACTGATCACGGCAGTAATGGAAGGGAGAGGGTTCACTTTATGACAGCTCATCAAGTCGTTTTACGGATATAACGTTTACCAGTTTATTAAGCACAAACCGAAAAGGTGTATATATTTGTTTACTGTTAGTTGTAACAAGTGTTTTGTGTACTTCGCTGTGTTTCTTGATGATAATGAAACGGAGAGAGAGAGTTTATGGATAAGACTTTAATGCGCACTTCTTATACTGTGTTCATTCAGCTCTTACAGTGATTTTCTGGAGTAAAACTGTGGTCCGCTACAACAGGCTTGTATTAATAGTGGATAAAAGCAGATGACAAATACATTATAACTGTTATTAAACTAAACCATACCTGTTTTATTTCCATAAAGCATATATTCTCTGTCTCTGTGGGCATTATTGTCCGACTCCGGGTCGAAATGAACAGCGTTACTGAGAGTTTCTGTTTTTGATATTATATCATGATATTGTCCTGACTGAGCATGAGCTCTTGAAGCTCCGCCCTCTTTGCCGGCAACAGCAGCTCATTTGCATTTAAAGGGACACACACAAAAACGGCATGTATTTCTGAGCCCCAAAAAGGGACAATTTAAACATGCTGTAAAAAATGATCTGTGGGGTATTTTGAGCTAAAACTTCACATACACACTCTGGGGACATCAGAGATTTATTTTACATCTTGTGAAAAGGGGCATGATAAGTGCCCTTTAAGATGTTTTGTGAATACGGACCCAGATCTCTCTTATTGAAAATGTATGGCTCATCATGAAAAGGAGAATCAGAGAACAACAACCATGGACTGTTTAGTAGCCGAAGTCTTGTAACAAGTGAGATTAGGCAAAAATTCCATTTGCAAAACTGTAATTCCCAAACAGTTAAAAAGTTTATTTAAAAGAAAAGATGATGTTACACAGTGGTAAACATGCCTCAGTCCCAACTCTTTTAGCGTGTGATGCAGCCGTCACATTTTTTATTTATTTCAAAACACAATTAAGTTGGTCAGTGAAAACATTGGAAATCTTTTCTTTGTACTCAAAGGTCAGTTAAATAAAGGTTAAAGAAAAGTAACAAATCACAGACTGTTGATTTTATTGCATTTTACAAAATGTACCAACTTCTCTGGAAATGTGTTTGTAAATTCTCCCTCTTCTGTTCATCATTTTAGGCTGCGTAAGTGTGGTCTAACAGAGGAAAGCTGTTCAGCTCTCGCTACAGTCCTGAGATCAAACTCCAGTCTGAAAGAGCTTGACATCAGCAACAATAATCTGCAGGATTCAGGAGTGAAGAAACTCCAGAACGGATTAGAAAATATAAACTGCACACTGGAGAAACTCAGGTGAGTTCAATTAACTATTGTTTGATTCCACTTAACTTGAATGTTTTTTTATAGTAGTTTATGTTTTAACAGCAGTGTTGGGGAAGCTACTCTGAATCTGTAGTTTGACGAGCTACAAGCTGCTCAAAAGTTAAAGTAAAGTTACATTCAAGCTTGTAGCTACTCTACAAGTTTCTATTAAAAAGTAGCTAGCAACATTGAACCTTCTTTTTTACAATGACATTGTTACAAATAACTGAATATTTGTAAATGAAGAATGTTGTAAATAAAATATTTGGGGGGTTTAAAACAACATGTTGTAATGCAATTATGGTTTCAGTGAGTAGGGTGAATTCAGGTTGACTGGGACAATTTTTCCCAGTCATTTCAATGGAAAAAAGTGTCCCAATTGTTTGATTTTGTAAACTATCCAAAACACACAAAAAATATAGCCTATGTCACAAACTTACTGTCAAAGTGCAACATTTTTACAAATGTAACATCAATACAAGAACAAAATGTATGCAAACTCACCTGGATACACAGGAGTAATCAAAAATGCAGGTTAAACTCACAGCACATGCGGTAGGCTATTTACTGAAAAGAGCCGCTCTGAGCCGCAAATCATGAGCTGCTCGCGCTTTGCTTGAAATCCCACCGCAACCATCCTTTGCCAAGTAATAAGCTTACTACTAGATTGCAATTTTATTTCAGTTCGATTAGTGATCTTTTAGGTTCATTACAAAACTAACGGGACAGATTAATCTTTGGTGGTTCATTATTGTGATTTAGAGTTCAATAAAGCAGGATAAGTAGTACATTTAAAAAGCTATTATTCACCTTCCATATGCGCTTGAAGTCTTTAATGTAGACTGAATTTTAATCTTTGGTTTGCATAAATTACAGCCGATTCACGTGAAATATCCATTCCTGTTCATCCTTTTTATAATCATCAGACAATCTCTTGTTTGACTGTAAAGTCACAAAATGCATGATGTAACAACAGATGATGGTAATGAACAAATGTAGTTTATCTAGTAAGAAGAAGACTCTGCTGCTTCAATGCATTACAGGCTCATGATTCATCAGAATGCAAAACGGAGTGTAGCTTTCAGGCGCGCTACACGGCTACTTGGAAAAAGTAGCTAGCTACTGGAAAAGCTAAAATGTTTTAAAGTAACTGAGCTACTGTCCAGAAACTAAAATATGTAGTTAATGTTAGTGGTATTGTGACTTGTACTGTAGCTAACTACTCCCCAACAGTATGAAATATGTTTAAATATATTAATCATAAAATAATAACTTGATGAATTTTATAAATTCTCTTTTTTTCTAGACTTTCAGACTGCAGTATCACAGAAGAAGGTTATAAAGCTCTGGCTTCAGCTCTGAGATCAAACCCTTCACACCTGATAGAGCTGGATCTCACAGGAAATGATCCTGGACAATCAGGAGTGAAGGAGCTCAGTGATTTACTACAGGATCAAAACTGTCAACTCAAGACACTGAGGTGAGACGTGATGAAATAACACAAAATAAATATGCATGCTAAATATTCATACAAAATATTATTTCAGTAATACAATAAGCTCCACAGGTTTTGTAGTGGGGGTTACTGAGTTTTGTTTAGATATAATTGCAACCGTCTACACACACCTTGGCAATAGAATCGCCATTGGCTAGTCAATTTTTTAGTTTACTCACCAGACTGATATATATATATATATATATATATATATATATATATATATATATATATATATATATATATATATATATATATATATATATATATATATATCTCAGTGTTTCCTTTAGGATTTTTTTTAGCAGTGGGGGCAGGTCTGTCTGAACAACCACCGCCCCCCCCCAAAAAATTTTGGAGCACATACAATTGAAAGGGTTTTTTTTTCCCTTTAACGACACAATATTACTGTGCCACATTGTGTGACAAAAGTTTACCTTATGAACATTAAATATTTTCAGTTTTAGAAAAACAATTACACTGGCTGTCATAAAAAAAAATTGCACTCCGCACACAAACATTGTTGGCCCTGCAGGGTTTTACATGGGTCAAATATGGTCTTCGGTGGCCAACACTTTTAAAAAAAAAAAGCTGTGATTTTACCTCTGGATTTCATAGCTTTGTAAGATAAAATCCTTCTTTAATAGATTATTTTGGTATATAATCATATCAATATAAAAAAGCAGGGAGAAAAAGTAGCATTAGAAAGTTTATTTTAACTAATAGTCTTATTTTCTACCATCTACAATTGAATAGGCTACCATTCAGTTGTAAATGCTGTAGTTTATTAAGGCTAAATCTTGCTAACCATATAGGCTGTACTAAAGGGGGTAAGCACACCTTACGTTCTTATTTTAAGGTGTTCTGTAAATTATTTTTTTGAAACACTTTACAATATGGTTTGATTTAACATTAGTTTATTACTAACATGGACCATGAGCAATACATGTTACTGAATGTATTCATCTTTATTAATCTTAATAAAAATACAGCTGTTTATTGTTTGTTCATGTTAGTTCACAGTGCATTAACTAAATGTTAACAAATACAACTTTTGATTTCAATAATGTAGGCTATTAAATGTTGAAATGAACATTAGCAAAGATTAATACATTATGTAGAAGTGCAGTTTATTAAAAGTTAATGTTAACTAATGTAGTTATAACTAGAGTTTAATAAATGGAACCTTATTGTAAAGTGTTACCGATCTGTTATACACCGATTCAGACGTCTCGTGAGTTCAGTGTTGGAAAGATCAGTCGTTTAACCATTCATTAAAACGTGGAACCTTGCTTCGCAAAGAGAGTGCGCGCGCTCTCGCTCTCTCTCTCTCGTTCTTTTAAACATGCGCCCAGCTGTCACAAGCGCAGCAGGTTATCTACATTACACACCGGTCAAATAAGACTTTGGCGGGACAAAAATTCGCGTTGGCGGCCGCCAAAAAAAAAATCTTCGATCGGGTCAGTCGCACAAGTGCGCCTAAATATCTTTTCATGGTCGCACACAGACATATTTAGGCGCAAATGCGAGTGAAATGGTCGCACTGTAGAGCCTTAATGTTACCGTGCCGCCATTAACTAATCAACATAGAGGAAACACTGTATATATATATATATATATATATATATATATATATATATATATATATATATATATATATATATATATATATATATATATATATATATATATATATATATATATGATTCCATCAAATCTGCTTGTCTTTGTAAAATGCCACAGCTTTTTAAATATCTGAACGCACACTGTTAACCTCAGTCAATCAAGGATTATATAATGATAATCAAGCACTATTTAAAGGGGACCTATTATGCAAAATTCACTTTTGCATGCTGTTTGGACATCATTTACTCCCGTTGTTACTCGAGGATGGATCTGTACCAACTGTTCATGATCCATCTTACAGTCTCCGGAGTGATAGGCCTAATGTACTGATCACGGCAGTAATGGAATGCCCCGCCCACGAGTGTTGACAGACAGACACTGCCGTTTTAACATAGACCCGCCCTGATCGAGTTCACAGCGAGTTGTACACATCCGCCATTGCTGCACTGACGAGAATGTCTCCCAAGCGCTGTAGGTGCTGTGTGGCTGGATATATTAATCCACATAGCTCTCTCTATTTACTCCCGAAATCTGAGGCAGCCGCTGAAGACGAGGTGGAATTATTTTGTTTTTAAAGAAAATGCTCCCTCAACTCTACCGAAATTTGTTTATGTACTTAAGTTACGCACTTCTTATACTGTGTTTATTCAGCTCTTACGGTGATTTTCTGGAGTAAAACTGACGCTTCATCTTTTGTGAGATGTACAATAAACTTGATTAAACTCATCAGTATATTTTTGATCATCATTCGGACCTGGTGTGAAACAGCAGACTTGTAGGCTATTAATAGTAAATACATAGGCCTACAAGCAGATGACAAATATGTTATAACCTTATTAAACTAAACTATACCTGTTCCATCTCCATACAACACTCTGACTCTGTAGGCATTATTGTCCGACTCCGGGTCGAAATGAACACCGTTACTGAGAGTTTCTGATATTATCATCATTCCGTGAGATGAAATTGTCCTGAGAGACTGAGCGCAAGCTCATGAAGCTCCGCCCCCTGTGCCGTGCAGCAGCAGCTTATTTGCATTTAAAGGGCACACACTAAAACAGCGCGTTTTTCTGAGCACCAAAAAGTGACAATTTAAACATGCTGTAAAAAATTATCTGTTGGGTATTTTAAGCTAAAACTTCTGGGGACATCAGAGACTTATTTTACATCTTGTGAAAAGGGGCATAATAGCTCCCCTTTAATATTAAAATACTGCATATACTCACTGTATGGTTTTAATATACATTGATTCTTATTAAAGGTACTGAAGTTATTCAGTCAAGAGCAGTGAGTGATTTTCTTTTGTTGTTTGAATAACATTGACACAAGCAGCAACAGGTATATTAGGCTGCTGTCACTTTAAAGCCCTGGACACACCAAGCCGGCGTGTTTGACATGTTGAATCGGTGTCGGGCCGTCAGTGAGAGAGAGAACTCTGATTGGCTGTTCAGCTTAGTGAACGAGTCAGTGCACGAGAATAATAGCAAAACAGTGAGCAAAGAAGTCAAAACGGTACAGATAGAAGGCTGTTCTAATATAACATCATCTTACCTGAGTGTTCCGTGGCGAGTATTTCAATATTAACATGAGCGGAGTGGAATAAAGAAAATGTTTAGCAGGATTGATATCCAAAACGGCAAGCACTCACTGCTTTGTTTATGGATTGTGTATCTGCAGCCGGCAGCGTCAGTTTCCCTTTCTGAATGACGAATATAGATGAATATATCTTCAGAAATAGACAGTTGTCTCATTTACAACTTTGTAACCGCATTGTAGCTGACAGTCGGCTGTAGTTCTCTCTGTGTGTTCAAGTGCAGCTTTTCCCCCCAATGCAGGCGATGCGAGGCGACGACATAGTCGGCTTTCATCAACAATAGTTCTTTGTCGTCGGTTTGGTGTGTCCGGGCTTAAGACCTTTGCTTTTGTTAAGTTTAATAATTTATTTATTTTTGAATAAATTTGTCATGGAGACAGGGTTTTATGAAAACTACTTTACAATGTGCAATTTGTTATGTGACTAAAGAATGTTTAATTAATGAAAGATCACTGTAAATATATGTTTGACTTTAAGTTGTGGCACACTTGTGTCACTGTCTGTATTAGGTGTTTAGGTACAACATTGAAATGAATGATTGCACTGATGGCAAAAAGCCTTACTAATGTATGATATTTGAAAGAAGTAATGAACAACAACAATATGTGCCCATACAATTACATTTAAATGTGGTTGAGGCCAAATCATTTCATATGCCATGACAGTGGGTCCATTAGTGTCAGGAAATATGACAATGATGTCACTCATGCAAAAACAAATCCAACCTAAATCCATCCATTCATAGTCGTAACTGCCTTCTTTTCTACTTTTAACTGGAATTTGCTGGAGTTCGGTCCACCACCTTTTGAATGGTCACTCTTCAAGGATTCAGAGCTCGAGAATGATTTTTTCCTAATGACACAGAGCAGAGAGAGAAAAAAACACTATTCAGTCTCATTTAAAGAAATTATGTCAGGTTTCAGACAAGACGCAAACAGGATGGTAAGTATATAATGTGATTTATTCAGCAGAATGGATCGGTTCCAGAGATAACGGTGAGTAAGCAGATTATAGACATATATAGTTTAGGAAGACTTAGCTGTAAAGTAACAATGTCTCTCTTGCAGGTGACGATGACTTGGATCTGGAGCAGAATACAGCAGGCTGAAGAAGGTCGGGTATACAGGTAAGTAACGGGATGAGAGAGGTGAGTCTGTGTGTCCATTTAGAGACGAGACCAGACGAGGACTGAAGGGGTGAGTGCAGTTTATGAAGGGTGAGCTGGTGATTAGAACTCTGGTGATTGTGAACGAGTGGGCGGAGTGAATGATGACGGTGATTGAGGACTGATTGAGGGTGTAACCCAGACAGTACCCCCCCCTCCCGAGGCGGCTCTTGACGGCTGGGAAGAAGAGGGACGTTGGTGATGGCGCAGACTGAGCATCCCTTGATGTAACGGGAAACGTCCCTGGAGATGGACGGCCACCAGTACCGTTGACTGAGGAGCGAGAGGGTACGCCTGGATGTCCAGAGCCCGGAGCTGTATGAGCTGAGTCCAGAAGGGCAGCGCGCAGATGTTGGGGAACGTAGGTGAGCCCTTCTGGACCTCCCGGCGGAGCAGGATGGCGATGGTTCTCCTGGGTGATCTGCTCATCGATATCCCAGAGGATGGGGCTGAGGATTACGGCTGGAGGGAGAATGGGTTCCGGAGTCTGATCGTCGGTGGAAGGATGATAGAGACGGGAGAGAGCATCTGCTCTGCAGTTTCTACTCCCAGGTCGGTAGGTGACTATAAAGTCAAATCGAGTGAAGAAGAGGACCCAACGGGCTTGACGAGGATTCAATCTCTAAGCTTCTCTGAGGTATTCCAAGTTGCGGTGATCGGTGATGACCTCGAACTGATGGTTGGCTCCCTCCAGCCAATGCCTCCATTCCTCAAGGGCTAGTTTGATAGCGAGCAGTTCCCGATTGCCGATGTCATAATTACACTCCGCCGGGGACAGCTTTTTTGAGAAGAAGGCACAAGGAAGGAGTTTGGGAGGCTCACCCTGCCACTGAGATAGGACCACTCCAACCCCTGTGGAAGATGCATCAACCTCGACGACAAATGGAATATCTGGATTGGGATGAGCGAGGATCGGAGCGGTCGTTAAGGCTTCTTTGAGGTGCTGGAAAGCCTGAATGGCATCGAGTGACAAGGACAGAGACTTGGGCCGGCCTTTCAGAGCTGAAGTGAGTGTTGCACTGATGGAGCTGTAGTTATTGATGAATCTTCGATTAGAAATTAGCGAAACCAAGGAATCTTTGAAGTTCTTTTACGGATGATGGTATTGTCCAGTTCTGAATGGTTTCCACCTTCCTCTGGTCCATCTGGATGCCATGTTGGTCGATGATGTAGCCCAGGAATTGAACAGTGGTGGTGTGGAACTCACATTTCTCCAGTTTCAAGTACAGTTGATGTTTTCTCAATGTTTCCAGTACCTTGATGACGTGTTGATGATGTTCAGAGAGGGTAGATGAGTAGATGAGAATGTCGTCGATGTACACTATGACAAAGCGATTGAGGTATTCACGAAAGATCTCATTCATATACCCCTGGAAGACGTTGGAAAGCCCGAAGGGCATAACCTGATATTCGTAGTGGCCTGAAGGGGTCACAAACGCTGTCTTCCATTCATCTCCATGACGAATACGAATGAGGTTATAGGCACTCCTGAGATCAAGTTTAGAGAAGATACGGGCTCCGCGCAGCTGTTCCAGAGCTGCTGGGACCAGAGGAAGGGGATAGCTGAATTTGACAGTCTGAGAGTTGAGGTTCCTGTAGTCGATGCACGGCCTCAAGCCTCCGTCCTTTTTACCCACAAAGAAGAAACTCGAAGCGGCAGGGGAGGTAGATGGACGAATGAACTCTTGTTGTAAAGCTTCCTCCACATACTCCTCCATGGCCTTCTGCTCCGGGATAGACAGGGGATAAACACGTCCTTTAGGTAGAGTAGCTCCAGGTAGCAAGTCAATAGCACAGTCCCATGGCCGATGAGGTGGTAGTTTGGTCGCCAGCTTCTTGCTGAACACGTCCTGGAACGCCCGGTACTCCACTGGATTCTCTACTTCTTGTAGAGCTTCGGGACTCTCGACGGAGGTGGAATAGACAGGAACCTTGGATCTTGACTGAGAGGGCGATGATGAAGACCTTTTCTTGATTGAAGATAGACAAAATGAATGACAGTTATCTCCCCAGCGAAGGATCTCACCGGATTTCCAGTGGAGGGTCGGTTGATGTTGTACCAGCCACGGGCGTCCCAGGATGAGCTCAGCGGTGGACTCCTCCAGCACCATAAAAGGGATTTCCTCAGAATGCAGACATCCAATACGAAGAGTTAACGTAGGAGTATGATACCGAATGTGACCTCTGCCCAGCGATTTACCCAGGATGGTATGGATTTGAAGATCTTGCTGACTACGGCGTTTACGGAGATTCAACTTTTGGAGAAGCGTTGTGGAAATGAAGTTCCCCACAGAGCCAGAGTCGATGAGGGCTTGTGCTGAGACAGAAGCACGGGAGGTCAGGAGATGCACAGTAGTACGATTCAACATTTCAATTTTAGGATGAACTTGAATGGAGCTTACCGCTGGGCGAGGAGGTCGAACTGGACAAGTGCTGAGGAGATGTTTATCTGAAGCACAATATAGGCATAGATGATGAAGTATGCGTCTTTGGCGTTCAGAAGTAGGCAGATGTGAGGAACCAATCTCCATGGGCTCGGGTGCTGGAGGAGTGCTTGATGGAACCGAGGGCGGAAGACTTACAGTGGGTTCAGATTGATCGCAGGCAGATAAGCGCTGAGAAACGCGGATGGTCTTTTGGATAAGATTCTCAATTCCCATGTTGTCATCGTAGACCACAAGTAGTTGTCGAATATTGGGATTAAGACCATGACGGAAAGCTGTAATCAACGCTGCTTCGTTCCAACCACTAGATGCCGCCAGAGTACGGAACTGAAGAGCATAATCACTCACGGAAGTTTCTCCTTGTTGAAGATTGAAGAGCTGGTCATGAACGGAGAGATCGGCTGCTGCTTGGCCAAAAACTTTTTAAAAAAACAAAACAAAAAAATGTTGAATGAATTGATCCGTTGACTTAACTGCATCGGAATTGGAATTCCATAGCGATTGCGCCCACTGCAGTACTCGTCCGGACAAGAGGGAGATGATGAATGCAACACAGGCTGAGTCGTTGGTAAAATGATGTTGTTGCATAGTGAAATAGAGCGAAATAGAACCCACTGCAGTCCTCCGCCTCATCGGTGAATTTCGCTGGTCGGGCCATGGGACTGGCAGAGACAGTGAACGAAGTAGCCGATGAACGCGGAAGTGCAGATAGTGATGCTGTTTGTGGGCAGGTTGTGGGGGCGACAGGTGGACTCGCCGGTGGATGATCCTCTCCGGAATCCGAAGGATTCTGCATCTTTGGTTCTGGTCTTCTGTCAGGTTTCAGACAAGACGCAAACAGGATGGTAAGTATATAATGTGATTTATTCAGCAGAATGGATCGGTTCCAGAGATAACGGTGAGTAAGCAGATTATAGACATATATAGTTTAGGAAGACTTAGCTGTAAAGTAACAATGTCTCTCTTGCAGGTGACGATGACTTGGATCTGGAGCGGAATACAGCAGGCTGAAGAAGGTCGGGTATACAGGTAAGTAACGGGATGAGAGAGGTGAGTCTGTGTGTCCATTTAGGCTACGTTTACACGGAAACGATCTGAAGAGAAAACGCAAAAGTGATCACTTTTTATTCTGCGTTTAGACGAGCGTTATGGGGGGGAAATCTGCGTGCATACGGTGACGCAAAAGTGTGTGCAATTCAATGTAGTATGCACTCCAGGCGGCTAGGTGGCAATGTGAAGCACTGATCGGTGCCTTCACTGTCTAGCAGACTTTTGCGTTTTTACCGTTTAGACGGAAACGCGACGGTGGAGCGTTTTTAAGATTTCCACTCTGGAGGGTGGTTTCACTTTTTTGCGTTTTTAAGCCCCAAAAACGCCGTCGCCGTCTAAACGAAAGGCACATCTGATAAAATATTTTTACGTTTTCACCCGCGAGCGTTCTCGTGTAAACAGGGCCTTAGAGACAAGACCAGACGAGGACTGAAGGGGTGAGTGCAGTTTATGAAGGGTGAGCTGGTGATTAGAACTCTGGTGATTGTGAACGAGTGGGCGGAGTGAATGATGACGGTGATTGAGGACTGATTGAGGGTGTAATCCTGACAGGTGAAATGTTGCAAATTCCAGTTAAAAGTAATTTTTTTTTTTTTTTTTTCAGGAAGAAAAAAATATCTACTAAAAAGTATTTTATATCATATCCATTCATCACAGAGTATTATGGGAATTATACACTTAACAACAAGGTTCATTAGTTAATATTAGTTAATGTATTTACTAACATAAACTAACCATAAGCAATAGATTTGTTACTGTATTTAATCTTTGTTAACGTTAGTTATTAAAAATACTGCTGTTCATTGTTTGTTCATTTTAGCTCACAGTGCATTATCTAATGTTAACAAGATTTTAATAAAGTATTAGTAAATGTTAAAATTAACATGAACAAAGATTAATAAATGGTGTTTGGTGTTTTTAGCCCCCAATGGCGCCTTCCAGGCAGCGAGGGGATGGGTAGGTTTAAGGTTGAGGGTAGGGTTAGCTGCCTCCAAGGAGCCATTGGGGGCTTAAAACACCATCGAGCATAATAAATGCTGTATCAGTCCAGTTCATTATTAGTTTCTGCTAACTAATGTAGTTAACTAATGTTAACCAATGAACCTTATTGTAAAGTGTTACCGATTTATGAATTATTTTGCCATCTATGCTGATGGCAAGTGGCACAGTAGCTGGATGTTTATTACTTCCAGTTGTAGAAATTATTTGCGTCTTTATCGCCACCTTTGTCTCTTGTTCTGGGATTAATAATGGGAATATTACTAGGACTTGATATCTTGTTTGAGTTCACACAGAAGGCACTTTGGCAGTTTTACAGAATCAAAGCTCAGTATTAGAGGTGGACATCTTTTGGAATTTCACCATCCGATTCTGATGGTTGTATTATATTGCTTTTTTAACAGGGTTGTTTTGGCTTTTTTGTGATGTCTGGCCACCATCCACCTGCGCTTTAATGAACAGAGGGAACATTTTTAAAATGAGTAGAAGAAGAGCAGCAGTGTCACGTTTCATGAATTCACTGTCTCTCTCTCGTCTCGTGAGTGTTTGTGTGTGGGCGTGGCCGCTGATCACCAGTGATTAGCAGCACCAGCTGTTACCACTTGTTTGTCCCTTTATATGTTCAGTAACTGGTGTCTCACGTTGTCAGATCGTTGTGGCTTCCCCGGTGTGTGTTCCCTGTTCCGTGCTCGTCTCGTGGCTTCCTTGTTGTGGATTCTTCTTGTTCCTCGTCGTCTTCCTGGATTCCTGCATTGCTTCACTGAGATCACCGATCACCATTCACCACCACTGGGTTGCCCGTCGAAGTCCCTGCGTCACCTTTCTTCGTCCAACTTTGTGTCCGCCTGATCTTGTTGTCTACAATCAACTAATAAAGTCTTTTACTTGCATCTTGCATCCAGTCTTCATTGTTCGTCACAGAAAGATCTGACCACATAATGGATGCAGCGAGTTCAGTGAGTTGGGACGATTTCATTTCTCGCAGTATCGCACGGATGGACCAACAAGAGGAGAGCATCTCCAACACAGGTCGGGCGGTCCAAGCTCTGGTGACGCAGGTGTCCGAGCTCACCCAACAGCTCCAACATCTAAGGAGTCCTGCTGCGCCGCCCGTTCAGCCCACCCCACCATGCCGCATTTCCAGCACGAGCCACGCCTACCCACACCCGAGGGATATTCAGGTGAGCCTGATTATTGCAGAGCTTTCCTTACCAGATGCTCAATGCATTTTTCGTTACAGCCACAAACATTCAGTCAGGAACAGATGAAGGTAGCGTTTGTGCTCATGTTATTGTCGGGCAAGGCGGCTCTTTGGGGAACGGCGCTGTGGGAGAACAAGGATCCATGCTGCACCTCGTTCCAGGCACTCTCGGAGGAGATGAGGAGAGTTTTCGATCGTGCGGTGGCGGGTAGGGAGGCGGCCAGACTACTCGCCGATCTCCGCCAGGTAGATCGCTCGTGTCGGAATGTTCCATCCAGTTCCGCACCCTGGCTGCAGAGTGCCAATAGAACGAGGAGGCGCAGTGGGACAGATTCCTGCATGGGCTGGCTGACCGTGTCCAGAAAGAAATATACATGATGGATCTTCCTCCCAGGTTGAACGGACTGGTCGAGCTGGTGCTGAGAGTTGACGCCCGGTTGAACAGAATGGGTCGTTTTCATCGGAGTCGTCAGTATGACGGAGCGGAGGACTCGCGCGTCAGCAGCGGGGACACGCTCAGCCCCGTCTTCGATCACAAGCCCATGCAGGTGGGCAGAGCTCTGCTTTCCCGGGAGGAGAGAGAAAGGCGGAGATCCCAAGGACTTTGCTTGCACTATGGTAAAGCGGGCCACTTTCTTCACTCCTGCCCGGTAAAAGATCAAGCCCGGTAGTAACTATGAGGCTACTATCGGGTGGGATCTCCGCCGAGAAGACCTCATCATCATCATCCATGCTCCTTCTGGTAAGACTGAGATGGGCAACCCACACTCATGACACCAAGGCTTTACTGGACTCCGGGGCTGAAGGTAATTTCATTGACTCAAGACTCGCTCACCAACTTCAGATCCCTGTCACATCACTCACGCACAAGATATCCGTCAATGCTCTCAATGGCCAAGAACTTCCTAACATTTCACACACCACTGAATCCATCACACTCATCACATCTGGTAACCACACTGAGACTATAACCTTTCTGCTCATGGACTCACCACTTGCACCAGTGGTGCTCGGTCACCCCTGGCTCATTCAACACAACCCCAGAATCGACTGGGGTCACAATTCAATATCTGCCTGGAGCAATCTGTGTCATGAGTCATGTCTATTGTCTGCTTGTTCGTTCGTGTCTGCTTCTGGACTTTATTTTGAAGGGTTGCAGTGAAGACCTTTAAGTTTCTGTGTGTGTATGATATGAAGATATTTTTTTTCTCAAATTAAACGGTAAAATGTTCAAGTGACACTGTCAGATTTTCAAAATGTCAGTACCGTCTTGGTACCGAAGTACCAGTACTTTTGACAACTCTACTAGCAACCACCCAGAATATCCTAGCAACTACCTATCAACACTTTAGCAAACACCCAGAACATCTATCTATTCTGGAATAACTGACCAAACTATTTCAGTTTTTTTAAACAAGACTTTAAGTTGGCTTTAAGACAAGCCAGCATAAATTTGTCTCTTTCAAATTTTTCAATCTAGTTATTAGTTTTTCTTGATCACTAACACATAATTCACGAAGCAATTCAGCAATTCTCACAACTATAAACACAATCTCAAAACTATACACCAACTTGCACAAACCTCAAACGTTGAGGTCAAAATAAAATATTCTAGTAAAAAACATGTTCTCTTCTGTTAAAAAATCAAACTTTGGCATCAGATGACGCACAAAACTTAAATACACAGACTACTTTTTTTGCCCAGTGAACACTAGTGATCAATTCATACAAACACCAATTATAGGTATTCAACTATTTTGCAGCTCAATTTCTATTACAGTATACAACACAAATACATTTATAGATGCAGAAACAGTAAAATACAGCAATGAACTTTTGGAAAAAAATTATTTTAATTTCACTATTGTACATCTTGCAGTAGATGAAAAGCACTAGCACTCTAACTTGAGGGAAAGTATCAGCAATTAGGGAATGCATTTCTAATACCAAAGGATTTCCTAATGACTTATAGTTTAGGGTGCTTCTCAATATCCCTCCTCGTCTCCTCGCTCCTCCGTCCTCCATCCTATGACCCAGAAACTGATCGAGCTCAGCCATCTTGAAGGACATCTCAATTCTCTAACTGCACCGCGAGGAGTCGAGGATCGAGGAGTGAGGAGCTTCCTGAGGAGTCATGAGCGAGGATGCACAGGTGTATCCTATGCAGAAGAGTTTTATCGACTAAAACGTGACGCACGTATAAATTCTCCTCCCCCTTCACATCGGTCACAATAATTTGAATTTATACTTTACCTTTGCAGTTTATATAAACCACACATCTCACATATTTCAACAGGGTATCTTACTTTATTATTATTTATTATGAACTTCAACAACATAAGGGCAGATCCTTTGAGCGCTGCTGATGACGCGGTGAAGTGATGCTCCAGTGATCCAAGTATTCCAATGTATAAAAAAGCTTTCATGCAATTCCTCCGTCCTCATTTTCTTTCTTTGCAGACTTCCCTCGCATCCTACAGGGGGTGGAGCTGAGACGCGAGGAAAGGAAGCGAGGAAAGGATATGAGGATGCACAAATAAGAAATGAGAAGCTGCCTTAGTCTATCAGGTTGTTCCCTATGTCGTGTAGAACTCTGGCACCTCTTGTGCAGATATGTCTTTATTCTCATGATATGTCTTTATTACTCTTTATTACTGATATTACTCTTTATTCTCAAGATATGTCTTTATGTCTAGATCATGCTCCACACCAGTGTTAATTTTGGCAGCCATTTTGGATTTAGTTTAAGTCTTCATGTTCAGAAGAAAATGCTTATTAGCCTTAGTCACATTAAATTAAAATCACCAGAAGGTGGCGGTAAGTCACTGTCTTTATAAGTCATCAAGTCAATTAAATCCCAACTTTTACAAAAGGTATATTGTCGAGAACAGCACTAGTGCGATTTGCTGGCTTGTGTGGATGCGGTCAGTTAAAGATAAGGGAAATTTGATTTGATGGATTTCATGTAGCTATTTACGGCATTTAACCTGCTAGAAATACATGCTTTTATTTTAAGGTGGAGTAGAATTAAGTGAACGGCAAAACTCAGCATTTTGTTCCCATACCCCGTCACCCCACGTACCTCAGTTTGAGAACCACTGCTGGATTTCAGCCAGCATTTTGATCGCAGATCTAGTCACACAAACAGCGCAAGTAGTTCGTGACAGAACACCGACCGACTGAATGACACTTTCATTTAAAGCTGCAGCTTTTTTGGGTTAAAAATGATCCAAAATACATTTTTGAGCAAGTACATAACCAGCGGTAACACTTTATAATAATGTTCAGTTGTAAGTCATTTATAAGTGGTTGGTTAATGATGAACTAATCATTTACAGAACATTCATAAATGATTAGCAAATGATATACTAATATTTTATGTATGTTTTGTAAATTCCGTTACAAGTCATTTACAATTGATTAGTTAATGATTAACCTATCATTTACAAAACATGACTATGCGTTTCATAAATGTTTAATAAATGATGTTACATTTTTTTGTATGTTTTGCTCACATCAGGTGCACAGTGTTTAAAGACTCCATGTGTTTCAGAGAAGACAGCTGTCTATACCCTCACCAGTCAGCACTTACACTGCAGTACACACTACACTACACTACACACTACACTACACTACACACTACAGAAGACAGCTGTCTATACCCTCACCAGTCAGCACTTACACTGCAGTACACACTACACTACACACTACACTACAGAAGACAGCTGTCTATACCCTCACCAGTCAGCACTTACACTGCAGTACACACTACACTACACACTACACTACAGAAGACAGCTGTCTATACCCTCACCAGTCAGCACTTACACTGCAGTACACACTACACTACAGAAGACAGCTGTCTATACCCTCACCAGTCAGCACTTACACTGCAGTACACACTACACTACACACTACAGAAGACAGCTGTCTATACCCTCACCAGTCAGCACTTACACTGCAGTACACACTACACTACAGAAGACAGCTGTCTATACCCTCACCAGTCAGCACTTACACTGCAGTACACACTACACTACACACTACAGAAGACAGCTGTCTATACCCTCACCAGTCAGCACTTACACTGCAGTACACACTACACTACACACTACACTACAGAAGACAGCTGTCTATACCCTCACCAGTCAGCACTTACACTGCAGTACACACTACACTACACACTACAGAAGACAGCTGTCTATACCCTCACCAGTCAGCACTTACACTGCAGTACACACTACACTACACACTACAGAAGACAGCTGTCTATACCCTCACCAGTCAGCACTTACACTGCAGTACACACTACACTACACACTAAAGAAGACAGCTGTCTATACCCTCACCAGTCAGCACTTACACTGCAGTACACACTACACTACACACTACAGAAGACAGCTGTCTATACCCTCACCAGTCAGCACTTACACTGCAGTACACACTACACTACACACTACAGAAGACAGCTGTCTATACCCTCACCAGTCAGCACTTACACTGCAGTACACACTACACTACAGAAGACAGTTGTCTATACCCTCACCAGTCAGCACTTACACTGCAGTACACACTACACTACACACTACAGAAGACAGCTGTTTATACCCTCACCAGTCAGCACTTACACTGCAGTACACACTACACTACACACTACAGAAGACAGCTGTCTATATCCTCACCAGTCAGCACTTACACTGCAGTACACACTACACTACACTACACACTACAGAAGACAGCTGTCTATACCCTCACCAGTCAGCACTTACACTGCAGTACACACTACACTACACACTACAGAAGACAGCTGTCTATACCCTCACCAGTCAGCACTTACACTGCAGTACACACTACACTACACACTACAGAAGACAGCTGTCTATACCCTCACCAGTCAGCACTTACACTGCAGTACACACTACACTACAAACTACAGAAGACAGCTGTCTATACCCTCACCACTCAGCACTTACACTGCAGTACACACTACACTACACACTACAGAAGACAGCTGTCTATACCCTCACCAGTCAGCACTTACACTGCAGTACACACTACACTACACACTACAGAAGACAGCTGTCTATACCCTCACCAGTCAGCACTTACACTGCAGTACACACTACACTACACACTACAGAAGACAGCTGTCTATACCCTCACCAGTCAGCACTTACACTGCAGTACACACTACACTACACACTACAGAAGACAGCTGTCTATACCCTCACCAGTCAGCACTTACACTGCAGTACACACTACACTACACACTACAGAAGACAGCTGTCTATACCCTCACCAGTCAGCACTTACACTGCAGTACACACTACACTACACACTACAGAAGACAGCTGTCTATACCCTCACCAGTCAGCACTTACACTGCAGTACACACTACACTACACACTACAGAAGACAGCTGTCTATACCCTCACCAGTCAGCACTTACACTGCAGTACACACTACACTACACACTACAGAAGACAGCTGTCTATACCCTCACCAGTCAGCACTTACACTGCAGTACACACTACACTACACACTACAGAAGACAGCTGTCTATACCCTCACCAGTCAGCACTTACACTGCAGTACACACTACACTACACACTACAGAAGACAGCTGTCTATACCCTCACCAGTCAGCACTTACACTGCAGTACACACTACACTACACACTACAGAAGACAGCTGTCTATACCCTCACCAGTCAGCACTTACACTGCAGTACACACTACACTACACACTACAGAAGACAGCTGTCTATACCCTCACCAGTCAGCACTTACACTGCAGTACACACTACACTACACACTACAGAAGACAGCTGTCTATACCCTCACCAGTCAGCACTTACACTGCAGCACACACTACAGTGTTCAACACCTGTCATAGATGTGTAAACACATGAATAAATCATTTACAACACTTTCTGCATCCCCTAATCTAAAGTGTAAACTATTCATCACTTGTAAATATGTTACAAATGATCTGTACATGTATTCAAGGCATTTACAACACTTTCTGCACCCTCTAATTGGTACATACATACAAAAAATACATTATTTATTAAACATTTGTATATGATTAGTTAATCATTTACTAATCAATTGTAAATGACTTCTAACTGAATCTACAAAACATACATACAATAATGAACATATCACTTATTAATCATTTATGAACGCATAGTCATGTTTCGTAAATAATTAATTAATCATTTACTAATCACTAGTAAATGACTTGTAACGGAATTTACAAAACATACATAAAATGTTATATCACTTGCTAATCATTTATGAATGTTCTGTAAATGATTAGTTCATCATTAACTAACCACTTATAAATGACTTACAACTGAACGTTATTATTGATGGCGGATCCAGAAAGGTTCAAACAACAATCACCAGTGACAACTGAAGGAATGTAACATTCAGCATATGTACTCCAGCATATATTATCCACAGGCCAAAGAGGCAGTAGTGTTGAAACAATGCATCCTATCTGCAATTCAGGAAAAGAAGCCCTGGAAGGCAGCTGTGACACAGTTTTTGCATAATTTCCAAGCGATGCCACATGCTACCACAGGGACTACACCTTTCGAACTCCTGCATGGCCGCAAGATGTGTACAAAATTGGACGTCCTGCCTGTCAGCACGGAAGTGAAGACATATTCTAAGATCAAACACACTGTGAATCGTAAACAGCAGATATGTAAAGGCTATACTGATAAAAAAGAGAGGAGCTAAGGTACCCAAATTCAAGGAAAACGGCTGGGTGCGTATTAAGAAACCAGAGCATGTTCACAAAGGCTCAACAAGGTACATTGCTCCATGTTTGGTGAGAAGGAGAGTTGGTCCAAATACCTTCCTGTATGAAGATTGAAAGATATGAATTGCGTCTCGTCTCACTGGAGTTCCACCTCACCAAATGAGGTGTTGATAAGTTTGGGAAAAACACCAGAAGGGAAACCAAGCTTACAGCCTCATGCTCATGTAAAGGAACAGCAAACGACTCCTAGAATAAGTGTGAGTTCTTAAACAACCAGCTTGGTTGAATGACTTTGTGTTCGAGAAATAAATAGATGCAATGTTGCTGAAACAGTCCAAGATTCAAATCCAGTCAATTGTTGTTTTGGTTGTTTACTTGGATTAGTTTAAACACTATTAAGGCACTCCTTAAACAAAGTGCTACGAGTTAATACACCATTTGTTTTGCTAATATAACTTGTTTTATATAAAGTGGTCAGTTGTTTCTTAAAATAATTCTTTAATTCTATATTACTTACAGTGTTTGGAATAGAGTATGGTATTATGTTGTAATGTTCCAAGACAGTACCCTAACCAAAATGCTTCAAAGAAAAGGGGAAATGTTGTGTCTGAAGAGTTATTGTGTAGCCACTAGATGGCAGTGGAATGTAAGGGTCTGACAGGTCAATTTAGCCCAAAAGGAATTATTAATTAATTTATAGGGAATTTGAAAGAATCACTTATTGCGGCCGAGCAAATGACTCGTCCAGCATTCATTTGAACGGGCCGTAACTTTCAGCTCTGCAGCGGATATAAATATCCAAACTAGTGAAAACACAATTTTTTAGCAAGGTAACTTAGATCAGCAGTTTAAAACATTAAATTTGTAAACACATAACACAAGAACCCTTATCTTTAAAATACAAACAAGACTTTATTGATTATTCTAACACATAAAACTAATATCTAACACGAACACACACATTCATACGAGTTGCAGAAAGAAAGACTGAGGAAAGAATGAGTTTTAAGAGTGAGATGATGAAATCCCCAGTGGCGGCTCCTGCAGAATCTCTCGGGGGGGGGGCAAATGTTTGGATGATTGATAAGGATAAGGTCCACCCATGCAATGGATAAATTAACAGCTTAAGCATGTAAAGGCAACTTCACTACTTTAATATTAATGAAAAAAAAAGTGATATACTAACAAATAAATAAATATTTATTTACAATAAATAAATCTCCTTGTTTGTTTCTATGAGTGTTAACAATTCAGCAGCAAGTCAAAATCAATTCAAACAAAGCCCAGCAAAGATGCGAATTTCCACAAATGAAACAACTGAAATCACATAACTCACTATTTACGCTAACGTTACTTGCTCTGGCCAGCGTAGCACAAATCGCTCTGAATCTGAAGGGCTACATTTTATTTCTCCATTTAATAAACAAACTATTCCATCAGATAAATATTTGTTGTGAAAGAAATATAGTTACATTTTCAAGCATTTTATCCAAAATTTAAGCACTTTTCAAACCTTAAACACATCAAAATTCAAGCACTTTTTCAAGGATTTCAAGCACCTGTACGAACCCTGCACATTACTCACTAGTTACACTACTCACTATTATTACACTGCTTACATCACATTACTCGCTTAATACACTGCTTACTTGTACTGAAATTTGCTCTTCTCTCTTTCAAAGGAGCAAAGTGATCAATTAATCTCTCATTTAAAGGCATGTTCCTGACTAGTTCCCTCTCCATGGAAAGCATAGCCAGTGCATTCAGACGATAGAATTACCTGCGTTCGCCATGACGTTGTTCAAGTTCAACTGGCCTCAACTCGCGAGATGTCCAAACAGTCGCTCTCGCTCTCGTTCTCTTTTTTATTTGTATTTTTTTAATCACATTTGATAAAGATATTAAAGTAGTGTTTCATTTGTTCTTGTTGTTCAAATTCAAAATTGTTTTCAAATATTATTTGTCACTTAATCTTAAAGATTTTTAATAGTGTATGTTTGTTCCCACCAATCGCTGCACAAGTTAAGGATACGTATGATGACGTAAGCACGTTAGTGCGAGCCCTCCCGGAACCCATAGAGAATGCATTGCAGTGCCTGCAGTTCGAAAAAAAAACATCTTTGAATGTAAGTCTATGGGAACACTCTGGGCGATTCTCAGCCAGAGTGAAATCGCCCAAAAAGAGGCGGTACTCCACAGAACGTGACATGACGCTGATTGGACTATATCTAGAGACAGTGACGGCTAGCGTAACTCTGTGGTTGAATGAGATTGTGAATGTGATTGAAAAAGTCCCTTTCACAGTTTGGTGGTGCGTCGCCCAATCGCCCTAATGAAGAAACCGCCACTGGAAATCCCATCTTTCTATTTGCACGGCATGACCTGAACGAACCATTAATTTAAGGCAACACTAAGGAAGATTTTTTTTACCTTAAAATAATGTTCCCAAAATCGTTTCAGTGGTTCATCAAGTCGTAACAGGGTGAAAGGCACTTCTGCCTCCGCTTTGCAGTCCTTTATATGTTATAACCACACTGTGCAAGATTGCCAGATCGGGTCGCGTTTCTGTAGTTCTAATGAGACATAAGAAAACTACAAATTTGGCTTGGTTTACATCAAGCGTTGCAATAGTCATTATTTTGTTTTTCTTCGTTTCTGATGTCGCAATACATCATACTTTCATAAAATCATGCAACATACTCTACCTTGTCTGTGGACATCGTTCATTCTAAAGCCAGTGCTGGATAAACAGCGAGAATGCATGCGACAGTAGGCTGCGGTACAGTGTTGCCAGATTGGAAATGTCAAAGTATCGTACCAGAAGCTCAAAATTATCGTATTTGGAAGAAAATGATCGTACACGAGTCAAACCTGTACACAATACAGCATAGAAATGACAGACAGTCAAGAAATCTCCACCCGGGGTGTCTTTCAAGCCATCTTACTACTCTCGTCTCAATTTTCTTTCTTTTCTCGGTTCTAACTTAAAGGACAAGTTCGGTATTTTACACTTAAAGCCCTGTTTACAGATCATTTCTGGTGAAATAGAACGGTTAAGATTAAAATTTGGACACATGCTGCTGTCCCGAGAATTTTAGATTTATTTCGCTTTCCCCCCCACCTACACAATGGCAGCCTATGGGCACTGGAACAATCCTTCATAAAACGCATTAAACTTTCGTTTACAAAGACGTGAAACTCACCGAGTGGTCAGGGGTGTTCACTGATATGCTCACACAAAAATCGCTGCAAAAGAAGCGAAATAAACCTAAAATTCTCGGGACAGCAGCATGTGTCCACATTTTAATCTTAACTGTTCTATTCATCAGAAACGATCTGTAAACAGGGCTTTAAGTGTAAAATTCCGAACTTGTCCTTTAAGTTAGAACCGAGAAAAGAAAGAAAATTGAGACGAGAGTAGTAAGATGGCTTGAAAGAAGCTGTTTAACCCATGTTCTTCTGATCTTGATTTGGGTTCTTTCGTCTGCTCGTCTAACATGGTTACTCGTCTGTCTGGTTACTCCGTCATGGCTTCTCCATTCGTTTTTTGAATCTACTCTTCTAAACTCTCCGGGACCTAAGATTATAAACTCAAATGTTTGTCCCGCCTCCTGGATTAGTTCTGACCAATTAGGCACTGTCTTTATTTGAGAGGTGGCATTTTCTTCGTAAATCAGCTCCAGCTCTAGCAGAGAGTACAGAGGCCACAGTTTAGACATCATTTCTATTATAAGAATACGAAACATTTTACACAGATTTCAGTCAAGCCATCTTCATTGTGAACATAGGATCGCACTGATAGGAAACAAGACACACTTTCATTCAAACATCAAATAATTATAACAATTACATGACTTATATGTGACCTAAGCATAATAGACAAATATATAGGTTGTAGACACAGTACAGGATAGATGAACGATGTTTGATTATAAGTCAGTCAAGAATTGTTTTGGGATGAATTTATGTATTTTGATATGTAAAGTCTCAGTCTCTGTGGTTTTAAGAGATTTCAACCCTGGGGTCGTTCAGAGGTCCTTAAGAAGAAGGAGGTCTGTTTTGTATATCTCTTGTGGGATCAAGCAACCTCTGCTGTTATCTTGGTCGGGCCCCGAGCTGTGCCATCTCTGAACCAATCAGTCTTTTCCAAACTATCTAACTTTGACAATGTTCTACCTTTATTTGGCCTCCTCTCTTTGAAGCTTGCATGGCCATAAAGTTCTTAGCTGGGGTTTTCGTTGGTTAGCGTAGACTGGCTGGAGCCCACTCCATTTATGGCCCTAGATTAGACTTTTGATTTGGGATCTGGAGTGTTGAGTTCTGTGTGGAATTATGTTTGAACTAATCACCTGGAAGATTCATTTGTGTTTGGTTCACCCTCAAATCCTACAGAAGGAAGGAAAAGAAAAGAGTAGTAAAGAGAAGAAAGAAATACACACTCATGTCTGTGCCTGCTGCTTTATTTTATTGCAAGACGTACAAACATCACAATACATATACATATTTTTTTACATGGTTGTACGCAATACATAATGCACAATTCTGTACATAAATCTTCTGTTCTGTTTCAGATGTATACATTATTATTTATTTCTTCTCTTAGTCTTATTTAAATGTTCTTCTGTTTTCGTGTCATATATGTATGTTTATTTATATGTATGTACCAAGAGCCCATGTAAAACCACAACAAATTCCTTGTGTGTTTGCGCACACTTGGCAAATAAAAGCTTATTCTGATTCTGATTCATATACTGAAAATGACTCTTAAGTTTATTAGCAATTTTGTGGATTTATTTTTGTTTATAAAAACTTAACTTAAAATAGCAGTAGCCATGTGAGCTAACAGAACTGTATAGGCGACCTTGAGTGTCCAGAAAGGCGCCAAATAAATAAAATGTATTATTATTATTATTATTATAGCAGATGTAGATATCAGTTACAGTGGGACCTGCAATAAATCGATTCTCTTTGCTCTTTGTGTATTAGGGAAAGATCAGACTCGCCTGAGTCCAGCTTAGTGTCTATGAGGAGTGACCAATCAAAAGATGGTCGACCGCCAAGCTTCAGTGAGAAAACAACATCTACCCAAAGGTATTTCTTGTGTTTCTTGATGGTCACATATTTACTGGGTTAGAAAGTATTTCAGTGAGTATCATGAAACTTTATTGATATTAAAACCTTTTTCTGAAATGATCAGTGTTGGATAGAGGTATCTGTGACATCTCTGAATCTTTTAGTTTCCATGTGATTTGTTGTTTTGTGTGATTTAGTAACAAAGGACAAAAGACCACAGTAAATATCGGTGCAGAAATTGCACGGTGGGAAAGTCTAAAGGTTCAAAAGGGAATGAACAGTGATGTGGAACTGGCATCTTTTCTTCTCAACAGGTGGGCATACAAACACAACTTTTAAATAACACAGTTCACATTTTAGTTTAATTTACAACAGAAACGATTAAGCATGATAGAATTCATAATTAAATAAGATAAGATTAAAAATAAGATTTTTTATGCGAGTGACCTGGCTTTTAAAATGTTGTACATTGTGCCTTTTGAAGAAAATTCAGCACCTTGCATATGTGTTAAAATACATAAAGGGATAGTTCACCTAAAAATGAAAATTCTATCATCATTTACTCACCCTCAAGTTGCTGAACAAAAAATAAGATATTTTGAATAATGATGGAAAGTTGTTGAGCCCCACTGACTTCCATAGTAGGGAAAAAATACTATGGGAGTGAATTAGGACCATGCACTTTTTGGTTATGAACATTCTTCAAAATATCTTATCTTATGTTGAGGACAACAAAGAAATGTATACATGTTTAGAAAAACTTAAGGATGAGTAAATGTTGACAAAACTTTCATTTTTGGGTGAATTATCCCTTTAAAAAGACAATGTTTATTTGCTTTGTCACGTGAGTTGTGTGATAATATTCTCTTTGGCTATTGGACTGTGACATTGATGTCATCAGTCAGTTTTTACAGAGATTAATCACTAAGGATGCTTGCATATACCTTCATGAAATAATAATTAAAAAAAAACAATAAGAAATAAAAACGGTAAACACTGATAATACTGATTTTGAGAATGATCTTATATCGTATACATTTGAAGTTTTTTATCAACATACTGTAAATTTGTTTGCAAAAAAATGCTGTTTCCAGTTCTAGTTTTGTCTAAAATTGCACATGCTGTATTTTATTAGATATACTATAAACAATGACCACATTTATTTGGCTAACAGGATTCAGTATGAGAAAAAAACAGACTTTCAGAGTCACCGCTTCAAGAAGTTCAGAGAAAATCTCAACTGGGTCTTTCAGGTATGGAAAAATATCGTTTTGTATTTGTTCACATTTATATTATAATAAACAAATGGGTTTATCAACAAATGTAAAATAGTGTATTTTTATTTAAAAAAAGACAACTAATTAATGTATTTAGCATTTCCCCTAGCATTTTAGTTGTGTACACATCCACATGTCAACAATGCTAGACTCATATATTTTCATTTTGGTAGACAAGCAGCTTAAATAAACTTGCAATTATATGTAAAAAATATTTAGCAACTCTACAATTCTGTATGATTTGTAATTTATGTATGATTTGGGGCACAGTCATCTTGACATTCTGTAATATATTATGTTATAATATTTGCCTACCTTAATTCTGGTATGTGTGTTACATTTACGGCCTTTGTCTAAGAAGTTAACAGCATAATCCAGCAGCAGCAATGCACCTGTTAAATTTTGTTTAGGCAAACACTTGTTTGTCATTTAACTAGGTACTTTCAATACTTTTACCAATAATTGCATTAATAGTTTGCTCAAGCTAACTGGTGTTCTGGCTTTTTCATTTTTATTTTATATGCTATTTGTAGTTTCACATTATCACAGCTTCATTAATGCTTTTACTTCTGATGTCTGTAATTTGTTTAACCATATGTTTCATATATGGATGTGAATTTGGTTACATTTTGTTGTTGTACCCATCTTTGTTTTTATGCTTTTAGGACCTTGAGCACAAAATGATTGTATTCCTAAAGAATGAGCTGGAAAAGTTTAAGAAAATACTAAAAAAGGAGAACACCCAATACTTTGTGCAGGACTATATAGATGACATGCGTAGCATCAAAGAAGCAGCTCTTGATATCACACTGCACTTCCTAAAAAGTATGAAGCAAGATGATCTTGCAGATACTTTAAACGGTAAGAGGCTCATGACCATCTGTCATGTTGTCACTTAAAGTCAGGAGAGAAAAGTATGATCAAGTATTTTTATTTCTGTTTGTGTGTTTAGATGAGCTTGTCTTTATTCATCAACGAAAACTTAAATCGAACCTGAAGAGGAAGTATCAATGTGTGTTTGAAGGAATTGCAAAGCAAGGTGACTCCACAGATCTGAATAAAATCTACACAGATCTCTATATCACTCAGGGTGGCAGTAAACAGGTCAGTACAGAACATGAGGTGAGACAGATTGAGATTTCCAGCCGTGCTGAATCACAAGAGATACAGATTGAATGCACAAATTTGTTTGAATCACCTGAACAAGGCAAGCCGATCAGAACTGTACTGACACAAGGAGTTGCTGGCATCGGTAAATCCATCTCGGTGCAAAAGTTTATTCTGGATTGGGCCGAAGAAAAAAAAAAAAAAGATATCAGCTTCATATTTCCTCTTCCATTCAGAGAGATGAACTTAAAGGAGAAAGAAAAACAAAGCTTGATGAACCTTGTTAGTCAGTTTTTCCCAGAGATAAAAGGACTGAACCTTACAAGAGATGATAAATACAAAGTTCTGTTCATTCTTGATGGATTGGATGAATGTCGCCTTCCTTTAAACTTTAAGGACAATGAGACGTGGCATGATATATCGTCACCAGCCTCTCTGGATGTTCTCCTAACGAACCTCATCAAGGGAAATCTTCTTCCTTCTGCTCTCATCTGGATCACCACCAGACCAGCAGCTGCCGCTAAGATTCCTCCTGACTGTATCGACCGCGTGACAGAGGTCAGAGGGTTCAATGATGCACAGAAGGAAGAGTACTTCAGAAAAAGATTCACTGATGAGGAAATGGCCAACATTATCATTAAAAACGTTAAAAAATCAAGGAGTCTCTTCATCATGTGCCACATCCCAGTCTTCTGCTGGATTTCAGCCACTGTTCTCCAGAACATTTTGGAGGAGAAAATAAATAATAATCAAAAAAATCAGACTGAGGACGCCTCTATAACACTGCAGGAATCAAATACTGAAGACATTCCCAAGACTCTGACACAAATGTACACACACTTTCTCCGCTTTCAGATCCATCAGAGCAGACAAAAGTATGATGGAGAATACAGACCAGATGTTTCCTGGGATAAAGATGCCATCCTTTCACTGGGGAAACTGGCATTTCAACAGCTGGAAAAAAACAACCTGATCTTCTATGAGACAGACCTGAAGGACTGTGGTATTGATGATTCTAAAGCATCAGTGTATTCAGGCATGTGCACACAGATCTTTAAGGAGGAAACGGGAATCATTATTGGTACCATGTACTGCTTTGTTCACATGAGCATTCAAGAGTTTATTGCAGCCCTTTATGCACATCTTTTTCTAGACATCAGCAAGAAAAGTGTGTTTGTTCAAGAGTCTACAGAGCAGGAAAACAAAAATGAAGCCATGATTGATTTGCTGAAAACTGCAGTGGACAAGGCGCTCGCAAGTGACATTGGACATCTGGATCTTTTCCTTCGATTCCTTCTTGGTCTATCACTTCAGTCTAATTATCCACTCTTACGAGGTCTGTTGACACAGCAAGACAGCAATGACGAGAGCAACAAGGACATAGTTCAGTACATCAAGCAAAAGTTAGAAGAAAATTTATCTCCAGAAAGGTCCATCAATCTGTTCTACTGTCTGAATGAACTGAATGACCAAACTCTGGTTAAAGACATTCAAACACAACTTAGAGAAGGAAGTCTCTCATCTGCTGACCTTTCACCTGCCCAGTGGTCTGCTCTGGTCTTTGTGTTGATGACATCAGAGGAGGAGCTGGAAGACTTTGAGCTTGAGAAATTTAAGAAATCAGACGAGTGTCTAATTAGACTATCAGCGGTCATCAAAGCCTCCAAAAGAGCTCTGTAAGTCTTTTACTTTTGTTTTTATCTGCATTAATTCTTAATTGTATACCATCTATGAATATATACCATCTATATAGTTAATTTATATCAGTAGTTTTTTATTTATTTATATTTTTTTCTCTAATGAATGCAGTGGAAATAAAGTCTAATTTTACTATTTTATTAGAATTTTAGTATATAAGTATTTTGTAGAAAAATGTAATTGTAATTATTTGGTAGGCTAAATGACTGTAACTTGACACACAAAAGCTCTGCTCTGTTCGGCTCTGGCTGCTGTTCTTGGATCAGATTCCAATCTGAAAGAGTTGCACATGAACAATAATAATCTGCAGGATACAGGAGTGAAGATACTCTGCACTGGACGGGAGAGTTTAAAGTGTAAATTGGAGACACTTTAAGTTATTTGATGTAACAATTAGAACAAAGGGAAATACTGTTAATTAATTGTGGTAAATTTTTTTAATATTTTAAATACTATTAAAAATGAACTGATATATAGCGGAGGTTATATCTGAGGTGACTAATCTGTTCATCCAATGAACATTCAGTATAATCAAGGTCAAGGTGTCTTTTATTAGTACTCTAAAGGGTAAATTTGTTGTGCAAACAGGAGATTGAGCAATCCATTTTTTTTTTAAAAAATCCATAAAACATTAAACCATACAGTAAAACATAAATCATTGTAATAATGTCCAAAAGTATAAAAACTCTTAAGAAAAAGGTCATGACAATGTGCCTCTACACACACACTCACCCACCCCCTAAATAGCATAAAGTGAGGCAAAACAGACGCTGATGTTGCTTTTTATATACAGTTTCACAGTTCTTTTCGAAATTCAATTTAGAATCTATGACTGTCCCAAGATATTTGTTGCCTTCTACACAATCCACCACCTGGTCTTTAATGGTCATAGTGTCATAACATGAAGCATGAGTTCTAAAATCTATAATCATGTCCTTTGTTTTTAGTATCTCTTTGTTTTGGTAGACTCATCACACCAGGTAACACACACCTCAATAATAGGGCCATGTCCAGGCTCATTTTCGTGTAGCAGAATCTTTTTCTCAGACAATTACTGTATCATCTGCAAATTTCAATATAGTCCTATTTGTGTACGTACTTTGGCACATATAAGTGTATAGAATATAAAGTAAGGGTGAGAGAAAACAGCACTGCGGTGAGCCAGAGGATGAATATAATAAATCTGATAAAATGCCATTTACTTTCACTGTCTGTGTTTTGTTTGTCAAAAATTCCAATATCCAACCCACCAAATTGTGGCTCAACTTAAAATGATCAGTCTCATGGCTAAAATGTGAGGCTGGATAGTATTAAAATCTGAAGAAGTGTCAATTAACAACAGACTAGCATGAGTCCCTTCTAAGAGCATAAAAGATTGAGCAATTGTCCTCAACTCCTCTGTGTGCCCTATAAGGAAACTGTATAGGGTCAAGTGCTTGCTTGGTTTACCTTACAATGTCTTCACAAGCTTTTCAAAAAAAATTTATTAAAAGAGAAGTGAGGCCAACTGGCCTGAGGTCATTTAAAGCCTTGGGACTCTTACTTTTATGGACTGGGATAATAACAGCCCATTTCTATAGGTGACGTATGCGTTGTAGGTATACAGACATATTAAAGTATCATAAAATATAGAGATTTATTTCCTTGCACAATCTTTCAACAATAGTTCAACCACGTTGGTTTATGACGTCACGCACGTGGTGGAGAAATAAATTATTTTAATGAAACTGAGATCGAATTAACATGTTTAGATGTCAACAATTAAGATGTTTTGCCATAAATTACAGACATGGCATCTGAGGACTATGTCTATTTCTTTTTTCTCAGTTAGTTTGCTTTATTTCCAGATTCAATCACAGGCTCGTTCTTACATAGTAGAACACGTTCGCACATGCGCAGTCTTCAAAAATGGTGCTTTTTTTTTCAAGTTTACTTTAAATCTCTTGACAAACTAAAAGATGTAAATGACATTTGAATGTATTCTAAATAAAAGACACAGGTTGTACTGAATGTCAGCTTGCTTATTTTGCTCAAGATAGGGATTTATTGAGTCCACATGTCATGCAAACTAGCAACTATGCTTCTAACCACAGGTCGAGAGCTGTCGTTCACAATAGAGATGCGCGGTTGGCGGTTACAGCCGCGGACTCCGTGGATAAACCGCGGATCAAGCGGATGACGTGACGAAAAATAATATTTTAATTCAAATCGGGTGGGTGGCAGGCGGTTGAACCAATCAAATGAAAAATATTATGTATATAGCAATCAGCGGATGGCAGGCGGGTGCGGATTTGAAAATTGGTCAAAAACGTTGGTGCGGATGGATGATGAGTTTTGTGATGCGGTTGCGGATGAAATAATAGCCCATCCGCGCATCTCTAGTTCCCAACCACACAAGATTATTTTCAGTCACTTTACTCTCTACTTCACATTAATTCCTGTCTATCTTTTAAATTTTTTATTTTAACTTCCCTTTTTGTTGCTTCTCTTTGGGCATAATTTATCAATCTAACGTAGAAACGAGCGCAGATCCGAGCACAGAAATCATCTTGCCAAAGGTTTCACGTGTGATTCATGAAACATTCGTATGCTGCCAATCCCATCCAATGACTGATCGTACATTGATAAATGTGGCAGTTGAAAACAATCATCATTTAAATATCACGCCCCAAATTTTAGAAGCCTTGCCTTATAGTTTATGACATACTGTAGAGAAATTGGCAGACTCGCACATGCTCACTCAATGGATGGACGAACTGACAGGAGTGACCTGACATCTACACTTACATAAAAGAAATACCGAGCGTGTATAGTAAAAAAAAAGGCATATAAATCTTTATATGACTATAACAATGTTCTAACACAGACAAACATTGCAAATGCAACTACTGGCCTTCACTGTTCCCTCTCTCTACAATTGCACTTATGGCAATTGTAGAAAGAGAGATGACACAAATATCATGTTTAGTCTCTAATCGTTAGTAAACTGCTACTGTAGTTGTACAACCTACAAAGTTAGCTTATGCGTGTAAAAAGTTAGCGTTACGTGAGAAATCACTTAGTTTCCCAATTTCTGATTAGGAGGGCATGAATGAGAAATCTTTAGACATGTAATCAAACCATAATCCATACCAACAAAAGACAATGATTTATTCAACCTTAACTGATATGAAGTGTGCGCTGCAAACGCAAGTGTTTTTCATGATCGTTTCTGTCCAGTCCGCTCGTTTTATTGTGTTGTTTAACCACAGCTGAATTAGCTTGATAGCATACTGCACAGTTAACATGGCGGAAGTTACACACTGTTTGAGAGACTTAATAAGAATGAAGTTGCATTTATGAATTATACAGACAATGAGCATTTTGGAGTAAAAAATAAAATAACGGCATGGCTTTGGTCTCTGTGAATACAGTAAGAAACAACAGGCAATGTGCTAACGCAACGCATTCAGAAAGGCAATTTGCAAACATCACAAAATAAATATGAAATTGGATCATGAACAGTTGGTATCGATCCATCTCCATCAACTTCTGTGCAAATCCTGTGTTTTACTCACCCTCGTGTGCAAAGCAGTCTGGTGTAATATGACATGCACATAATGTAAAATTTACCTGTTTCCTTGGACACATTCCGTTCATAAATAAAATTACACCACTGCGTACTTAATGTCTCAGATGCCGGAGTTTATGGAGACTCTTATGTTTATTATTACATAATGTTGACGTAGCTGACACATATCACAAGCTCACGGATTGTAGGTGGTGCTGTCCTGCAGAGTTTTGCTCCGACCCAACTCACCATGCTTCACATGGCTGTAGTAGTCCTGAAGATATTGAGGTGTGTTTGATTAGAGTTGGAGATAAACTATGCTGTTTATGATTTATGGGGATTATAAAACAAGGAGTGGGTGGATTTTTACCATTATAGGCTGGTTGTTTACACGCACTGTGGAAACACCTGTGTTTAACCCTCTGGGGACCAAGGTGTTTTTGGGGCCCTTGAGATGTTCTGACATGCCTTGACATTTGTGCTTTTTTCAGTTATTTATAAACATGTTAATGGCAAAGGTGTAAATTCACTCTATATAGCACAAACAGGGCTACCATAATATGCGAGCAACTTGTATGTAGATGTTTGTATTTTTAAGAGAATAATGTTTATGCTTGGTTATTGGAAAAAATTAAAATGAAAGTTGCTGAATTAACACCGCAAAACACATATTAAATATGTGTCCACAAGACTTTTGACTAATGGATGTTGTCCCTTTGAGTTCTAGCTTCAAAATTATGTGAAAATAGTCTTGCTTTATCGTTCACAAAAAAAATACATTGATTTAAATGGTGTAAAACAGGTTTTGCTTGGAAAGCCAATATGCGAGGGGGAGGAGTAGTTTACACCTTAGATTACAATGTCCCACCCACTCTGCATAATGACTCTGCATAATTAGCCATTCATTCAGGTGTGACACTGACTGAGCCACAATGCAAGGACAAAAGATGTATTTAGAAGAAGACTTATATTGACCATTTAAGATTTCGCTTACATCTCTCTTGTAAATATGTTTTGCTATTTTATTAAAAATGTTACAATTACAACAATAATTACAATTTCAACAATATTTCAAGTGTACTCTTTCTTTGTAAAAAAGAAAAAGAAAAAAGATTATAGGCCTACATTTTATCATATGTATTCATTAGTTTGAATATAGCCAACATTGGAACATCTAACATCTTAGTCTATGACTTTATTTTTGACAAATATATATATATATAACGTTAGATAAGAGCAGAAATTGCTAAACAAAAGCTTATTTGATGTGGCAGTATATTCTACAGTAGCCTAAAAACTGTACCCAAATCTAGTCAACAAGTGACTGACTGTAACGTTGTTTTTATGAAATATTAGGGCATATAAATGCTAATTTGCAGTTTAATACGTTGCTTATACAAATACATTTTATTTCAACATATTCCAGACGATTTTTACTCATCTAAGTAGGCTATAGCAAAGCAGTTTATTCTTTCACACACAGACGCGCGATTTATATTTAGGCTAAATAGTCTTTACAAATATGTACCCTTCATTCATCTCACAGAAAGGCGAGTCATATTATAGAAATGCGATTCATCTTTTTGCGGTTTGCATAGGCCTACACTAACGTTATTCCATAACGTTATTCCACACTTGAGAAAAGAAAACAGCCTACCTCACTCCTCAGCGGAATCTGCTCCTCATATCAGGAGATATTGCTCCTCATATCAGCACTGTTCTGAGGAATCTTTTCTCCATAAGGTAGGCTATATTATGCCTCACTCGATCGCGACGCACTTTGTTTACAGCTGATGTGGGCGTTTCACAAATCTTCAATAGTTCTCAGAATTTGCGTTTGAATAGCACGCGCTCTCCGGGGAGTGGTCACATTACTGTGAATGAGCTCGTAATGAGCTCGACTGGAGTCGCTCTCTTTTTATACAGATTACAGAAGCTGAGAATATTTGTTTTTTATATAAGTTACTTCATTTAACAGATGCGATCTCAAGCTTTATGCCCGTGGGTCTGTTTGCCTGTTTGACTGAATTTTCGCGGAGTTATAGATCATTTTCGAACGCGTTTCAAATGGGAGTTTACTGACAGAGAGAAGGCAGAAATCGCATCATGTTAATTTTTCTTTATTTGTCAAAAAGCAAAACACTTTATTTTTATTGTGAGTATACAGAAAAAAATAGAAACTGAACAGGATCGATTGATGTATTACACGAAAATGAAAGATCAAAATTAACAGAGCATTTAGTGTTTATTTTCATTGCTAAAAAAAAAAAAAACGAGCAAAACGCGCGGGCGCGTTTTTGGTCCCCAGAGGGTTAAACTAATAAAATAAAATTTTGCATAATAGGTCCCCTTTAAATTAAATGGTAGCCTGTTCAAACATGTTGCAAGACACTCCTTTAAAATTTGACCCGACCACCCGCGACCCAAATATCATTAAAAATATTTTGGATGACTAGTAACCGCGGGTGACCGCAGGCACCTGCTCATTTTGGATCAACCCACGCATCACTGGTGGGCATGAATGAGAAATCTTTAGACATGTAATCAAACCATAATCCATACCAACAAAAGACAATAGTTTATTCAACCTTAACCTATATCAAGTGTGCGCTGCAAACACAAGCATTTTTCATGATCGTTTCTGTCCAGTCCGCTCGTTTTATTGTGTTGTTTAACCACAGATGAATTACCTTGATAGCATACTGCACGGTTAACATGGCTGAAGTTACACACTGAGACTTAATAAAAATAAAGATGCATTTATGAATTATACAGACAATGAGCATTTTGGAGTAAAAAATAAAATAACGGCATGGCTTTGGTCTCTGTGAATGCAGTAAGAAACAACAGGCAATGTGCTAACTAAACGCATTCAGAAAGGCAATTTGCAAACATCACAAAATAAATATGAAATTGGATCATGAACAGTTGGTATCGATCCATCTCCATCAACTTCTGTGCAAATCCTGTGTTTAACTCACCCTCGTGTACAAAGCAGTCTGGTGTAAAATTATATGCACATAATTTAAAATGTACCTGTTTTCTTGAATACATTCCGTTCATAAATAAAATTACACCACTGCGTACTTAATGTCTCAGATGCTGGAGTTTATGGAGACTCTGTTTATTATTACATAATGTTTACGTAGCTCACACATATCACAAGCTCACGGATTGTAGGTGGTGCTGTCCCGCAGAGTTTTGCTCTGACCCAACTCACCATCCTTCACATAGCTTTAGTAATCCTGAAGATATTGAGGTGTGTTTGATTAGGGTTGGAGATAAACTATGCTGTTTATGATTTATGGGGATTATAAAACAAGGAGTGGGTGGATTTTTACCATTATAGGCTGGTTGTTTACACGCACTGTGGAAACACCTGTGTTTAAACTAATAAAAGAAAATTTTGCATAATAGGTCCCCTTTTAATTAAATGGTAGCCTATTCAAAACTAGAATGTATATTAAAAAAAAAAAAAAAAAAAAATAGGCAAACAAGACGAAATTAACTGAATTTCAAGACGAAAAAAAAAAAACTGAATAAACTGAATCGGCATTTAGCTCAGAAAGAATACAAACCATTCCATATTCGCGATGTAACATTTGGCTGCTAAACTATTGTTCATTGAAGGGGACCTATTATGCAAAAAATACTTTTATAAGGTGTTTGAACACATATTGCGTGTCCACGGTGTGTGTAAACAACCAGCCTATAATGGTTAAATCCACCCAATCCTTTTTTTTTAATCCCCATAAATCATAAACATTCTCTCAAAACAAGCCATTCCAGATTTCTCCCTACAATGATGTCAATGAAATCTGGAATGGCTTGTTTTGAGAGAATGTTTTATGTTTGTTTTAGAGAGACCCGCCCACTGGTGACGATCTCCTATTAGCATAGACACAGCCCTGAGTGAGAAGCACAGAGTCCGTCAATGTTATATTTTTGCTAGAGAAGCTACTGCAGGGATAGACAACATCTATGCAGAACAGCTGCACTCCAGAACCGTTTAGCTTCAACCCTAATCAAACACACCTGAATGTCTTCAGGATTACTAAAGCTACTTGAAGGGAAGGTGAGTTGGGTCGGAGCAAAACTCTGCAGGACAGCAGCACTCAGGACTGACCATCCGTGAGCCTGTGATATATCTCAGCAACGTAAACATTATAACTGATCTGTTGATGGCTGTAATAATAAACATAAGAGTCTCCATAAACTCTCATTTCATTTATGAAGGGAATGTGTCCAAGTAAATTCATATACCAGTATGTGAAAGTCATTTGACACCAGACTACTTTGCACATGAGGGTGAGTAAAACACAGGATTTACACAAAAGTTGATTCTGAAAGATGGATGGATTCTGAAAGATCGATACCAACTTTTCATGATCCAATTTCATATGTATATTGTGATGTTTACAAGTTGCCTTTCTGAATGTGTTTCGTTAGCAAATCTCAAATGTACAATTAACATTATAGTGTAATGTTTATTTAACAAAATTACCATTGATTATTTTTGTTAATTTCAATATTGATTCCGCATCGGTGATGTAGAATCATAGTGTAATGTTGATTCAATAGCATTACCATTGATTTGTGGTTGAAATCTTAACATGGCTTCACCTTTAACTGAGGGTGCAACAGTGATACTAAAGCAACATCACTTTGTAACATTAATTCAAAGCAATTACTTCAGTAAAAACTTGAGTATACCCTTGGTACTAATAAAGACACCTTTACCGTTGACCTAGAAAATGGAACTTTTAACAGTCACTCTAAATTGTCTCAAATAAGGTTTGAATACTTCTCACTGATTGGACAACACATTTTATTACAAATGGCTCTCAGGATTCTCCTCCTGATTCTCATTAGGCTCTTTTCTTCAGAGCAAACATCCAAGGATATCTAGGGCATATCCTCAGGCTTGTGCGTAGAGGCTCCATGGAGCAACATACTCTCTAGAACGAGAGGAGTAACGTTAGCTCAACCTGAACATGCCAGTGTCAGCAAGCAAGTCGTTCATCTCTGTGAGCGCTCTCTCAAGAGTGAACCTGACCACAGTCTCCAAAATAGAGACCTATAGCATCTCCACAGGGCTATGAGGAGCAGAATGACTCTCGGGGAAGAGGAGGCCTTCCACACACACCAATGTGGTCCTTGTTGACCTCGTAATCATTTTATAAATTCTAAGAAATGTGCATTACTCACATGTTTGCAGCAGTGTGTGTTGCGTATGCGTACTTAGCAAGTATGTGTTTGTTGCACAGTGATTAACTAGGAAAATTTAAAATGACATTTCGTGACAAAAAGGTTGTCGACCCCTGACCTAGAAAATGGAACTTTTAACAGTCACTCTAAATTGTCTCAAATAAGGTTTGAATACTTCTCACTGATTAGACAACTTATTTTAATACAATTGGTTCATTCAGGTCAAACTTAAACAGCAACTATATGATATAAAAAAAAATTATAGACTTTTAAACAGCAGTATTACTAATAGCTGGAAAGTAAAATTCATAACGATCGAAAAAATCTTTTCAGGTTGTAGTCTGCTGATCTCTTCTCTACTTCTCTACAGTTAATGGTACAGTTGTGTATCTTCATCATGTTTTGTAATATTTTATTTAGGCTCAGTAAGTGTGATCTAACAGAGGAAAGCTGCTCAGCTCTGGCTTCAGTTCTCAGTTCAGACTCCAGCATTCTGAAGGATCTTGACCTGAGGAATAATAATCTGCAGGATTCAGGAGTGAAACTGCTCTCTGAAGGACTGAAAAATAACTGTAAATTGGAGAAACTCAGGTCAGATGATTTCTAACATATTAAAGGTCTCTGGGCCTTTAGTTTGCCTCTATATCCTATTTTTTTTTCTATTCTCTAATTTGTACAAGAAAGTAATGATAATTCACAAACCATTTCCTTTAGGGCTTAAAATTGTTCAGGTAATTTTAATAATAACTAATTAATTAGCTGAATGTTATATTTTCATTTCTGTTGTAGACTTTCAAACTGCAGTATCACAGAAGAAGGTTATAAAGCTCTGGCTTCAGCTCTGAGATCAAACCCTTCACACCTGATAGAGCTGGATCTCAGAGGAAATGATCCTGGACAATCAGGAGTGAAGGAGCTCGATGATTTACTACAGGATCAGAACTGTCAACTCAAAACACTGAGGTGAGTTTAAAAAATATAATATTAATGTGCAGTAGTTTTAAATAAAAATGTTTTAAGTTACTTATAAAATATTATTAATCCGTCACTTTAAAAATAATCTGAATCTGAAGGGACTGTGCAGTCAGCCCAGAGGCATGGCAACGAGACACAGTGTCTCGTTCCCTTTTCTCAGGGAACAAGGGTTTCAATCATAACCCGAGACGTTTGACAATCATGGCTGTGACAAGCACAAACGCATTTACTACTGGTACGCACCAGGCTGTCAGAAGCACTACCTCCTAAGGCCACTGCCCGAGCTTCATGCTTTAATGAGGGAGCACCTTTGTGATTTCACACGAAGGACTTGACCCAGAGCCAGCTCAAAGGCCTGGACACAACAACCCCGCTTGGAGGGGGGTTCCTTTAAGGGGGTATGGCTCAGACCCAAAGGGCTCTAGCCTGCTACTTCTCAGGGGGACCAACATCAACCCCCATACCAGGGAGGCTATCATGCTTAATCAGCCGAAGCCAACAACCTGCTTTCTTTGAAGAAAGAACTTGACCACAGTCTCTAACCACAGACAGATACCGCCTCCACAGGGCTATGGGGAGCGGAGGCCTCAGCAGGATGACTCTCGAAGAAGAGGTGGCCTGCCACACTCACACCAATGTGGTCTCTAGTGTTTTCTCTTACAACGTGGGAAACAGCTAAGCTCAGATATACACCACACAGAGCAAAGGGAGCGAAGGGCACACAAAACAACTCTCTGTTATGAGAGAGAGGCCTCTTATTTAACTCTATCTGCAAAGACACAGCTGTTTGCATGGAGCTCTGAGGGATGGAGGCCTCACCAGGATGACTTAAGAAGAAGAGGAGGCCTGCACATGGAAAGCATCTAAGCTTAGATACCCAACACAGAGCTCAGGGAGCAAAGGGTCTAAAGGAAAACTCTCTGTTATGGGAGAGAGGCCTCTTCTCTAACTCTACGTGCAAAGAGTATCTGTTTGCATGGAGCTCTGGGGAATGGAGGCCTCAGCATGACGACTCTCTGATTAGAGCAGGGGTACTCAAGTTCAGATGCCAAGGGGGCCACATTTAAACCTTATTAAATGTGAAGGGCCACAAATTACAACTTGCATCGTAAAACTTTATTTATGACAATATTTACAGTTTTTACTTGTATAGAAATTCAGTTTATTACCTATCTGTCATGATTCTGCCTTGTGTTTTAGTAGTTCTCTAGTCTTGTGGCAGGATCATGACAGACCCATGTTTTGTGTACAAGCGCTTGGTCATTAGTTTGGCCATGTGCTTGTGTTGTCTCGTTTCCCAGCCCCGCCCTCCTTGTTACCCTCATTTAGTAATTATCTCCTCCTAATTATCACCTGTTCCCTCATTAGTTTGTCCCCATTTAATCCCCTTGTGTTTGCTGTCCTTTGTCTGTTCATTGTGAAGTGTGTACCTTGTCTAGAGTTTTTGTTAGTGAAGTTTATTGTCTTTATATAGTTAAGCCTTGTCAGTCTAGTCACTCGTTACCTGTGTTGTTTTGCCCCCTTGTGGGTTTTGTTTTCTGTTTTATATCAATAAATCCCGTTTGTATTGTGTACTGTCTGCGCTTGGGTTCATCTTGTTGCACGCCCGTGACACTATCTTGCTAGGTAAGTCTTGCTAGTGTTTGTTCTATTTAAATTAATACTGAACATAAAATAAAAATTTTAATCTGGATAATAATTTTCTTGCGATATTAATGCAAAAAAGAGTTCATACTCGGAGTATTAAAAAAACTTGCTAGGTAAGTCTTGCTAGTCTTTGTCCTATTTAAAGTAGGCTCATACTGAACATGAAAATAAAAAATTTGGAAAAAAAAGTGGATTAACAGTTTTCTAGCAATATTAATTATTAATATTAAATATATGAGGAGCTCTTTTCCAAAACGCGATAAATCCATTTCAATAGTTTTCAGGAAAATTACATTTTTTACCTAGACCCACACATTTTGTGAATATTCAATTTATCCTGTTAAAATGTTTTTATTTTGCTCAGTCTGAACATGTAGAACAATGATTATTAAATCAAACAACAATATTGTTGATGATAAATTCAAAGTTATTTTTTTTCTTTTTCAAAACGCTATAAATCCATCATTTTTTCCCCCAAAACGCTATAAATCTTTTTTGTTTGTATTTTTTAAAAAGTCTTTTGTCTTTTATTTTTCGTGTTTGCATTTATGAGGAAAAAACAATGTTACGTGACAGTTCTCCATTACGGACGTGAGCGCTCTGAAAGCGGCACTAAAAGACTTTCAAACTTTCACAGAGACCTCAAACAGAAAGCACAAACCTTTCTTTAAAAATGGCGTTTATCACGTTTTGGAAAAGAGCTCTTCATATATTATCTTTCTATTTAAATATTTAACAATTATTGATTAGGCCTATAATATATATAGGCTATTAGCCTACATCAAATGTTCAATTATTTATTATATGTTTTCTTTAGATGACATTATAGGGTCGCTTTACAAATTTATAAGGCTATTATTATTATTAGCCTACTAATACTAGGCCAACTATTATCCCAGTAGGCTACATCTAACTTTTAAGTTAGTCAGAATTCGCTCAAAAGCAGCTTTGACCAATTTTTCATGCGAGCCGTGCCCCGTTCCGAACTAAACTGACGGTTATAACTGGAGGTTTTGCAAGAGTGTTGTGAACTCATTGACGTATTGACAGCTCATAATTGTAATGGGAGCACATTTTGCAACTGTTTATAACCCATTGACAATTTGAAAATAAGTTTTGTTTTTCATGCTGTTAAGAGGATCATCGGCCAATTACACACTGCAGTAGAGATGCGCGGATCAGCTCTAACGTCACCCGAATCAGCTGTGAAAGTCCGCAGCTCTGAATGCACGAGCTATGCATAGCGCGCCGCACACACAAGTTGCCTGACAGTTTTACCGCTTGTTTTGCTATTGTTGCACTTTTAATGGTACATTTCGGAGATATCAAGTAGCTATATAAAGTCTCACTAAACATTCCACACGCATCACAATGACGATGATGAATGTTATTTTCTATTAATCGACCAACGGATAATCGACCAACGGATTATCGACCGTCCGCAATATACATAAATCACACTGTCTTATATTTGCGCAACTTTTGAGCTCAAATTATTAAAAAAAGTGTGTTCATCTTTTGCATGTCGCGGGCCATGAAATTAATGCAGATGGGCCGGATGCGGCCCACGGGCGGCCTGTTGAGTATCTGTGGATTAGACGAAGCCTACAACTCCCATATAGCTTAGCAGTTAGGTCACAGGTGACATATTCAGCATGACGAACCTTAAAATAAAGGGGAGTACTAAAGTCTGTATCTGGGACAGCCTTGTCATTTGAGGGAGGCTTTAACTGGAAGCCGGTCACCTTGACACGTCCTGCTTGCTCGGAATATAGAGGCCATAAACCCTGTGAAGGCCTGCTGTGATTCAACCGGGGGTGAAGTACTCTGCGTAGTGACCCTCTTAAAGGAGGGAAGTACTACCTAGGCTTATCCGGCAGCTATCGATGAAACAAGGCACTCTGTAGAAATACCCTCTTCACAGAGGGGAGTACTATCTACGCTTCTTTGGAGACAACATAATGGAGGCCTCTATAGGGCTTTGCCACACAATGCTGACTTCAGAGCCCTTGGAAGCTTCTAACACAACGTTATTAGAAGGTTTTACACCCGCTCAACCTGAGGCACTTACTGTACGGGAGGCCTAGAGAAGGCCAACAACTTACAAAAGCACATACAACTCTGAAAAGGAGGTTCATGAACCAGACTGCTTACATAAACCATTGGTGACATTGCTAGCTTAGCCCGGGACACACTCAACGGCCTGCCACCTTCTTCAGGGGAGGGGCTGGCGTCTGCATTTAGAGCAGCCTGATTCTCAGGAGGCTCTTCTCTTCAGAGCTAACATCCAAGGATATCTAGAGCATATCCTCGGGCTTGTGTATAAAGGCTCTAGGAAGCGTTGTGGCAAAAATTCATTATTAAACAATCATCTGCGTAAGAGACATTTCTGAAGTCAAACTGTCTTTGAAAATAATATTTATTCTTGCAAGAAGGCCCAGTTGAGACACAGAAGTCACAAGTACAGTCTGTGAAGCAAGTGCGACGCCGGGAGGAAGGGCAGAGGAGCCTTTATACTGCTTTCAAGGTCTTCTGCTTACAGGCCCTTATCTAAACAAGGGAAAGTTTCTCTGCTAGTGATCTAATCCTGCTGAGTTTATTCTTACAAACTCACAAGTTCTAAATTGGACGACCTCTGACTAGAGCCCTGCACGGGCCAAAAACTCCAGCCCTAGCCCGGCCCTGGCCCGTGGTGTTCAAGCCCTACCCGACCCCAGCCCGACAACGCCTGCAATTTTTTCAGCCCGAACCCGACCCGACCCGAGACCAACATCAATCACTTTTAAGCTCTCTCTGACGCGCACGCTCTTTGACGCGCTCTCTCTCTCTCTCTGACGCGCGCTGTCTCTGCTACACACGCAAACACACGTCGCGCGCTCTCTGATGCGCGCTGTCTCTGCTACACACGCAAACACACACACGTCGCGCGCTCTCTGATGCGCACTGTCTCTGCTACACACGCAAACACACACACACGTCGCGCGCTCTCTGATGCGCACTGTCTCTGCTACACACGCAAACACACACACGTCACACGCTACTAAGAGGTAAACTTTTATTATAGGCCTGAAACATCATGCCCAAAAATATTGGACAAACCGTCCATTACACAGAAGCATAAACATGAAGGGAGAATATAGTGCTACGGGATCAAACCGCAAAAATAAGTAAATAAACGGCCTACCTTTCTTTGCTTTTCAGTAACTGTTGTGTCACCTGTTTAATGCACGTGAGTGACGCGCGCGCGTTCGTGTATGCGTGTTGCGTTTGTGTTACTTTCTTAGGTGATGTATAATATTTATAATATAATCAATATAACAATATTTCATACACACTTCGTGACGTGTGCTCTGCTGCACGTTAATTATATACACAATGAGGAGAGAAGCTAAAATAAGCCCGAGCCCGATCTGTAAAAAAAAAAAAACGGCCCGAGCCCGGCCCGAATGGGCTTAGCCCGTCGGGCCCTGACGGGCTTGCAGGGCTCTACCTCTGACCCCTATCCCTTTTCAATCTGCCTCCTGACGTTTCACCTGTTACCCAGTGTTAAGAGAAACACACACATTAGTCAACAGTTGCCAGACCACGTACTGTCCAGCAAGGGTCATTTCAATGTCTTACTGAAAGTAAATGAAAATCAGTACTGCAAATCAATGAAAATCTAAATTTTCCATAACAAAAGCAATATACTCTTCAAAACGACTCTCTAGAACAAAAGGGGTAACGTTAGCTTGACCTGAGACTCAAAATATTAACTCTCAGCGCCTGACAGTGCATCCTCTCCCAGCAGCTCACCCTCGTCAGCCGCCGAGATGTTCTCTAGACGCCCTTTTATACTTCCTGGTCGCACTAGTAGTGACGTCATGGCTGTCACCCGCCAATACGATTACTGTGATAACACAGTACTTCAGTCATCAGTCACACTGAGGCGTTCCTCAAAGCGTCTCAGGACACAGTGCGAGTTCCCTTTCGAAAGGGAACTAAAGGCTCTTAGAAAAACTTGTGAAAATTCATAATATGGCACGTAATGTCAATGTACTTCCTCTATCTCCAGGTTTTTGAGTCCTCTCGCAGATGAAGCCTGTCAGTATGTGAGAAAAATTGTGGGTAAAAACCCGTTACTCCAGAGAGAACTGAATCTGAGTAAACATGAACTAGGAGACACACAAGTGAATCAGATCGCTGCTCTTCTGCAGGATAAACACTGTAAACTCAACACACTGACGTGAGTATTTTACTTGTTCTAATACTTTACATGTAAAATATGTATTAAAATAACATTGTCATTTTTCATAAAGACAGTTTTAAGATTAACTGAAGAGTGTTTCCTTTTTCTCTCTCTTCAGGCTGAATAATAACAGTATTACAGCAGAAGGTTGTGCTGCTCTGACTTCAGCGTTTAATTCAAACCCTTCAAACCTGATAGAGCTGGATCTGAGTGAGAATAAACTAGGAAACTCAGGAATTGAGAAGATCTGTCCTCTGTTAGAAAATACACAATGCAGATTGATGAAACTGAAGTGTGTATTTTTATTTATCCATATTTCAAAATGATAATATATATTATAGTCTTGAAAATTATGAAGATTATTAGGGATAAAATATTAGTAGCAGTATTATTAAATATTGTACTAAGCACTGTAAGTATGAATTAATATGTAAATCTGTATTAATGAGAAATTCAGTTTAATAAGTTTATTTTGTTATTACTGGTTCAATTTCATGAATTTAAAATGAAAATTTGAAATTTAGTTTGCTTGTTTTTTTAGTGTAGAACATGCACAATTTTTGTTCTGTTCTAATAAATTGTAGAATAACTGAATAATCGTGTGAATGTTACATTTTCCTTTCTGTTCTAGACTCTCAGACTGCAGTATCACAGAAGAAGGTTATAAAGCTCTGGCTTCAGCTCTGAGATCAAACCCTTCACACCTGATAGAGCTGGATCTCAGAGGAAATGATCCTGGACAATCAGGAGTGAAGGAGCTCGATGATTTACTACAGGATCAAAACTGTCAACTCAAGACACTGAGGTGAGACGTGATGAATTTTTTTTTTTTAATAATGTACAGATTAGGGCTGCACCCTAGTAGTCAACGAGAAGAGGCTTAGTTGCCCAAAATTGTATTAGTTGGTAAGTCGCAGAAGAAAAAATACTCCACAGGAAGTGGTAAGTCACACAGTCCACGACAGATGGATCATTATTGGCTGGTCCTTGTGGTAATTACAGTTGGTCAGGAAATCAAAATGCTCGCCTATCATTCACCGACCGCAAATATGTCTCATCACATTTTTATCACATTAACTATTAGCAGCTTTATATTACAGCTCGCTCAAATGCTAACATAGAAAAATGTGTGATATTATTTGGTGCATATTCATATGTTTGAGCAGAGTGTGGAAGTTGAATAGTAGTGTGTGCTGCATGACAGTTAACATGGAGGTGCCGGTGCAATCACTTGCATTTAACTTAAGATAGGCTACTCTGTCACTTTTGGCCATACAGTTAAGATTAATACATCATTCAAAACTGTATAGGGGCTTATTTTTTTTGTGCATGCTCAATATAAAAACATAACGTTGTGCTTTTATAAAATAATGAAAACAAACAGGATGCGCTGTCTGCTGACTGCTGAAAAAATAGAATGAAACTCAGTGTATACTTGCATCACAGACATGAGAAATATATTTATAGAAAGCTTGAAATGTCTATTTTGAAATGAACCAATTAAACTGGAAAAAAATATTCTCAGATTATGTAATCCATTCGCATATAGGTTTGTCCACTACTGCGGAGGTGACGAGTCAGGTGAAAACACAGTAAACACTAGTTTATCAATGAATGATTAGGCTGTCTCCTTGCTGTTTTTCACGACACATTCATAATCATTACTTTTGTCAGTGCGTTTTGGCAAGTTTTATGTTTTTGTGTGGCTATATATTATTGTCATGGATCTCTGAGGGAAGACTCAAATGCAGAATGAGTGTTCAGGGATTTATTGACAAAACAGCAGACTAGACAAGATAGTGAGGAAGCGGAGGGGATAACAGTCCAAACACTAGGCAGGGAACGGGGCACGATGACAGGTAAGCAGGAAGAGCAACCACTGTGACTAGCTCAAGATGACGGTAGGCTGGAGAGCAGTTCTGGCAGGGCAGAATAAGACCAGAGGATACCAGCGATGGCCAGGCAGGAACCCCAAGTACAACAGCCAATGCACTCCAGTATCTCAGGCTCTACACCAGGCTTGCTGTTATGCAAGGAGAGTAAACTGCTATGGAAGCTCTGCTTGCAGGACAGGACAGGATCTAAAGACACAGGGAAAAGACAAGACAGACAGGGCCGATGGCAGAACAAAAGCACTGCAAAATTAATTAACTTGTACAAATAACACTAGATTTAGCAACAAGAAAAGTACTAGGAAAGTACACAGAGGCACAATGTTTAATGAATCTGCAAAACATGAGGGAAAGAGCACACATTATAAAGGAAGCAGAGAACATGAGGAACAGGTGACAATATTCAGACAAGGAACAGGTGAACACACTCACACAAGCGAGGAGCTGAGAACACGAGGAAAGGGTGAGCACACTCAGACAAACTAGGACTAAACAAGAGGGTGTGGTAATTGGAAACAAGGAGGCAGGAACACAGGAGCACATGGCCAACACAAACAAAGACAGAGCACAACACAACTCAAACAAAGACACATTAAACAAAGACAAGACTGACAGAACTGCCAGAGGAGACCCCTGACAATTATAGGCTGTAATTATTAAGGCTCATAATTCAATTCAATTCAATTCAATTCAAGCTTTATTTGTCATTGCATAAATACAGTGTATTGACACAACGAAATTACAAGTGCTACTCTAGATCAGTGCTTTTAAAAGATAAATAATTAATAAAATAAATAAAATAAAATGCGCTAATTAATATTAAACAAACAAACATCCCCCATCCCTTTCATACATTGCACTCTCACTTTTTCTCTCACTCTCACTTTTTTTTTCACACACACCCTCCCACACTAGGGCTGAACGATATATCGTTATCGTATCTATATCGAGATATGAACTTTCAAGATATTACTATCGAAAAAAGCAACGATATAGACGATATAGATTTCCCCTCTCCGCGCTCGCCCTGCATACAACTCTGGCAGTCACAACAAACATCAGTTTTACGAGTGCCCTTGAATGCACCGCTAAAGCCAGCGCGCGCACACTACCAGGGACGTGGGAACTATATTTTGAGAGGGGGGGGGCGGCGTTTCCATGGTGACGCGTCATTGCTGGTCACGTGACACACCGCAGCAGCAGCAGCGCTGAATGAATGATGATCTGCTTTTATGTCATTTTTCCTTTTTTATTCAGAATATTCACAAATGTGTTAGCTATGGCATGAAATATCTGATATTCCGATTGTCAAATACATGCAAGTGGAAGTATATTGTTGTTTAAACACCTTTTTAACGATCGCGTTAGTTGAGCTGTATGCGCGATGGGCGCCGCCGTGTTAGTTTGTGCCGCAGACGCAGTTCAGAGAATCGGATCTGTTGGATTTACAACCTTTACAACACGTGAATTCATCCACTTCTCCCGAAATACTTAAAAGTAAGTGGCTGGTGAACTGGGAATAGAATAGAGTAAACATTGAAGTTACTTACACAATGTGTATCTGATATGAATAAAAAGTGTCGAATTATAATGGAAAGGATTATTATTACCTCTTCCATACACATCAGTGTGTATTTTACAAACTCTAAATGTATTGTTTTTTTAGTACTTAAGTATTCATATCGTATTGTATCGATATCGAGATATCTGGCATGAAAATCGAGATATGAAATTTTGTACATATCGTTCAGCCCTATCCCACACACGTGTAAAATAGCAGCAATTTTCAGCATAGCAGCAAGTTTCAGCAAAATAAAAATACAAATAGATTATTTGCCAATGAGATCATCCCTAGAGGTAATATAATGTTTCACAGGGTTAATTGTATGTTCAGTGAACGTATTGCCCAGGGGAAAAAACTATTTGTTAATCTAGCAGTGCGAGCTTTCATTGACCTATAGCGTCTGCCAGAGGGAAGCAGGTTGAACAGGAGGTGAGCGGGGTGTGTAATGTCTTTAACAATGGATCTATAATTTGACTTTCACAAGGCTTAAGTTAGCCCTAGACTAAATTGCATGTTTGAGCTGTTTTATAATTATGTGTCATATGGTTTATGTAAGGGTTAATGCCCGACGAGGTGTCCATTGTCAGGTATTAATGGATGACGGCGAGGCGTGGACCGTCCGACGTGCAGCAGAGGACGGTTGCCTCCGCCGAAGTCCATTAATACCTGACAATGGACACCTCGAAGAGCATTAACCCGCTTATACCGTGGTCACTTGCCAAATAACACATTTTTAAAACATTAGTTTATATTTTAATTAGTTTTACAATCGAAAATAACTTGGTTTCGGAGATATTTATAGTCCGCTCAGCTCGTAGAACCCTTCAGTTTTGTTTTGATACAATAAATTGTAAACGGATACTTTGACCGTATGTTGCTATGGTTACTCACAGCTGATATAGCCAGCGCATTTATTTCTTAATTTCGAACGGTAAACAGTCAGTTTCACCAGAACTCCTTAACTAGGTGTCCTCTATCACTTTTGCAGCCTGCTGCCAGTCAGAATCGAGTATTCACCCAGACCATGGTATAATAATTATTAGTCAACTATTTGCTTAAATTAAAGACTATACCCCCCAGTTTCACAGACAAGGCTTAAGTTAGCCCTAGACTAAATTGCATGTTTGAGCTGTTTTAACTGAAAGCAACTTGCGCTGACATATCTTAAAATATGTTAGTGCCATTATTTTTCTCAAGCTGCACACCAGTATTTTTTTCTTTCTAGGAGAACTTTTTAAAAGCTACTTAAATGCCCTAATTGAACTAAGCCTAATCTTGGCTTAGTCTAAGCCCTGTCTGTGAAACCAGGCCTACTAGTTGACTAGAAAAATCTTTAGTCAAGGGCATCCCTAATGCAGATGAATTATTAATATAAATATTACTTGACTAAATGATCTGTTGCATCAAAGTAAATTCAAGACAATCAGATGCTATTTTCATGAGATCAAGTTTAGTTTTGAACTGAATTGAATCCTGCTTCATATTCCTTTTTCAGGTTATTGAGTCCTACTGCAGATAAAGCCTGCGAGTATGTGAGAGGAATTGTGGGTGAAAACCTGTTACTCCTGAGAGAACTGAATCTGAGTGAACGTGAACTAGGAGACACAGGAGTGAATCAGATCGCTGCTCTACTGCAGGATAAACACTGTAAACTCAACACACTGATGTGAGTATTTTACATTTTACTGTCATTGCTGTTCTTTAAAGGGTTTGCAGAATAAGAACCATTATTCTTTTTATTATTGTTGTTGCAGAAATAAACTAAAGAATGTTTCCTGTCTTTGTTTTGTTTCTCTTCAGGCTGAATAATAACAGTATTACAGCAGAAGGTTGTGCTGCTCTGACTTCAGCGTTTAATTCAAACCCTTCAAACCTGATAGAGCTGGATCTGAGTGAGAATAAACTCGGAAACTCTGGAATGAAGAATATCTGTGTTCTGTTGGAAAATACACAATGCAGTCTGGAAAAGCTGAAGTGTGTATTTATATCATTGCACATTTCTATATACATTTATAATGTTTGATTACTAGATAAAATGATGAAAATGAAGGCTATAATTTGACTCTTTTCTCCTCAGTTTTACTGTGACAGCCTAATATCCTGCCTAACATCTCCTTTTGTGTGTAACTGAAGAAAATCATTTTGAAACAATATGTGGTTGAATAAATCAATTATTTTGGACAGTTGATTCAAATAATACATTTATTATCAAGGTTTTGGTTAATGTATATATACAGTATTGGTCATTTTGGAGAAAAGCAAACAAGATTAGCATACATTTTTGTTAGTTTGTCAGAATTATTTGTAAAGATAAGTACTTGTATGATAAGCTATCTCTCAACAAAGAATACATAATATTGTTTTGTTTTTTCAGACTTTCAGACTGCAAAATCACAGAAGAAGGTTATAAAGCTCTGGCTTCAGCTCTGAGATCAAACCCTTCACACCTGATAGAGCTGGATCTCAGAGGAAATGATCCTGGACAATCAGGAGTGAAGGAGCTCAATGATTTACTACAGGATGTGCGCTATAAATTGAAAAACATCAGGTGAAGAGCCATACACAGTTTTCATGTTTTCTTAAAGTGTTTGAACTGGAAGTTGTTGTGTGAACTTTAGTATGATTTAAGTCACCTTTATTTATATAGTGCTTTTTACAGATTGTTTCAAATTAGCTTTACAGACATAACAGGAAAATAATGCAACAAAGTTTGTTTCCTGAAAAAAGTATTGTCACAGTCCAGCTTAAAGGGATACTTCAGGATTTAGCATTAAGCTTTGTATCAATAGAAAACCTGTAGTATTATCGAATTACCATGCTTTCCCCCCTCATATCCCCCTGAGACGAGAGATTTATGTATTTTTTGTCTGGAAAAAATCCTCCGATGATGCAAAAATCGTCATTTTGCATCATCGGAGGATTTATTGGCCAGAGGCTAGAGACTACAGTCAGTAGAAGGAGCTGTTCCGCATGTTTTCAACCCGCCCATAGAGGGTGGGATCTCACTCACAGAATATACAAGCAGTGTCAGCCGTCTTTATTTGGAAGCTAAGCTATCGAGTTCTTATTCTGTGGAGAAAGCTGAGTAGGGGTTACCATCCTCTTTTTCCCGGACATGTCCAGCCGCCGAGATCGTCCAAAATGTCCGGGATTCAGTTTTTGCTTTATACAGTCGCCATTCATTGTTTACATGCACACCTTTTGTTTCAATCTAACTGAATTCATTCCGATTGGTGAATCTGAATGTAGTGTTTACATGAACGCTAAACAAGTGATCGGTTGATGTGCATTTTACCATTGCTAAGAAAATTCCCGCTCCTCCGTGAGAGATACGAGACCGATGCATCTCACAGACGCTCATCAGTAATCACGCCACCGGCTTTTGCGTTCTACAGTCGCCATTCATCATGTTTACTGTGGCGAGCAGGACGAGGCTGAGGGGTGTGGGAGAATGACGCGAGGCCGGTGGCGTGATCGGTTGATGTGCATTTTACCATTGCTAAGAAAATACCCGCTCCTCCGTGAGAGATACGAGACCAGTGCGTCTCACAGGCGCTCATCAGTAATCACGCCACCGGCCTCGCGTTGTTCTCCCGCGGCCCTAGTCTCGTCCTGCTCACCACAGTAAACACAATGAATGGCGACTGTAGAATGCAAAAGCCGAATCCCGGACATTTTGTGCGATCTCAAAAACCCGGGCAGACTCATCATTGAGACTCACTTGTAGCTTAGCTTTATTGTTTACAACTGCTCTCTAACCGGTAGGCGTGGCTTGGGAGTGGCCTCGTAGGGCAGCGAAGCAAGTGCATTCTGGGAGTTGTTATCTTTCATCCACATGAGCCAAAAATAAATTTTCTGGCTTTTCTCAGTCTAGAAGGCTCCAAATTCAAAACTAATTTCACATTTCTACTACATAAATGACCCAATTTAAATACACATTCATCTTTCCAGAGGTGAAGTATCTCTTTAAGTAAGCTCAATGATCATTTTAAGTTATTAATTTAATTTATATATATATATTGTTTATAAATAGCCACTCTGGAGATAACCGTGATGTCAATGCAGGCAGATCAATAATATTTTTGAATAATAAATTAAATGTCCCCAACTCAGCAAGCTAAAAACCAATGGCGACAAAGGTGAAGAAAGGCGAAAAAGGCGACAGTGGCAAGGAGCCAAAACTCCATCAGGTGACAGAATGGAGAAAAAAACAGTTCTCCTCTGGCCAACGAACGAACAGTTTATGATTACGATTCAGGCAGCATTACAGGTCAGAAGTCAGATTGGAACATTCAAAATATTATCCAGTTCCATCTGGTTGAAGATCGGCGTAATCTTGCGTGTATGAAGACGAGTTTGTTGAAGATCAGTGCCGATGGCTGTCGTCTCGATCAGGCCTTCACAGGAGAGAGTCTAGTTGACAACCTCTGCTGACACTTCAGGGATGCGTTGTGGTCATGTCTAGGCGCAGGTCCACCATCTGATCTGGATACAGCCCGGGTCCGGCTGATTACAGTTAACATTAGTGTAGATGTCATTCTGAGTACATCAGGTGTTATAGGAAGTGTTCCGGTTCCGACTGACCTAATCTATGCAGCCTAATGGTCATTTAACTGATTTTAATAATAGGAATGTATAGTGTTCTTTGTGTATGCCAGTTTGAAGACGTGTTTTTAATCTAGATTTAAACTGACAGAGTGTGTCTGCTTCCCGGAAAATGTTAGGAAGACTGTTCCAAAGTTTAGGTGCTAAATATGAGAAGGATCTACCGCCAGCAGTCGATTTTGATATTCTAGGTATTATTAACTGACCAGAATTTTGAGATAGCAATAGATGTGAAGGACTATAATGCGTTAAGAGCTCGCTCAAGCACTGGGAAGCTAAACCATTTAGTGCTTTATAAGTAATTAGCAATATTTTTTAATTTATACAATGTTTAATAGGGAGCCAATGCAGTGTTGACAGAACCGATCAGCTATGCATTCCGTTAATCTTGTGAATTGGTTTCGTCGGGGCGCAAAGAGATATAGAGCTGAGTATCATCAGCATAACAGTGAAAACTAATCCCATGCTTCCTAATGATATCTCCCAAGGGTAGCATGTACAGAGTGAACAACAACAGTCCTAGTACTGAGCATTGTGGTACGCCATACTGAACTTGTGAACGATAAGACATCTCTTCATTTACTACTACAAACTGATAATGGTCAGATAAGTATGATTTAAACCACGCTAATGCAATTCCACTAATGCTAACATAATTTTACTGTAGTAGACGGTTGCATAGTTATAATTTTCTCTCTAATATTATCAATTTTGTAAGTAAAGAAGTTCATAAAGTCATTACTGCTATTCTCTTTGGAAACTTCAGAAGTAGAAGCTTTATTTCTTGTTAATTTTGCCACTGTATCAAATAAATACCTAGGGTTGTGTTTTTATTCTAAGGGAGGCGAAAAATAAGCACATCTGGCAGTTTTTAAGGCCTTTCTGTACGCAATCGTGCTCTCTCTCCATGAAATTCGAAACACTCTAGTTTTGTTTTCTTCCAGCTTCGCTCCATTTTTCTGGCTGCTCTCTTAAGGGCCTGAGTGTGCTCGTTGTACCACGGTGTTGGACTATTTTCTTTAATCTTCTTTAAAGGAACACGCCGACTTTTTGGGACTTTAGCTTATTGACAGTATAAGCTATTATTCACTATACTAGGCTAGCGGTGGGTGCGTCAGACAGAGTTACGGCGTGCACGGAGATGAGAAAGGGTATGTATGGACTTATCTAACTCTGGGGAATACAGTGAATAAGATAAAGTCCCAAAATTGGCGTGTTCCTTTAAGCGCAAAGGAGCAACTGTGTCTAAAGTGGAAAAGAGAGAGTCAATAGTTTCTGTTGCAACATCGAGTTCTTCTAAGCTATCTGGGATGCTGAGGAGATGAAACTGATTAGGAAGATTATTTATAAAGCAATCTTTAGTGTTAGAAGTGATAGTTCTACCATATTTGTAACACAGAGTAAGCTTTGCAGCCATGGCTAAATGTAGTATACACAAGATTAGATAATGATCTGAGTTGCATCGCTCTGCTGCAGAATTTCAACAGGATCAACATTGATTCCATGTGACAATATTAGATCTAAAGTATGATTATGACAATGAGTGTATGGTACACCCAATGCCGATGGTTTAGTATGGCACACCCAAACCTCTCACTATAGAGTGTTGCAGGGATGACATATTTTTGTAGGCCAACCCAGAAGTCAGCATCACCTTGGTTAACCAATAGGGTTTTTTTTTTTTTTGGCTTTTGGATTAAACAAGGTCTGTGACTAACAAAAGCTTATGATTTTTCATCATAATAATCTTCACAAATTAAGAATTTTGATGCGTAAATACAATCTGCAGAAGTCAAATGATAAATGTAGGCTATAAACTAACTATACCATGGCAACACTACACGCATGACTTCAATGACACCCTCACTAAGCTTCCTACAAGTCTAACAACTATAATAGTTTGCAAGAGTGCAATTAACGAGGCTGTGAAAATGGACTAGTGAGTAGATGTGTTTACCTGTTCGGCTGATGATGTTTAATTTCCCCAACAATCTCTAAAGTTCCATTTAGCCACTTGTTAGCAACTGCTTTTTACAAGACAAGTAAAAGCTTTAAAAAAAATCACAAGAAGGTATTACTGATGTTATTTATATTGTAGAATAAAACTGAAAATATCTTGAAATAATATCTGTGGTAAACACAACCTTAAGCATTTAACCAAAAACCCATTTAAAACCCATCGACTTCAGGACAATGGAACTGGAAGTGCTAAAATGCTAACTCGTTTCTAGGTTCTACAATATATGTATATAGTACAACAACAGAAACTGAAACCTCTAAAACATGCCTCTTCGGGCAGAATCCATTATAAAATGCTTGCAGTCTGTATTTCACACAGCACAATGTGAAACGTCTTGGGCTGCTCTGAAGCCAAATACACAGTTACAGTGAATTGCTGAAATCTGAACGCGAGTCACTATTGGCTGTTTTTTCTCTGCTTTAGTTCTGTTTTGGACTGACTGTTTGAATGCTTTTACTTAATTGATTCTTGGACTAAAATAAATATTTTTTTATTCTTTCTGGATAAAGAATTTTTTAACAAATAGACCACAGCGAGTTTGTGTTCGGAGGTTTAAATCAGATATTATGTTTTTAAACACGGGGGCAACCCAAGGATGTGTCCTGTCACCTCTTTTATTTTCTGTTTACACAAGTGGTATAAGAGTGCAGCATGAGAATTATAAATTATACAAATATGCAGATGATATGGCACTTGTTGCACTTTTATGGAAAGACTGTGTACATTTTGAGTATGAGGAGTAGGTTTTGAAACTAGAAAAATGGTGTGAAGCAAGTTCCTTATTGATAAATGTAAGTAAAACAAAAGTGTTGATTTTAAATTATTCAGAGCCTGTAACAGAAATAATGTTATGTGATCAAACAGTTGAAATTGTGAAGACTAAATTAAGCGAGTCATCGTGAAGAGGCAAAAAACAACGCAAGAAGTGCTCAAAATACGAAGTTCAGGCATTGCTCAGAGTAGCATAAGCCCGATAAGTGAGGGTTTAAAGGAAAAGGAATTTATTTTTTTAGGTTAAGTGCTCGCGGAAGAGATGGGTTTTCAGTTGTCTTTTGAATGTTGCCAGGGATTCTGCATTCCGGATGAGGGAGGGGAGAGTATCACCAGCAGGGAACTGTGAATGAGAATGTTCTGGAAAGTGATTTTGTGGCTCTCTGTGATGGAACCACAAGACTTCGCTCGTTGACTGATTGTGGGCTTCTGGTAGGGATGTAGACTGGTAGAAGTGAGTGAAAGTAGGAGGGAGCTGAGCCTGTGATAGATCTGTAAGCAAGCGTCAATGCCTTGAACTTGATGCGAGCAGCGAGTGGTAGCCAGTGCAGAGAGATGAACAGAGGAGTGACGTGTGTCCTTTTTGGCTCGTTGAAGACAAGACGAGCTGCAGCGTTCTGAATCATCTGTAGAGGTTTAGTTGCACATGATGGAAGTCCAGCCAGAAGAGCATTGCAGTAGTCAAGCCTAGAAATGACCAGGGCCTAGACGAGAAGTTGTGTTGCATGCTCAGTTAGGAAAGGCCTGATCTTCCTGATGTTGTGCAGTGCAAACCTGCATGATCGGGCTATCTTTGAAATGTGATCAGTTCAGAGAAAAGCCTTGACTATAGCAAGAGACACAACACACCCCTTGAATCATGTTTTTGAATTATTGCCATCATGTCGTCGCTACAGAACACCAAAAGCGACCAAAGCAATATATAAACAAACTTTTGTACCAAATGCAAAAGTCTTCTTGCAAAAGGAAGGAAATGTGAATATTTCAATCTTAATGTATATTGTGTATTGTTAATTGTTTTGTGATTGTATGGTGAGACCAAAGACCAATTTTCAGCTAAGGCTGAACAAAGTACTACTAACTAACTAAAAATCTCCAGGAGTTTACTGGTTTAAAATGATCTGATCGCAAACAAAGCAGCAGAAACAAAACAATGTCTTATGTCCAGAAATTTGTCCAATAAATTATCTTCTACTTCCTGTAGGTTTTTGAAAAGTGCTGCTGCACAGGAAGCGTGTGAGTATCTCACTAAAGTTTTGGGTAAAAGTCCATTATTGCTGACAGAACTGGATCTGAGTGAAGATATATTAGGAGATCTGGATGGAGAGAAGCTCTCTGCTCTTTTGATGGACTCTCATAGCAAAGTGGAGAAAATCAAGTGAGTCAATGTGATTTATACATTATAACTTCTCTGTTAATTGATTGTAAATGACTGTCAGTCATGTGTCAGCAGATATGAAGAGCTGTTGGTATGGTGTGTGGTGAATATGTGCTGAATAATAAATAATGCTGTTTCTGTGTTTAGGCTGAATAAGTGTGAGCAGACAGAGAAAAGCTGTTCAGTTCTAGCTACTGTTCTCTCCAAAACCATCCTGAAAGAGCTGAACCTGAACAACAGCCGTCTGCTGGACTCTGGAGTCAAAGAGATCTGTGAGGGACTGAAAAAGCCTGTGTGTAAACTAGAGATACTCAAGTGAGTATATTTCACCATCAGCTACACTCAACACCTCAGAAATCACATGAATATGAGACACTGGATTGGATATTCTGTTTCCCCTGTCTTTTCTCTTTTGTCCAATATATATATATATATATATATTTTTTTTTGCAAAAGCCTGCATTCAACTTTGAGATTTAATTTAATTTACTATTATAAATATAAATATTTGTATTTACAAAATACAAAAAAGGCTCAAGCATTTCCTTTCAGTGCACTTATGTTACAGTCACTCATAAGGACAGATTTTTTTACTATTTAGGGATGTCAAACAACGTATAATGTTTTAACTTTATCAAGAATCATCGCCACCTTTCTCCCCTCTAGCGACAGCCCTGCTCTGAGATTAAATATTTTCGTATGTTTACAAGCCACTGCTTCCTCAAATCAGTTTGGACTAAATTAAAACATGTTCCATTGAGCTGGGACAATTGTGTACTCCATAAATAACTCTCCTATCTCTGAAAAATCCAGATTTTTATATGGCATTTAAAGAACTAGGTGACCACAGCACATGAACAATATCACATCACTGGAAATTACTGAGACACATTATTTGAAAACAAAAATATGTTACAGCTCACTGTAAGTGGTCAATTCATTGAATTATGGAAAATATATTCTATACATGTAACAGTTTATAAGGCAGATTTGAGTATCCAGATCACCGTGTGTGGATCTGTATCTTAACTCTGAATTGACTGCATGGTGGCTGTGTGTAAGTGATTCTGTTGATGCTATAAGTATAAGGCATAGAATCATTGCACGATTTTAGCCTCTGATTTCTTTGTTTAGGGGTGGAAGACCTTACATTTTGGTCAACTTCTCATGGTAGTCTTTTTCCTACAATTAATGGTATTATGTATCTTCATCATTGATGATGTTCAATTATTATTATCAGGCTCAGCAAGTGTGATCTAACAGAAGAAAGCTGTTCAGCTCTGGCTTCAGTTCTCAGTTCAGACTCCAGCATTCTGAAGGATCTTGACCTGAGTAATAATAATCTGCAGAATTCAGCAGTGAAGCTGCTCTCTGATGGACTGAGAAATAAATGTAAACTGGAGAAACTCAGGTGAGATGATGTGCAACACTGGGCCTTTAGTTTGTTTACATATTTAGTCATCAGTTTCTGACTGAAACTAAGTTTAGTTTGCATATTATTTGTACAAATAACAAAATACAGAGTAACATGCTTATTTGAAAAAAATAACTCTGATAGTTTGCTTTGAATTTAAAAAAGTAATACATTAATTTATTAATTTCATGAAAAAGTAATCTGACTTACAAGTAAACTTTCATTTCTGGAATTTCTATAATAATGAATTAATCACGTTACATTTTCATTCCTGTTCTAGACTTTCAAACTGCAGTATCACAGAAGAAGGTTATAAAGCTCTGGCTTCAGCTCTGAGATCAAACCCTTCACACCTGATAGAGCTGGATCTCACAGGAAATGATCCTGGACAATCAGGAGTGAAGAAGCTCGATAAATTACAACAGGATCAGAACTGTCAACTCAAGACACTGAGGTGAGATGTGATGAAATAATACAAAATAAATGACATACAGGTGAATTAAGAGAAGTTAATGCCTCTTTTCCACCGTCTAGCCCACATGTGTCAAACTCAAGGCCCGCGGGCCTATTCCGGCCCGCCACATTATTTTATATGGCCCGCGAGAGCATATGGGTGTCTTAAAATTAGGGATGCAACGAAATTAGGCTGCCGAAAATTTTCCTCCGAAAATAACATTGCCGGTTTTTGGCCGAAAGATACTAAAAAGCCGCCGCGCCCCTCCGTGTTCGGCGATGGTTTGACTCTGGCTCAGCGTGTTTTATGACTTTGCGTGCGAGTCCTCTTCCGAAGATGCATAACTTCGAAGCGTGTTCCACTGTGTGTGCGCGCTGTGCTCTCCGCTCCGTGTTCACAGTGCGTTCTGCTCAATGTTCCGCAAGCAACTTCTGTGTGTGTGTGTGTGTGTGTGTGTGTGTGTGTGTGTGTGTGTTTGTGTTGCGAGCTCTGCTCTCACTCACCGGAAAAGCAAAGTCCGCTAAAAAAAAACGTGCCGACATGAAATTTCTCTGGACTTTTTGCAATAGCACTACTGTGCTGTAACATGGTGTCTATAGCCGTGCTGGGCAACACAGGTAAAATTACACGAATCACGATCCTCTCGTTTACTGGTCCTCTCCCTGCTCTGCTCATGCTCTGATAAAAATAGCTTTGCAGGACTATACTTAATTTTGACAATTGGTCAAAAAATAAATCTGTTAAATCTGATTCTGCTGCATAGAAATGATTGAAGAATAATATATTGATATTTTATATTATTTTAATATAGGTACTGAACCTACATCATTAGCCTTTTCACCATTTGTATCACTCCGCTTGTCTGTGTTTGCGCCACTTGCATCATTAAGCCAGTAGGTGGCGACAAGTGACTGTCTTTATGAGTGAACAATTGAACTTTAAACTGATTAGTGCCAAAAACATTGATTAACTCAGGAAAGAAACAAGTTGCTGAAACCAATCTTTAATGCTAATATAAATTGCTCATTTGCCTCTGGACACAAAAAGATTGCACTGTTTTTTGATTGAAATGTAACATCTATGCAAAATAATCCTTGAAAGATTTCTCATTTAAGGCCATTCCTGTTTGGAATATGTGATTGTGTATTGTCAACAATAAGCAGAAACATTCTGCATTTCCATTTTGTAGTGTGGATCATTCATTACAATATTTATCCTCATTCTCATGTTTAAGAATCTGTTATCTTGACAAATAATTTATGCTACTGCCCACTGACATGCTTTTAAAGCTGTTATCCAAATTTTTTGGCCTTTAAACACCTTAAAATGCACATATGTAGGTCCGAGAAATCCAAATTTTATCGGGGGAGCATGTCCCTGAACCCCCCTACCTCACATTTGAATATGCATGACTGTGTGGTAATGTGTGCTGGTGTGGCTACAGTGCCAAGGCTGAATTTTTGAGCCAGTTTGCCCCTTCATGTATACAATATACATTATTCTCTGTATCAAATCATTATTACCCAGCCCCTGATGTTTCGGGGTCATCCCCTGATGTTTTTAAAACCTAGAAACACCCCTGCAAATGCATATACAATATTTGTAACTTAAATAAGTAATAATCAAATAAAGAGACAGTATATTAACATTTTAAAAGTCTTACAGTTACAACCAGCCCTTTGAGGGCAGCCATAATGCTGAAGTGGCCCTCAGTGAAAATGAGTTTGACACCCCTGGTCTAGCCAAACCGTTCTCCTTGCTTAACCGTTCAATTCATGCCGATCTGGCCCAGCTAGTACGAATGTGGTTTCATATTCCATTGTGGGGCTGATAGCAGAGCTCGTTGGAATGTAATACAACTGCAGCAGTCATTTCCATGGTAATGCAAGAGTTTACAGATGGCATTAGATGTAAGTAGGGATCACTTTATGCAGGGTCGGCGCCAGGACATACGGAACGAGGGGGCCTCGTTGTGTCACTGGGGGGGCATACCTCTCCCACCCTCAATAATAATAATACATAATTATAATAATAATATATATGTATATTAAATAGGCCTATATCGTCGCTGTCGGGCGGAATCCTCGTATCTCTCAGGAAATTAAAAAAACTGCATATTTTTTGAGTTATTAAACATTGTATCGTTAAAGTTGGTATTAAACCTTAGATTGCTATCCTATACTGTTGTATACCAACATTAACAAAACATTTCCCCAAAATCATGTTTAATCGGAGATACGATATGACTTGGGAGCAGCTGGGAGATACGAGGTTAATTTACGCTGTCATTGTTGATAAGAATGGTAGCCTACGGACACAGACGTCGCTGCTGCCAGTAGTGTTCATCAAAGTCTGCGGTCGCGTTGAGCCTTTTGACAAGAGATAAGGCTTTAAGAGCCATTCAAATCTAATGATTGTGGTTACATACATCTTCCTAAACTCCATTTAAACGTTTAAGAGATATGAGTGATGCATGCAATACCAAAATACTAGGCTATCTAAAATAGGCGGAAATTAATCTGCACGCAAACAAAGTCGGCACTCGCGTTGAGCCTTTTGACAAGAGAAAAGGCTTCAATAGTTAACCAAAGCTAACGACTGTCCCTAAACGATAAGTGAAGCAGAACAAAAAACGATGAGCTGACTAACGTTAGGCTAATAGGTGGAAATTAGACCAGTAGACCTACTTCTCCCATAAATAAAAACCTTGCTACTTGGGGTATTTTACATGCACAGTGCCAATTTCGAACCAGTAAAATAATAATAAAAACAATAATTTAATGCTGGTATCCAAAACATTTAATTCAATTCAAGTATTATATTAGATAGCCTACATTTTAAAACTTTAATGCACACGTATAATAAGCCTAGTAATAAGTAGACATTTAAAATACATCAATAACTGATATCATAGTTTAACACAGATAAAATCAGAGTTAAGGCTTGCTTTACGTGTTGCTCGACAAGGACTTCTTAATCGTTGTGACTTTCAATCCTGAGGAGACAAAATGCCGCGAGGCTCCCGCCCGCCGCGGAGTGAAGAAGATGTGGAGTTACGAGGATTCTCAGACAGTTGAAGTGTCCAATGGAGTTAAGAGATTTGCTCTCAAGCTATTTTCAACACTTTAGATTGGTTAATAATTTGTAAAAAATAACAGTACCACGTGGGGACTGACCAATAGCATCGATTTGTGAAAAAAATATGAAATTGACCAAATTTGGACATACAAGGTTTCCACCCGACAGGCGACAGCGACGATATGTAGTTAATTATATGTCAGGAATAAGAGGGCACAGTGGAACCGTCACCGTGCCTGTTGCTGAGTCTCAACGGATGAAATCGCACTCCGAGGCAGGGTGGTGTGCTGACCAGAGGTGAGGGGGCACAGTAACCTAGGTGGCCGGGCCAGGCCCCCTGGGGCCCCCTCGTGGCGCCGACCCTGACTTTATGGAGGATGGAGGATTTTAATTTGATTATTTACTTCACTCAAATAGCACGCCTTGACAGCCACAGAGAAACTGGTAGCCATGCGACAGACAAGTGTTCAATTCACCCTTCGCCAGGAGTTTGATTGACAGGCTATCTGACCAATCATAATCCGCCATCCACTGAATCCGCCATTTTGTCCGACAAAGCAGTCAGGAGGGTTAAGCAGGCGTGAGAGTGGCATGCCATGATGTGTGGCGAGAGAGTTGCTATATTATATGTCGGATATAGCAACAGTAACTAAAGGGGGCGGGTCTTTGCGAACCGTCAATTCTGAGTGTCGACGTCACTAGCAACATTCAACCTGCATGGTTCAGCACAGTTAGCCAATCATGCTGAGTACTCCGGCCTGAGAACAGTTTGTAATTGTGCTGTGCCACACCAGGATCAAGTGGAAATATTACTGGAATGGTTTCTTATTGTTCTTAGAACAGTTTGGCCCAAAAGTGGAAAAGTGGCTGTAAATTCAGTAATGCAGTAAACTGCATAATCTTTTGTTGTTGTCAAAGTTAACAAGGATTAACATTAGACTATTAATAAAAAAAAAAATACTACGGTTTGTTAAAAATGTAATTAATTCCTGCGTCATCTTTCCTTCTGCAGGTTTTTGAGTCCTACTGCAGAAGAAGCCTGTCAGTATGTGAGAGGAATAGTGGGTAAAAACCCGTTACTCCAGAGAGAACTGAATCTGAGTAAACGTGAACTAGGAGACACACGAGTGAATCAGATCGCTGCTCTACTGAAGGATAAACACTGTAAACTCAACACACTGATGTAAGTATTTGACATTGTTTTATACTTTACAAAGCATCTTTGAAACAATATACTATTTGATATTACATTTTCAAAATATTGACATTGTAGATTAATCTAATATTAACTGAGCCATCATATAGATCAGTGGCCGCTTGCATAAAGTGCTTAGACTAGCCTTACAAATTAGTCAAGACTGATCATCTCTTTAAGCCAGTTACATAAAAAGGCAGATTGGTCTAATTCTGAAAATGAAGAGCTATTAAGTAGCTTAGCAGCTATTTTCAGCTATTTTCATGCAACTGGCCACAGGGCCACAACAAAAGCACTCTCATCTGGCCCTATTTTAACAATCTAAGCACATGGTCTAAAGCGCACGGCGCAAGTGCACTTAAGACATGTCCAAATTCACTGCACGCAAGCAGACCATCTACGGGACAAGCCAGATTCCATCATATCTTTATGTACACGATATTAATCTTTTACATTGTAATACTTTTATTTTGAATATTTGACATGTGTGTAATAAGCAGAGTGTACCCGCCTATTGGCGCACATTACTAATGTGCTCTTTAAATAACAAAAAAAATACTGGGGCATTGACTTCAGACCAGGGTTCAGCAGTCTATTTCAGTTGCCTCAAAATAGCAATGTGCCAACAATGCGACAGAACACACTTTGTTTTCAGATGCACAGATGTGTGCAAATGCATTTGCTATTTAAACAAGTGGTGCAGGACGTGAAAATGATAACTGCGTCGGGCAGAAACTAGTAAAAAAACACTTGCTTAACGCCTGGCGCTGCATTGCACCGGGTGTATGATATGGCCCATAGAGTGCACAGAAACGTGATGTATTCTAGTAGGTTAGACCAAAGCGAGTGCGCATTTAGAGTGCCATTAGGCTATGTTTTATATATATTTATCTATATTTGGTCTATTAAAATGCATTTAGATTTCCCCAAAATTCAATATATGGGGGCAAAAATGCCGCTGTATGTCTGAATGAATCACCAGTTTGAATGAATCGGTTGAATTGCAATGACTCACTCATTAACAGTGAATTTCTGCCACCTACTAGCTGTTTTAATTCACAATTTAAAGTATCTATTCATTTTTATTAACAATTTCAAATATCATTATTCAGCGTTTTATGTTTAAAACATCAAAATAGTATTTATGCATTTGTAACTGCAGGTTAAATGTATTCATGTCCCACGGAGTTGCATTAAACAGTCTGTGTAAATGCATCTAAATGTCACTTCAGATGCAGCTTCTGTGTTTCCTCTGCATTGCAAAGATGAATTTTGTTGATACTGATTTAATTTTCTTGGTAACAGCCATTTTGTCTTATTCTATTTGACTTCATTGATTAAATGTAAGAATTTAATGCAAAATATGATGCTCACATTTAATTAGGTTAGAAAAAATGTGGTAACACTTTATAATAACTGCACACTATTAATCATTAGTTAAGCATTAGTAAACAGTTAATGTAATTAGTAATCAGTCTATGAAAACCAGATTTCCAGCCTGTGAGCCCTTCCTATATACACGCTAGCCACACCCATTCTGGCGGGCTGTGACGTGTGAAGGGCGTGACGTCACGCAGGGCTCACCGATAGGCTGCTGCAGTTGGCGCAGGTCAGCCAATGAGCACGCTTATACAGCCTGCTATGGTCTGCTGGCTGCCGCATTGTGTTGACAATAAATACAAAATTAAGAATAATTTTTGGCTTCAGATCTCGAGAAAAGACAACTTTACCTGTAGCGTAAGCATCTTACGCAATACTCGTTCCCTCTTCTAGAGAGAACCGAGGTTACGTTAGGTAACCGAGTATGTTTTACAATACACACTGTTTGTCAAAATGCCTGACTTGGCAAGTATCCAGGTAAACCTAGTCAGTTATGTCTTAAGTGAGCGTAAACAGTTGTACAATCAGATGTAAATCAATATATTGAATCCGTGCATTAGGTGATAACTTTTAATATACCTGCTGCTCTCTGTGTAACCAAACAAAATTAGCTGACTGAAAAACTTTTGTAGCAATATTTAATTCATGCAGACTATTTTAATTTTATGATTTGATTATATTTTTGTAGTATTTCTTTACCTTATTTTTTTACATGTAGTATTTCCTACCTGAAAAAAAAATGTCTCTGTTCTGTTGTGTTTGTCTCATTGCTGATGATTTGCTTAGATTTTACACTGATTGTTTACTTAATTGCATATAAACTTTTTACTTCCATATTGCTAGTTTTGCAGTGTTATTTAAATGCATGTTCTTTAAGAAAGTAGGTAAACTCTCTTTGACTATGAAAACCCTTCCGTTACAGTAGACGTGTTTCTTGGCAGAAAAAAACACTGAGGAGACCCTCCTGTCTTTTCTTTTTTCTCTCTCTTCAGGCTGAATAATAACAGTATTACAGCAGAAGGTTGTGCTGCTCTGACTTCAGCGTTTAATTCAAACCCTTCAAACCTGATAGAGCTGGATCTGAGTGAGAATAAACTCGGAAACTCTGGAATAATGAACATCTGTGTTCTGTTGGAAAATACACAATGCAGATTAGAGAAACTGAAGTGTGTATTCATTTATCTTAATTTCTGCATGATAACATAGACTTTAAATGTCCATTTGATTAGATTAACTGAAAAAATCTGTTTCAGTTAATCATTTTAATTTCAGTCTGAAAACTTTACATATTTTATGAAACATTTAGAAATACAAATGAAGCAGGTGTTGTCAGTAAGGCATTGGTTGCAGTACTTAACATGTATATGTTTTTGTATGAATGTATATGTATAGTCTTTCAGGCTGCAGTATCACTGAAGAAGGATATAAATGTTTGACCTCATCTCTGAAATCAAACTCACACCTGATAGAGCTGGATCTCACAGGAAATGATCCTGGACGATCAGGAGTGAAGGAGCTCAACGATTTACTGCGGCTTGACAGCTGTAAATTAAAGAACATCAGGTGAGAAAAGCCTTTGATTTTTCAAAATAAGCCACAGACAGAGTCAGAGGTGTGCAGGTCAGTAGATGTGACAAATGGCCAATGCAGAATTAGAATGGCATAAAAAGGAATTTACTGAACTGCAATTCAGCAAAACTGGAAATATTTACCAAAACTATGACTTTAACACATTCTACACGTTGCCATATTTTATTGCTTTACTGGATCCATAAGGAGAATGGGAGCTGCAAAACGCATGACATTCTAACAACATTATTTAAACCATTTTTTTTATTTTATTTTTTTTATATCTAAATTAGTTTTTCTTTTATCATTTTTTCTTTTCTTTTCAGTTATCTAATCTAAATGTTCTACTTCCTGTAGGTTTTTGAAAAGTGCTGCTGCACAGGAAGCGTGTGACTATCTCACTAAAGTTCTGGGTAAAAGTCCATTATTACAGACAGAACTGGATCTGAGTGGAGATAAATTAGGAGATCTGGATGGAGGGAAGCTCTCTGCTCTTTTGATGGACTCTCATAGCAAAGTGGAGAAAATCAAGTGAGTCAACAATTTATAGATTATAACTTCTCTGTTAATTGATTATAAAAGACTGTCAGGCACTTGTGTGAGCAGATATGAAGAGCTGTTGATCTGATGTGTGTTGAATATGTACTGAATAATAAATTATGTGTTTCTGTGTTTAGGCTGAATAATTGTGAGCAGAGAGAGAAAAGCTGTTCAGTTCTAGCTACTGTTCTCTCCTCTAAAACCATCCTGAAAGAGCTGAACCTGAACAACAGCCGTTTGCTGGACTCTGGAGTCAAAGAGATCTGTAAGGGACTGAAGAAATCAACACTGAAGATTCTTAAGTGAGTTCAGTTCACCATCAGATACACTCAACACCACAGCAATCACAGGGATATTATACTGTATATTTACTGAATCAGCTTGCCTCCTGAAGTGCAAAAAAATGGAAGAATACTCATTGTTTTAATCACACACTTTAGAGTCCTATACTCATTAACTATTAGCTTCGAGTTTTGCCTCAATAAACTCCTAATTACTTCTTATTAACAGTTAGTAAGGTAGTTGTAGTAGCATTTAAGTTTAGATATGGATAGGATTATGGGATGTAGAATGAGATCATGCAGAATAATATGTGCTTTATAAATACTAATAAACAGACAATATCCTAGTAATATGCAAATAGTAATTAGCTATTAGTTAATAATGAGAACTGGATACTAAACGACCCTGAACTAAGTGTTACCATTTTTTTTCCGTAACAGTGGTGTTATCTCTAACAAAAACTAAAATGAAAACTTAAAGGATTTTTGTTACTGGTAAGAAAAAAATACACAATTTGAAAAAACTAAAATAACTCAATTAAACTGAAAAATATTTTATGACTTTAAAAGTAGACACAAAAATGCCACAAATTAAGTTTAAAGTTAAGTCAAATTTTGTATAGTTTAGTTTTTATAAACAATATATGATATCAAACATGAATACACAAAAGTGTGTTTAAAGGTACAATATGTAAGAATTTTAAGTATCTAAATATCCAAAAACCACTTGCACAGTGTTATATATTTATTTCAATTGTGTGCTTACATTATCCTAAATGTTTCCAAGAACTTGTAAATTCAAAGAAATTCACAATTTTAAATAGTGCCCATCCCTTGTAACTCGTCGCCTGTCAATGACGTAATATCCGTGTTATCCATGGTTACCACTCGTACTGCCATAGTAACCATGGCGATAGACGTGGACACCTGCGTTACATCTAGCGGCACGCTCACGCTGTTGTTGTTTCGTTCAAACATTATGGACCATGGCAAGCAGACTTTGGGACAAAAGGAGAACTAAAACGAAGATCGATATCGGCATGGCGTTTTCGAGATGTCAAGAGCTAGCGTCCGTGACTAACTTAAACTTGGGAGAGCTTCACGAGTCACGACTTGACAGGGACGCCACTCTTGCTTGTACTTTATTAGACAGCTGAGCAAATGTTCATAAAAATAATCAATGTCATATAGCTTAACATGATGAAATGTTAGAATATGATCAGTATGTTATTCTAATGTTGATCAAGCTCACTGCTAGTCTTATACAGACAAACTAACACATAGAATAACATTATAACTTTCAACACATTCAAATGCAGTTTAATATGGTAGTGCGTTACCGCGCTGCGCTGCGTTACCTCACAAGTTTAATTAGTCAAATAAACTGACCTGTGTGAGTATTATTCAGTACTTGTGGGTAGTTTGGTAGAATGAAATGTCCTCATTCCTTTATATCCGCGGGACTCGCGTGTGGCGCCTATATCTGTCTCTCATTAGCAATCGTGCCCTGCTTCATACCACAGTCATGTTAAAAAACGTTAATGTATTCACTCATCCATAAACATTATTATATCCATCGGCATGACTACAAGTTCCCTGCTTATTCACTGTGTCATCAACCTACGCCTTTGTTATTGTAAGAGGTTAGCGACCCCTAGCGGTGAAAAAAAATTACATATTGTAGCTTTAATGTGGTACAGATCCTTCTTAATGATGTAGATATAGGTTAAATGCAACTTTATTATCAACCTGTTTCTCTTATTTTCTATACCCCTAATAAAATAACTATGGATGTCAATAAGGCAGAAAAATTTATATAAATTATATAGGTACAGTGGGGAAAATAATTATTTGATCCCCTGCTGATTTTGTCCACTTAAAAATAAATGAAGGGTCTATTATTTTAATGGTAGGTTTATTTTAACGGATAGAGACAGCATATCAACCAAAAAATCCAGAAAAAACACATTATATAAAGTTTATAAATTGATTTGCATTTCAGTAAGTGAAATAAGTATTTGATCTCCAAGCAAAACATGACTTAGTACTTGGTGGAGAAACCTTTGTTGGCAAGCACAGAGGTAAGACGTTTCTTGTAGTTGGTCATCAGGTTTGCACACATCTCAGGAGGGATTTTGGTCCACTCCTCTTTACAGATGCTCTCAAAATCCTTAAAGTTTCTTGGCTGTCGCTTGGCAACTCAATGGTTCGGGTTCCTCCACAGATTTTCTATACGATTAAAGTCTGTAGACTGGCTAGGCCCCTTCAAGACCTTAATGTGCTTCTTCTTGAGCCACTCCTTTGTTTCCTTGGAGGTATGTTTTGGGTCATTGTCATGCTGGAAGACCCATCCACGACCCATCTTCAGTGTTCTGGCTGAAGGACGGTACATGGCCCTGTCCATCGGCCCCTCAATACAGTGAAGTCGTCCTGTACCTTTACCACAGAAACAGCCCTAAAGCATGATGTTTCCATCTCCGTGCTTGACTGTAGGGATGGTGTTCTTGGGGCCATAGTCAGCATTTCTCTTCCTCCAAACACAGCGAGTTGAGTTGATGCCAAAGAGCTAAATTTTGGTCTCATCTGACCACAGCACTTTCTCCCAAGCCTTCTCTGAATCATTAGATGTTTATTGGCAAACTTCAGATGGGCTTGAACATGTGCCTTCTTGAGCAGGGAGACTGAAGGATTTCAATCCGTTGCCAATGGTTACCAATGGTTTGCCTGGTAACTGTACTCCCAACTGCCTTGAGATCATTAACAAACTCCTCCCATGTAGTTCTGGGCTGATCCCTCACCTTTCTCATGATCATCCTTACCTCATGAGGCGAGATCTTGCATGGATCTACAGACCGAGCGCAATTTGATTTTTCATTTTGTATTTCTTCCATTTCCGAATAATCACACCAACAAAAGTCTCCTTCTCACCAAGCTTCTTGCTGATGGTCTTGTAGCCCATTCCAGCCTTGTACAGGTCTACAGACTGGTCCCTTACATTTGACAGCTCTTTGGTCTTGCCCATGGTGGTGGAGAGGTTGGAATGGAAGATACAGATTCTGTGGACAGGTGTCCACTGCGCTAGTAGTACTTTCTTAAAGTGACAGGACTAATCTGTGTTTCACATGGGCACATAACCAATTTGTGGGAGGCAGAATTCTTGCTGGTTGGTTGGAGATCAAATACTTACTTCACTCGATCAAATGCTAATCAATTTACAACCTTTATATAATGTGTTTTTCTGGATTTTTGCTTGATATTCTGTCTCTATCCGTTAAAATAAACCTACCATAAAAATTATAGACCCTTCATTTCTTTGTAAGTGGGCGAACTTACAAAATCAGCAGGGGATCAAATAATTACTTCCCCCACTGTAAACGTGTTAACTGTGTTACATGTAACAGCCTTAATAAAATTTCATTATCTGTTAATATATTAACCATAAAGTGCTAAAACAAAATGTACTGGGAAGTGGGAAGTAGATGTACAAGTGTACGGTAATGAACATGCACATAATTGTTGTTGTGGGCACTTCAAAATATTTGCAACTTTATTAAAGAGAGTTTCTGTATTATAAATTTAGATTTTTAGAATACATTTTTAGAATTATCTGGTTAAAATTTGCTGCATTAAAAAGGCATGCTCACTCTGATGTAAACAACCCCAACACGGAGGAGAAGCATAAATGAATGAAGAAGATGGGCTGAATGAATAAGCAAATTCACTTTCTGACAGTGGATTACGCTGAACAGCACCCCCGTAAACAAAACTCTGCTTTTTGTTTGACATCTTCCTGACACAGAGAAGGAAGACAAAACAGTATTTAAATGTTTTAAATGTTTAATACTGTCACATGTCTACTGGGTAGAAAACTTCAAAACTCAAAAAACTAAAACAGACAATTTGTAAATATTGTATTTGATGAACATTTCGGTAACACTTTATAATAACTGCCCGCTATTAATCATTAGTTAAGCATTAGTAAACAGTTAATTCATCATTTATAAAACATTAATAGACATTAATAAGCAGTTTATAAATACAGTTATAAATGCTTTATTCTTGAATTATAAGCATATCTATAATGTGTTTAATAATTGTATTTTCATAATTTATTAATGGTCAATTTATCATTTCTAAATGAAGTATTGCATTATTTACGAACCAGTTATTTAGGAGTTGTCAGTGCTTCATAAGATCACTTAGAAAGTGTATGTAAATGATTAATAAACTGTTTAAATACATATTATTATTCAGACATATAGTAATAGTTACTTAGTGTGTTAATAAATGCTTTATTAACATGCATTTCTACTGTAATTCAGGGTTAATTCAGGGAGTTATAAAGCATTTAGTAGTGGTCTGTTAACTGTGTTTGTGAGCTCATCTTAAGTGAGGACTAGTTATGCCTCGTAAAGCATTTACAAAGATGTTAAATACTTTTATGTTCTGTATCACTGTGTGTGTTTGTTTCATTTTTCTGTTTAGAAGATCAAAGAGTCTTTAAATCTCCTTTATAAATGCTTTACAAAGCATAACTAGTCCTCACTTTAGATGAGCTCACAGAAATAGTTAACTGACCACTACTAAATGCTTTATAACTAGGGTAAACGTACCTATTAAGCTCACCAAAATCTACATTGAGACATTTTTAGTGCACAAGATATTGGTTTTAGTACAAGAAGTTATTTTAAAATAAAATATTAATCTCTCACACTATAATATTTCATTTTATTTTAAATGACAAAAGTATTTCAATTAAGATGTTCATCATTAAATATAAAAAGTCTGGCTGTGCTTAATGGGTACGTTTTGTACCCTTTAAGCACACCCCTGTTCCCAATAAGCTCACAACAAGTTTTATTAAAAATTCTTGTTTATTTTAAACAACCTTTTTAAGGAATAATTGAAAAAAGTTTTATTTGAAGGTATAGAGTCAATCACAAAAAAACAGAACACTAAAATCAAGCAACAAGGCATTCAATTTGATCAGGTAGCCTATCCTATTCATAGTGACGTGTCATTCAAACTCATTGCAACATCTAGACTAGTCCACGTTCAGCTATGTAACCCATATTGAAAAATCAAATAACAAAACAAACCAATGAGCTCCTTAAAGGGATACTCCACTTTTTTTGGAAATAGGCTCATTTTACAACTCCCCCAGAGTTAAACAGTTGAGTTTTAACGTTTTCGAATCCATTCAGCCGATCTCCGGGTCTGCCGGTACCACTTTTAGCATAGCTTAGCATAATGAATTGAACCGGACAAGACCATTAGCATCTCTCTCAAAAAAATGACCAAAGAGTTTCGATATTTTTCCTATTTAAAACTCGACCCTTCTGTAGTTACATCGTGTAATAAGACCGACGGAAAATGTAAAGTTTCAATTTTCTAGGCTGATATGGCTAGGAACTATACTCTCAAAATCGCACCTTTTCATTTTCCGTCCGTCTTAGTACACGATGTAACTACAGAAGAGTCGAGTTTTAAATAGGAAAAATATCGAAACTCTTTGGTCATTTTTTTGAGAGAGATGCTAATGGTCTTGTCCGGTTCAATTCATTATGCTAAGCTATGCTAAAAGTGGTACCGCCAGACCCGGAGATCGGCTGAATGGATTCGAAAACGGTAAAACTCAACTGTTTAACTCTGGGGGAGTTGTAAAATGAGCCTATTTCCAAAAAAAGTGGAGTATCCCTTTAACTCTCTGGGTCAGAGCTTTCCTGTCTACTCCAAACTTCTTGGACAGATACGACAGGTTTCTGATGGCTCCTTCTTTGTATGACATGCCTCTTTCATCTTTGGGCATACACTATAGTTTCGTCTAGCTTTTGTCATCTTAAGACTGTGAAAATAAGTTTATTAATCATTTTTTTGAAGATTAACATAGTGACAACCATCAGTTAATATTTAAATTCTGATTATTAAGTATTTACATAGACGTTTAATGTGGGTGAGCTTAAAGGGAGCACACACTGTGCTTAATTGGAGCAAAAACATTTTTTAATTAATAAATATTAAATTAAAATTTAAAGGAAAATATTTAGCTAAATTAATAATCTAGGTAATGTATTAAGTTTATACCAATTTTAATATGAACAACTATTATAGACAATATCTATGAAATTATGCTTTTTCTAATTGATGTCACACTGAAGCTGTGTGATTGTCATAGTAGTGCACCCTTTAAGCTCACCTAACAATAATATGAATTCTTTAAAAATTACAGCAGTTTAAAACCACAGACTATCAATAAAATGTAAAATTATAATATTATGGATTTAAAAGTGCAAGCCATTAATTCCTGTGAAGTAATATATTAATGTAGCACACAATCTTATACAGCTAGTAAGCTAGCTATGTTTGTAGCATCTGGGCTATGTTGCTAAAACTATCTTTTAGATCTAACTGTAATTATTTCCCACATCCAGGTTCCAGGTTATAATATTCAAAAGTCTAAACATTAATCTCTTAATTTTGCAATAAGAAGATGTACTTCTTCAAAATAAATGTTTAAACATATAAAAAATGCACATCTGAGGGGCTCCTCTTCTGGTGAAAGTTTTCAGACAGCTTTGAAAATAGCCGCCAGACAGTGTGAACACATGGACACACATATCTCAGTGTGCAATGGTCTGATTGGTTTAAAATTACAGGAGGTAAATAGTAACAAACACATCAATTGGTTAATACATCAAATAGGATAATACATTGCTGTTTCTTTTTATAATCTGAGCTCCAAGATGGTAGTGTGCTTAATGGGTACTTGAGCTTAATAGGTACGTTTACCCTACTTGTATTTACTACATTTTCTTACACTTTCTAAGTGATCTTATTAATCAATGACAACACCTAGTTTGTAAATAATGATAAATAATGTAACTGGTTTGTAAATAATGCAATACTTCATTTAGAAATGATAAATTGATCATTAATAAAGTATGACAATACAATTATTAAACATATTATAGATATGCTTATAAATCAAGAATAAAGCATTTATAACTGTATTTATAAACTGCTTATTAATGTCTATTAATGCTTTATAAATGATGAATTAACAGTTTAGTAATGCTTAACTAATGATTAATAGCGTGCAGTTATTGCAAAGTGTTACCAACATTTCTACGTGCACTGATCATTCTGATTCAGCTTAAGTTATAATTCATCTGATAATTTAATTTGAAACACAATGTTACATTTAATTCAAGTTTCATGTTTTGTAGACTTTCAAACTGCAGTATCACAGAAGAAGGTTATAAAGCTCTGGCTTCAGCTCTGAGATCAAACCCTTCACACCTGATAGAGCTGGATCTCAGAGGAAATGATCCTGGACAATCAGGAGTGAAGGAGCTCTATGATGTACAACAGAGTTGGTGGAATCAGCTGACAACACTGTGGTGAGTGTTATTAAGACAATAAAATGCAATAGTTTTTAGCTGGAAGAGAATTAAACCGTCAAAAAGAAATTTATAAAAGCTTTGAAATGACTAAAGGACCTTTAAAATATTATAAAAAAGAAATCTTTATATGGCAGGTAATATCAATGTACTTCCTCTATCTTCAGCAGTGGTATAGTCGGGGCCATACGCACATATACAATATATACTTTTTTCGTATTACGACTTCTAAGGATTAATATTTGCATGTAAAAGTCCATAAGCTGTTGTAATTTAAGCTGCCCCTTTAACTGTGTGTCCAAAACCATGGTTTTGCTACTAAAACTATAGTTTAATTATGGTATTGTTGTGTTTATACAAATGGTAATCAGTACCCCAAAAAACAGTTAAAGGAGAACTCCGGTCAATTTTAACATTGAGCTCATTTTTTTGTACATTTGGAGTGCTGTCAATACAGAGAACAACGACAAAAATCGGTGTTGCCTACACCGAGTTATTCTATTTTTAAAATTTGCACCCTATTTACTTCAATGGGGCAAGTATTAAACCTGCTTTTAGCCTCTTAACATCCTTGATGTGTCATTACAAGTGCACAGCCAATGTGAGTGATTCTTTCTGAGTGAACACGAGTGAATCTGACTGCAGTAGATGTGAAAGATATGTATAAAAATTGTTATTTAAGCCAGCGCAAATACCTGTGTTTACATCCTGTTTTCGGGTTGAAGTCCAAAGTAGTCGATTGCCGAGTTCACGCGCGTGATCATAGGTAACTAAACCTATGCGCGTGAACTCGGCAATCGACTACTTTGGGCTTCAACCGAAAACAGGATGTAAACACAGGTATTTGCGCTGGCTTAAATAACATAATTTTTATACATATCTTTTACATCTACTGCAGTCAGATTCACTCGTGTTGAAGGAATCACTCACATTGGCTGTGCACTTGTAATGACACATCAAGGATGTTAAGAGGCTAAAAGCAGGTTTAATACTTGCCCCATTGAAGTCAACAGGGTGCAAATTTTAAAAATAGAATAACTCGGTGTAGGCAACACCGATTTTTGTCGTTGTTCTCTGTATTGACAGCACTCCAAATGTACAAAAAAATGAGCTCAATGTTAAAATTGACCGGAGTTCTCCTTTAAGTTTCGAAAGGGAAACTGTCTCAGACTCCCGTCAGTTCCACTCGATGCTTTGAGTGCACCTCTCTCTCTCTGCATTAAAAATGACATAAGGAAATATGGTGGTGAGTGAAGACACTCTGATGCATTGCCAGATAAAATGAATAAAAAAATAAAAAATATATTAGGAAAAGCAGAATAGAAAGCACACCCCAAGTGGTACTGCGGCCATGATGTAAAACGTCTCGGTTACGTTTGTAACCCTCGTTCCCTGAAGGAGGGAACGGAAGCGTCACTTTGGTGACAGACGAATAGGAATCTCACTATTTTGAGTGTAACTAGAACGAGCCTATGCACATTGGCATGCGTTAATTGAAATCAGCTGCTCTGCCTTGCAGCGTGGGTATATAATGAGCAACAGGTGCATCGCATCTTCAGGTTTTTGCACTGGAAAACAAAGCCGCATCCTTCCCGGAAGGAGTTATGTGGCGATATACATATGGAAGTTACTAGGGTGATTACAACCTCGTAAGAGATGGGTTCTCCCAAGAGAAAGACACAGGCTTCCATTTAGGAGCAACCTAGGAAAAGTACACATATGGGATCCCCTCAGGGCCACACATATGGCACCCAGCCTTGACCCGGTTCTCAAGTTTACAGCGGAATATAGTCCTGGCACCAGACACTCTGCACGCCCGGCTGCCATGGGTGATGGGACTCAACAGGGTCTCTGCCCATAGGGACTGTCAGGAGCAATTTTGGGGCAGCATGCCAACATTGAGCATTGAGTACCTCTCGGTACCCCTACCCGTTTGAGGTGAGAACACAGGAGGATACTGGCTGTACACGTAGACTATAGAATCTAGAGAATGTGTTGAGTGTCGCTCAGCCCGCAGCACTACAAATATCTTTCAGCGAGGCGCCATGTGCCAGCACCAGCTCGCATCCTGAGCGAGCAAGGCACGCCTTGTGCTTGGTAAGCCAAGGTAATGGCATCAACTATCCAGTGGGCCATCCTCTGCTTGGAGACAGCCTTTCCCCTCTGCTGGCCAGACCAAGAGCTGGTCTGAGTTCTGAAGGCTTTATGTTCTGTCCACGTACAGTCACATAACGTGGATGGGACAGAGCAAAGCCAGGGCTGGGTCTGTCTCCTCCAGGAGTCGTGATGTTCAGAAATAGCCGCAGCCCACTGGTTGAGAATCACTGATATAGTGTATTTTCACACTTAATGTAATTCTAAAGCAACATTTTAATTATAGTCATATACAATTGTAATGCAGACAACAAACCTAATGCGGAACGTTTTGCATGCAGACTTGCTACTTGAGAAATAATCTGTCGACCAATTTTTAGAATGCACTGTATTTTTAGTTGTAATTATTTATTTTAATTTAACATATGTTACCAATGAACAACAACATGAAAACACTTTTTTTAATGGTGGTTGAGGCAGGGTACAGAATAGTAAACCACTTTTTTTGTTAGGACTACAAGACTGGTCTTCAAGTTTTTGGGTCCTGCTGCAGAGGAAGCCTGTCAATATGTGAAAGGAATTGTGGGTGAAAACCCGTTACTCCTGAGAGAGCTGAATCTGAGTGAACGTGAACTAGGAGACACAGGAGTGAATCAGATCGCTGCTCTACTGAAGGATAAACACTGTAAACTCAACAAACTGATGTGAGTATTGTGTTCATATGTTATTGTAGATGTTAAGTATGTTATTGAAATCAGGTGACCAAAACACTGTAATATTCAGAGATCATTTGATGTGGGAATCAAGTACTTTGTGTTTGTAATTTCTCCCTCTTCTGTTCATCATTTTAGGCTGCGTAAGTGTGGTCTAACAGAGGAAAGCTGTTCAGCTCTCGCTACAGTCCTGAGATCAAACTCCAGTCTAAAAGAGCTTGACATCAGCAACAATAATCTGCAGGATTCAGGAGTGAAGAAACTCCAGAACGAAATTGAAAATACAAACTGCACACTGGAGAGACTCAGGTGAGTTCAATGAACCATTGTTTGTTTTAAAAATTAAAGTTAAGTTACTGTAGTGAATTAAAGAAACAGGAAAAAACATGCCTCTGTCAAATTATTTTCTTTACTTATAAGAGAAAAGGCATTTGATGATTTTTATGTTATAATTGTATTATTAAAGTGATATTAATTGTATACATTTTTATTTTTTAAATCTCTTTTCTGTAGACTTTCAGACTGCAGTATCACAGAAGGAGGTTATAAAGCTCTGGCTTCAGCTCTGAGATCAAACCCTTCACACCTGATAGAGCTGGATCTCAGAGGAAATGATCCTGGACAATCAGGAGTGAAGGAGCTCAGTGATTTACTACAGGATCAGAAGTGTCAACTCAAGACACTGAGGTGAGACGTGATCAAATAATATAACATAAATTATTTGCGGGTGAATTATTCATAGAATCATTATTTTACTAATACAAAATGAACCATTTCACACACATTTTCTTATGTTATTTTTCCTTAGATCAAGTTTAAGAATTTATTTGAATTCTTCATCTTCTTGTCTGCAGGTTTTTGAGTCCTGAGACAGATAAAGCCTGTCAGTATGTGAGTGGAATTGTGGGTAAAAACCCGTTACTCCTGAGAGAACTGAATCTGAGTGGACGTAAACTAGGAGACACACAAGTGAATCAGATCGCTGCTCTACTGCAGGATAAACACTGTAAACTCAAAACACTGATGTGAGTATATTACATTGTTTTATACTTTACAAAATAAAATGTATATTACATTTTAAAGTCTAATAAAAGACTGTCATTGTTCTTTAAAGTTTTTGAGGATTGAGATTAGTTGATCTATCAAATAAATGTATCCTTCTGTTAGTGTATTGTGAATTGTGGCTGAAATAAACTGAAGAATGTTTCCTGTCTTTGTTTTCTCTCTCTTCAGGCTGAATAATAACAGTATTACAGCAGAAGGTTGTGCTGCTCTGACTTCAGCGTTTAATTCAAACCCTTCAAACCTGATAGAGCTGGATCTGAGTGAGAATAAACTCGGAAACTCTGGAATAAAGAAGATCTGTGTTCTGTTGGAAAATCCTGAATGCATATTGGAGAAAATTAAGTGTGTATTTTCATTTATCTCCATTTCTGCATGATAATGTACTTTTCTGTGTGTGTAAATGTCCATTTAATTGAAAATACCATTTTTGTACATTGCTATGTTTCATTGAAATTATAATATTCAAATTATGTTATTTTATATGGCAGATGTTATATTAAGACATCTTTTGCTTATCTGTGGGTCAGATTTTTGCTAATATTGAAATAAAAATATTGGTAAATTTTCACACCAAATTTTCAAATTGCCAAGCATTTGGCAATGCTTTTTATAATAATTATTATAATTATTAGTTTTTTTATGATTTAAATAAAGTCATCTCACTTTATACACGTTTTGCTTAGTGTAGATCATTAAGTGCTTAACAGCTTCTTTCATACACAGACTCTCAGACTGCAGTATCACAGAAGGAGGTTATAAAGCTCTGGCTTCAGCTCTGAGATCAAACCCTTCACACCTGATAGAGCTGGATCTCAGAGGAAATGATCCTGGACAATCAGGAGTGAAGGAGCTCAGTGATTTACTACAGGATAAACGCTGTAAATTAAAGACCATCAGGTGATAAACGAGACAATTATCATAACTATGATTTTAACCAGATATTACACAACACTATACATTAATACTACACTGGACTAGAGGTGCAAAATATATCAGTGGCCGAGATATTATTGGCTGATCACTGGGACAACAGAAGTATTTCCATTAATAAGTAGTTTTGTTATATTTGTGTTCAGCATATCATTTCTGATAATGATTCAGTGTATTTGTCTGGCGGTGTCATGTGTGTTTGGACAAATTATCATATCACATTATCATTTTCTGTTAGTATTAGTTTTTGGCATGTTTTAGTTTTGATCAGCTACTGTAATTATAGATATTCTGTTTAATATGTTCTGTTTATGTGTAAAGAAGTAATAAGTGAAAACAATGAAAATACATTTCTGTATTTTCTCTTAATGGTGTTTGCTTATACATGAAAATGTCATATTGTTTGTTTGCGTTCTGCATGTTTATGTATATTTTATGGTTATTACATCCTGTAAATTTCATTTTGGTTTAATTAACTGATACAAATGCTTGTAGTAAATCATTCTACTCTGTTTAGTGACTCATTCAGGATGAAGCTGCAAAAGGCATAAAATTGGAATATTATCTGATTTGTAATTCTACTTCCTGTAGGTTTCTGAAAAGTGTTGCTGCACAGGAAGCGTGTGACTATCTCACTAAAGTTCTGTGTAAAAGTCCATTATTACTGACAGAACTGGATCTGAGTGAAGATAAATTAGGAGATCTGGATGGAGGGAAGCTCTCTGCTCTTTTGATGGACTCTCATAGTAAAGTGGAGAAAATGACGTGAGTCAACAATTTATACATTATAACTTCTCTGTTTATTCATTATAAAAGACTGTCAGGCACTTGTGTGAGCAGATATGAAGAGCTGTTGATCTGATGTGTGTTGAATATGTACTGAATAATAAATGATGGTGTTTCTGTGTTCAGGCTGAATAATTGTGAGCAGACAGAGAAAAGCTGTTCAGTTCTAGCTACTGTTCTCTCCTCTAAAACCATCCTGAAAGAGCTGAACCTGAACAACAGCCGTCTGCTGGACTCTGGAGTCAAAGAGATCTGTAAGGGACTGAAGAATCCTGTGTGTGAGCTGAAGATACTCAAGTGAGTATATTTCACCATCAGCTTTCAACACCACAACACTTGCTTATCAGTTATATATATCTGAGTCCACTCACCTTCAGAAGTGAGGAAAAATCTAAGAATAGTTTTTTAATTTTGTTTTGTAATTATAAAATAGGAACAAATAAATAGAAAACGTTGGCACAATACAATAGAATGAAAAGACAAGTGAAACAAACACGGCTTTATGTTTTTCAGGTGCTAATGATTACAACTAAAGTTACAAAAGTTATGGAGTCAAGAGCAGGGAAGGGTTTTTCTCTTTGTCTTTTGTTCTTTGATTAAAATGATAGCAGGTTTATTAGGCTGCTGTCACTTAAAGGGGTGGTTGAATATGATTTGACTTTTCTAACTTTAGTTAGTGTGTAATGTTGCTGTTTGAGCATAAACAACATCTGCAAAGTTACAACGCTCAAAGTTCAAAGCAAAGGGAGATATTTGCTTTTAAAGAAATCACTTTTTAAGGACTACAACGGCTGGTAGAGACTACACAACATTCCTCCCGGGTTAGTGACATCACCAACCCTAGAATTTACATAAACCCGCCCCCGGGAACGTGATTTATAGATTATCATTACAGAATATGCTAATCAATGACAAGAAGATAGTTAACTCCACATCAGCAATATAAATTCTAGGGCTGGGTAAAAAATATCGATTTCTCGATTTTAATCGATTCTCATTTGTACGAAACAATATCGATTCCTAAATCCCAAGAATCGATTAGTCATCCTGTTTTCAGTTGATTGATGAATGGAACATTGTTGCGCGCATCCCATAAAATAAATCGCAATAATATTTGTGCTTTGATATTATTGATATGAAACGAAGTCTCAGATTTCAAATTACGCCCATTTTCTTACGAAATTCAAAAACATAATTACCGTTTTGGCGCTGTTGCGTGAGATCGCTCTGGCGCAGCTCTAGAGAAGCAGTAGCGCGGAGCGCACATGATCTTCTCTTCCGCCTTAATAATATCCGTTACAGCGCGAGATAAACATGAATGAGCATCTGAAAGTGTGTTAAAAGATAGAGTACAACTTATCGAAGTCCGTATCATGTCACATGGAATCGCTCAATCAGTGTTTTTCAACCGTGGAAAGACGTCAGTAAACAATGTCATGTAACGTCACATTTACCTCAGAAAAAACATCCAGTGACCATAAACTCGTTAGTCAGCTAGAAAAATGTACTCTAGATAGGACCATTTTGTTAAATATATGCACCATATTACATATTCATTATCATTTTTTTATGTTCTTCAATATTTAATGCATGTTTGAATAAATCTGGAAAGTTTTTTATGACAGCCACCATTTAAATTGTTATATAATTTCATATAACTTTATAATTATAAAATAAATAAGTGTATTTTAAGTGTTTGTATAGCCTACAAATCAGTTAATTTTTACCTTCAATATTATAGTAGGCTAATGAAGCCTATAGGCTACAACTGACTCCCATAGTTTAATAGATTAGAGATTTGTTTTCCTTGAGAAAATTTGCAATGTATTGTACCTGATATCCAAAATAATCGATATTGAATCGAATCGAATCGTAATCGAAATCGAATCGAATTGTAAGCTTGTGAATCGAAATCGAATCGAATTGTGAAATTTGTATCAATACCCAGCCCTAATAAATTCATCAACTTACCAGAAATTATTCTAATAATTCAGAAATGCCCTGTTGCTTCTACATGTTGTCACTTCTTCTTGAGTCTCTCCATCATTGTCTGACTCTGGGTTGATTATAAAACGCTAAAGGTTTTAGAAATTTTCAGTGCATGTCTGTGTGAGGTAATCAAAGCTGCTAAGAACGAGCTGTTGTACCTCTGCCCTCTATGCCGGGAGCAGCAGAGTGTGCACATACACACTCTGGGGACATCAGAAATTATTTTACATCTTGTGAAAAGGACTTTATACCACCCCTTTAAGACTGAATACTAATCCAATATACTGTTACACAACATGCCTTTTTTCTCAACTATTTACAGTTCAAAACTGACTGTATTTACAGCAGTGTTCATTTTAGTTCTAGTGTTCATTCTAAGATTTCATGTTTTCTAGACTCTCAGACTGCAGTATCACAGAAGGAGGTTATAAAGCTCTGGCTTCAGCTCTGAGATCAAACCCTTCACACCTGATAGAGCTGGATCTCAGAGGAAATGATCCTGGACAATCAGGAGTGAAGGAGCTCTTTAATGTACAAAATAATTATTGCCATTCACTGACAACACTGAGGTGAGTGTTTTCTACAAATTAAACGGCAATAGTTTTAAGATTTTATCTGAAAGTGAATTAAACCATGAAACTATATTTCTGCACTTACTTGCATCAATAATCTTTTACCACATCTGTGCCATGTAGTTGTGAAATGTCAATGTACTGTCTTTGTTTCTAGGATATTACAAAGCTCTGATGCAGATGAAGCCTTTCAGTATGTGAGAGGAATTGTGGGTACAAATCCGTTATTCCAGAGTGAGCTGAATCTGAGTGAACGTAAACTAGGAGACACACGAGTGAATCAGATCGCTGCTCTACTGCAGGATAAACACTGTGAAATCAACACACTGATGTGAGTATTGTTATTTATTGTAAATTATTATTTTTTATATATAAATTTATTTATTTTTATTTTGTCCGATCTCTATTCCGGACCTGCGAAAAACAGCTTGTGTAAAACATGCACAATTTGTATACGTTAACACAGGCAGACGCTGAATACAGACGGATAGAAATTGTAGTTTGTATGGTTAATATTAATGTAATTGTCAGCGCAGGTTTAAAAAAAAAAAAAAAAAAGGTAATTCTGCCCTTCTGGCCCTTAACCTAAAATTAGTTTGAAACCTTTCTTTAAGGGCTTTTGCACCCGGGTAGTTATAGGAACTCAGTTATAGGAACTAGTCACCAGGGCGGTCCCCTGAGAATAAATATTCCCCTGGGGTAATATAGCATGAACACCACCAGTTGGAACTCAGTGATGTAAGCTTGCCGTAAGTATATGTAAACTGTGTTTACACATCTTTTAAAAATATTGAGTGTCTGTGTTTCTCATGTATTCAGCCAGTCAGCGTACACTTACGTCACTATAGTACCTATAGTGCTGGTTTAGACCCTACTCTGAAGTAGGAGCTCATTTAGTTCCCCTTAAAAGGAGTTCCTATAAGTAAAATCATTTCTAGTTCCTGCAATGCAAACACACCAAAAAGAAAGTACTTCTGCCAATCCACCTTTTTCCTGAATTGTTCCTTCCATTTTTTTCTAGTCAAATTAGCGTACTTTCCGAGCTGATAATGTAACATTAAACCCTATTAAATTTGTTTAAAAAAGCACATGGCTGCATGGCGCCATCATTTTACAGTGTCGCAATGACCCTCTTTTGTCAGCACCTCACCCGTCAAAGTTTAATGTGTGTTTATACCATGGTCTGGGTGAATACTCGATTCTGATTGGCTGCAGGGTGTCCGTTAAAAAGTGATAGAGGACACCTAGTAAAAGAGATCTGGTGAAACTGACTGTTTACTGTTCGAAATTAATAAATAAATGCGGTGGCTACATCAGCTGCAACAGGCAGTAAACTGAAGGGTTCTACGGGCTGAGCGGACTATATCCGAAACCAAGTTATTGTTAGTAAAAACTTTAGATTTCGATTGTAAAACTAATTAAAATATGAACTAATGTTTTAAAAATGTGTTATTTAGCAAGTGACCATGGTATAAGCGGGTTAATGCCCTTCGAGGTGTCCACTGTCAGGTATTAATGGACGGTTCGCTGCGCGTCGGACGGTTCACGCCTCGCCGTCGTCCATTAATACCTGACAGTGGACACCTCGTCGGGCATTAACCCTTACATAAATGACACCAAGCTGCCGAAGTTAGCTTCATTGAAAACAGATGGCCACTCATAGAATGGGTTCCTAATGTAAGACTTGAGAAATTAGAAAATGCTGGGCAGTCTGTTTGAGGAACAACCACTCCCTGAGAAGACAAAGGACCTTTCTGGAAATTAACATTTGAACTCTCTCTTCTGAAATTAGCATCACCATTTGAGACGCAAGTCTCAACTAGGCATTCACCCACAAATCTATATGGTTTAATGTGAACAATTATCAGTAATTGTTCATAACAGTCACATAACAGTCTTGGACTTAACAGTCATCATTTACTCCCGTTGTTACTCGAGGATGGATCAGTACCAACTGTTCATGATCAATCTTACAGTCTCTGGAGTGATAGGCCTAATGTACTGATCATGGCAGTAATGAAAGTGAGAGCGCGCACTTTATGACAGCTCATCGAGTCGTTTTACGGATATAAAGTTTACCAGTTTATTAAGTACCCACTGAAAAGGTGTATATATTTTTTTACTGTTAGTTGTAACAAGTGTTTGGTGTACTTTGCTGTGTTTCTTGATGATAATGAAATGGAGAGAGAGAGAGTTTATGGATAAGACTTCAATGCACACTTCTTATACTGTGTTCATTCAGCTCTTACAGTGATTTTCTGGAGTAAAACTGTGGTTTGCTACAACAGGCTTGTATTAATAGTGGATAAAAGCAGATGACAAATACATTATAACTGTTATTAAACTAAACTATACCTGTTCTATATCCATACAGCATTCTCTGTCTCTGTGGGCATTATTGTCCGACTCCGGGTCGAAATGAACGGCGTTACTGAGAGTTTCTGTTTTGATAAAATCATTCCGTGAGAGATGACTGCTCCGCCCCCTGTGCCGTGCAGCAGCAGCTCATTTGCATTTAAAGGGACACACCCAAAAAGTGACAATTTAAACATGCTGTAAAAATGATCTGTGGGGTATTTTGAGCTATAACTTCACATACACACATCAGAGACTTATTTTACATCTTGTGATAAGGGGCATAATAGGTGGCCTTTAAGATGTTTTGTGAATACGGTCCCAGATCTCTCTTATTGAAAATGTATGGCTCATCATGAAAAGGAGAATCAGAGAACAACAACCATGGACTGTTTAGTAGCTAAAGTCTTGTAACAAGCGAGATTAGGCAAAAATTCCACTTGCAAAACTGTAATTCCCAAATAGTTAAAAAGTTTGTTTAAAAGAAAAGATGATGTTACACAGTGGTAAACATGCCTCAGTCCCAACTCTTTTAGCGTGTGATGCAGCCGTCACATTTTTTATTTCAAAACACAATTAAGTTGGTCTGTAAAAACATTGGAAATATTTTCTGTGTACTTAAAGGTCAGTTAAATAAAGGTTAAAGGAAAGTAACAAATCACAGACTGTTGATTTTATTGCATTTTACAAAATGTACCAACTTCTCTGGAAATGTGTTTGTAAAATCTCCCTCTTCTGTTCATCATTTTAGGCTGCGTAAGTGTGGTCTAACAGAGGAAAGCTGTTCAGCTCTCGCTACAGTCCTGAGATCAAACTCCAGTCTGAAAGAGCTTGACATCAGCAACAATAATCTGCAGGATTCAGGAGTGAAGAAACTCCAGAACGGATTAGAAAATATAAACTGCACACTGAAGAAACTCAGGTGAGTTCAATGAACTATTGTTTGATTGCGCTTAACTTTAATGTTTTTTATAGTAGTTTATGTTTTAACAGCAGTGTTGGGGAAGCTACTCTGAATCTATAGTTTGACAAGCTACAAGCTGCTCAAAAGTTAAAGTAAAGTTAAAGTAAAGTTACATTCAAGCTTGTAGCTACTCTACAAGTTTCTATTCAAAAGTAGCTAGCTACATTGAACCTTTTTTTTATAATGATATTGTTACAAATAACTGAATATTTGTTAATGAAGAATGTTATAAGTAAAATATTTGGGGGGTTTATGTGGTTTAACATGTTGTAATGCAATTATGGTTTCAATGAGTAGGGTGAATTCAGGTTAACTGGGACAATTTTTCCCAGTCATTTCAATGGCAAAAAGTGTCCCAATCGTTTGATTTTGTAAACTATCCAAAACACACAAAAAATATAGCCTATGTCACAAACTTCCTGTCAAAGTGCAGAATTGCTAATGTAACATCAATACAAGAACAAAATGAATGCAAACTGGATACACAGGAGTAATCAAAAATGCAGGTTAAACTCACAGCACATGCGGTAGGCTATTTACTGAAAAGAGCCGCTCTGAGACACAAATCATAAACTGCTCGCGCTTTGCTTGAAATCCCACCGCAACCATCCTTTGGCCAAGTAATAAGTGCACTACTATAGTATATTGCAATTTTATTTCAGTTCGATTTGTGATCTTTTAGGTTCATTACAAAACTAACGGGACAGATTAATCTATGGTGGTTCATTATTGTGATTTAGAGTGCAATAAAGCAGGATAAGTTGTACATTTAAAAAGCTATTATTCACCTTCCATATGTGCTTTAAGTCTTTAATGTAGACTGCATTTTAATATTTGGTTTGCATAAATTACAGTCGATTCATGTGAAATATCCATTCCTGTACATCCTTTACATAATCCTCAGACAATCTCCTGATGGTGGACAGACTGTAAAGTAGGGTATCTGCACAATTTTTAAAGTCAAATTTAAGGCTTTTTAAGACCTGAAGAAATCTAAATTAATACCATGCATTAGGGATGTGCAATATTGACAAAATATGTTGCGATATTTTCAGTTTTGTTGATAATAATTAGATGATATTTTACTGATTGTGTTTTTGTACTGGTATCCTGGCTGGTTTAGGCCTGTTGTTCACAGTAGACTCACAAAGATATTCATATTTTTTATATTCTATGCAGTGGTCAGTTAACAGTAGTGACCGAAATTAATTTTATGTCAAATTCTAACATTCAAATGAAATTATATTAGAATAACACAGTACCAATGTCAAATTAAATCATTAAATTAAAATCCATCCTTGCAGTGCAGAGGTGACACAGAAGCGGCATCAAAACTGGCATTAGCCTACTATATTTATACTTCATTTACAATTGCATAAATAAAGCTATTCAATATTTAAATATGAAATGATTTATAATTTTAACGTTTTAATTAAAGGATACTTTAAATCTGAAACTAAAACCACCAGTAGGTGACGGCAAGTCACTGTCTTGTCATTATTAATTCATTCAGAAAAACAAGTGATTGTTCATTGAATCGATTGTTCATTGTTCTCGCAGTGTCTCGTACATGCATTAAAACAATGATTACAATATCATCATAGTTCATAGACAATATCGCACACTCCTAAGCACATAATTAATGAACTTACAACTGAACTGACACATACTAGTCGTCTTCTCTCCTCTCACGTGCAGGAGACAGACGTAGACTAATATGCTGCCGTAAGTGACGCGAATTGCCACGTGAACAAGCAAATCCACAAAGATAGAATTAAAAAAATAATACGTAGGCCTACGCTAATTAGATAGGTTTAATTTCGAAAGCATTTAGATAAGTCTAAGTCAAAGTGTCATCTAAAGTGTAAGACCTTTCGTAAGTAAAAATAAGACGACTTTTTATGGCCTTAAATTTAAAAAATCTAATTTAAGACCTTTTAAGACTCTTTAAGGATCCGCGGGGACCCTGGCATGATGTAACAACAGATGGTGGTAATGAACAAATGTAGTTTATCTAGTAAGAAGAAGACTCTGCTGCTTCAATGCATTACAGGCTCATGATTCATCAGAATGCAAAATGGAGTGTAGCTTTCAGTCGCGCTACACGGCTACTTGGAAAAAGTAGCTAGCTACTGGAAAAGCTACAATGTTTTAAAAGTAGCTGAGCTACTGTCCAGATACTAAAAAATGTAGTAAATATTAGTGGTATCGTGACTTGTACAGTAGCTAACTACTCCCCAACACTGTTTAACAGTACGAAATATGTTTAAATATATTAATCATAAAATAACAATAACTTGATGAATTTTATAAATTCCCTTTTTTCTAGACTTTCAGACTGCAGTATCACAGAAGGAGGTTATAAAGCTCTGGCTTCAGCTCTGAGATCTTCACACCTGATAGAGCTGGATCTCACAGGAAATGATCCTGGACAATCAGGAGTGAAGGAGCTCAGTGATTTACTACAGGATCAGAAGTGTCAACTCAAGACACTGAGGTGAGACGTGATCAAATAACACAAAATAAATATGCATGGCATGCTAAATATTCATACAAAATATTCCTTCAGTAATACAATAAGCTCCACAAGTTTTGTAGTGGGGATTACTGAGTTTTGTTTAGATACAATTGCAACCCTCTACGCACAACTTGGCAATAGAATCGCCATTGGCTAGTACATTTTTTTGTTTACTCATCAGACTGATATAATATATATATATGATTCCATCAAATCTGCTTGTCTTTGTAAAATGCCACAGCTTTTTAAATATCTGAACATACACTCTTAACATCAGTCAATCAAGCATTATGTAATGATAATCAAGCACAATTTAATGATAGAACTTTGATAATTAGAACTAAAACTTGGTAACCATGTATGCATGCATATTTGCTGGTGGTGTTTATGTGGACAATCCTTACGCTGGCTGCGCATCCATTGAGCTGAATTGAACTAATACAGACGGAGAGCAAAACTATCAAGCGCTCAGATATATTTTCATTTGCTGAACACTCTGACTATTCCAAACTCATACTTTGCCTCTAACACACACACACACACACACACACACACACACACACACACTGGCGAGTAAAATCTAAGAGTTGATTAGCCAATTTGATTAGCTTGTGATAGACATTATTTAGTGGCCAGAGTGAAAATTTACTTGCAGATGCGAGTGATTTACTCCCATTGTAGAGGATTGAATTGTACTGATGGTATTCAGTAGTATGGTATTAAATGTTTCTGAAACTGTAGTTTAATGCCATCAAGCCCAGGTTCACTGTATCACTGTATCTCTCTACAGCAGTTCTGTGAGTCTCCAGATGTTCACAAACATGCAGTTTCACAAGCCAGTTTTCTCTGTGCTGATGTTTCTCACATATTGCTTAAAGCCATAAAGACATTTAAATTTCATCTTCCCTTCTGCAGGTTTTTGAATCCTACTGCAGAGGAAGCCTGTACACGTTTGACAGAATTTGTGGGTAAAAACCCGTTACTCCAGAGAGAACTGAATCTGAGTGGACACAAACTAGAAGACACACGAGTGAATCAGATCGCTGCTCTACTGCAGGATAAACACTGTGAACTCAACACACTGATGTAAGTATTTTGTTTTAGTGACACAAAATGTTACATTACATTTAATATTATTTTTACAGTAGTGCCTGGAGAAGTATATTTAAGCTGCATTTGATTTGACAGAAGATATGAATGGAAAGTTAAATGCAGAATGATGTCATCAACATTATTGATCCGATTTGGTGGTAGAGAGAGACTGTAAAAATGTAGCACCCAATTGATGACATTGACACGGAAGAACCCCTTTCGAAGTTGATCTGAAATTGTGTAAACTTTTTTGCATTTTGAAAAAACATTCCCTAACTCAGTGTTTTTTTGGTCGCGCCCCTTTAAACCTTTTAAAGCTACACTGTGTGATTTTTACCCCCATCTAGCGGTGAAATTGTATATGACTACCCAGTGAATATTAGTTTCTGTTCCTCTCAATTCCGAGGGCGTTTTAACTCCTACGGTGGCCGTATTATTCCAAGATTAACATGGCTTCCAGTTTTCGACTACGTCCATGACAATAATAAACAATAATACGTCTAAAATGAATAAAACTACAGGACAGATGTCAGGAGGTAAACGTCACCCTTGGAATCGGCTATCCCAGCATAATCAGATTAGGCTAACGTTACAATGTGTACAAAGTAAAAGCAATTAAAAATAACTAAAATTTACAGTGTCCTTTTTTTTAATAACTTATAGCTTAAAAAATTGCGCCTTTAAAACTATTCATCACCTGTGATCCGTCGCAGCACAGATTTATGTTACAAGGTAAACAATACTTTTTCACCATTGACACAAGGATGAAGTTATACTAGAGGTCGTTCTGCCGTTATGCACAACCATGCTATGGTTAGACAAGCAACTATAAAACTTCGAATTTACACAAATTAATTACAACAGGCTGAATTACCTGTCGAGAAGAAAGCAGGCAACCTCGGCGTCCGTTTTAAAATCTTTTCTCCTCATGAGCTCTTTCCATCTGGGAAAAGTTACTCCAATATTGACTATGGTCTTGCTGATTTGTCTGTCGCGTTGACGTTTTAATTCTCTCTTTCAAATGTGAACACACACACACACACACACACACACACACACTCTATCTTTCAAATCTGCCGGCGCTCGCGAGTAATCTCCCCCTCGCATTCGTCACGGTGTCACTGAGTGAAAAACGCAAAAGGCGAAGCTTGAATTTACAGGCATCTCCCTCTTTGGCTAATGTAGTTTCAAGATGGAGGGGCAACATGGCGACCGGCATTCGAACCCATAGATATCATATAAAGCCTTTATATGATATCTAATAGACTATGTTCGAACCCCTCACCCGTATGTACTTTCAATGGCAGATTATAAACTTAAGAGAATACTTTATTACTTGAAAGAAGTAAATATACATTAATGAGCACATATATTTTTGAAAGAACTAAGTGTTTTTTGCTAAGAATCAACTAAAAAAGTTACACAGTGTAGCTTTAAAAAATCTTTTGCCTAACCTGCAAATTCAAAACCTGCAATGTAAAACACCTGCAATAGTTTCACTTTGCAATGTCATATAACAGTAAGAGAATAATAGATCAGAACTTAACTTTTAATTTAAATAAACAAAAACATTTAAATATTTCAGTGATGCTTTGGATGAACGATATACAATATTTTGGCCCATTCAAATCGGCAATATATAGCAGCTTTTGACAGCGCCTCACAAGCTCAGCTTCTTGTTCGTCTCACCAGAACACACACAGCAGTGGAGTGACGCATTCAGAATCACAGCCTGTGATTCCTGTGATTCGGTCCGCTGAAGAGGTGCTTTTATATGGCGAGCAACTTCTATGTTGGGCTTGTTCCAACGGTGACAAGTCAATGGTCTGAAGAAGAACGATTCAATGTAGTTGCCGTTCAATTGACATTTCTGAAATGGAAAATGCTGATAGAGAGAATTACAAATATTTACAAATCTTAGTTTGATCATCATAACTCTGATTCATTATCTTTTCTCTTTGTGTCTTCAGTCTGCGTGGATGCAGTATTACAGAGAATCAGTGTCACACCCTGACTTCGGCTCTATTTCGAAACCTCTCACACCTGAGAGAGCTGGACCTCAGTGGGAATACACTAAATTCAGGAGCAAAGCACTTATCTGGTGTACTGAGAGATTCACGCTGTGAGCTGGAGAGATTGAGGTGAGGAACATTCACATTCAAGAATCAAACTGCTTAACATTGCTTGAACACTAAGCTATATACTTGTAAAAAATATTCTCTTTAGTATTTAGTGATCTGGTGAAATAAATGACAGGGATGTACATAAACCTTATTTTAACATACAAAAATTGCTTATCAAATAAATCAAATAATGAATTTGATTATCGATTAGTCATGTCTGCGCACTGTGAACAAATATCATCCGCCTGTCACAGTGGGGAATAACCCGTTTATTTGGATAAAACGCATATGGAAAACTGCAGCTGCTGTGCGAAAGGTGCACGAGTCACAACCCAACTGAAACATGAGAATGCTTTATGTCAAGCGCTCTTGCATGAGGATTTACTGGATCTTGCCTTGTGGAAGAACATGGCACTGATGAAGGGTTGAGCCCGAAAACGTTTTGCTGCACATTGCACTTTTAGTTTTCTGACTAAATAAAAGTAATAAAAGTAATGCAAGTGAAGAAATTAAAAAAGTTTGGTAATTTCCCTACTGTAAAGTAAAAAATATATATTTACTTAAGAAATATGCATTTTCATTTATTTTACAGTGCATTTGATTTACATTATATTAGCTATTACTGTCACATGAATAATAATTCTTATTAAATAAATGAATAATAAATAATAATAATGATACAATCCCATGTCCAGAAAAGTTGTCATATTTTGTAAAATGTGATCAAATCAAGTATCTGTGATTCAACTCTCTTTAACCTTTATTTAACTAACAAAAGTATTTTCACTGACTAGCTTAATTGTATTTTGTAAATATAAACAAATGTTGATTTTGATGGCTGCAACACACTCCAAAACAGCTGGACAGAGGATATTAGGAAGGTAGTTATATTGTTTTTTTCAGTGTATATGTTGCAGTGTACAGCCCTGAATGATGATCTCTCTTCCTCTGAATGTCTTTTTTGTTTTGTCTGTTTACAAAGAGGATGTGACTTTACAGAATAAGTTATCTTCTTTTCTTCTGTCTTATTTTCTTGCTCTTTCTTTCTCATAATGCAGGTTAAGAGGCTGTGATATGACAGATGAAAGCTGTTCTGCTGTGACTTCAGCTCTGAACTCAAACCCATCACACCTGAGAGAGCTGGACCTCAGTGGGAATAAACTAGTAGACTCTGGTCTCTGGAGAGACTCTGGAGTGAAAAACCTCAGTGATCTACTGAAGAACCCACAATGCAAGCTGGAAAATCTACGGTTAGTGTCATTATACTTTACAGCAGTTACAGTGTGATTAAAGTTTACTGATTAGTTAAAGACAGCAGAGCTTAGGTTACATTGTTTATACTGCAGCATTTCACCTGAACTGCAACTGCATTTTCCTATTGGTCACACTTACTTTTAGGTGCCTAACTAACAAGTAATTGCATTCAATTTAATTTGATTTAATTCAAATGTCAGTGTACTAATTGTGTACGTGTTGTTCTTCAGAAATTTTATGCTGCTCACATCTGCTGTTATAACAGTTTCCAGCATACAGAACTAGTGTGACAGTGTTAAAAATAGCCCATGGGAACTATATTTTTATGTCCTGTTTTCTGTTTTAGTCTTCTGGTCAGTTTTCTAGTTTGGTAATTGGCTCTGCTTTCTTTCATTCCCTGCCTGTTAATGTCCTAGGTTACATGTAATTAGTCTTCATTTCAGGTGTGTTCATTCGTTAGGGGCCGTTCACATGTCGCGTCTTTTGTGAGCTCAAGTTAGTTATTTCAAATGTAGACGCGCGACAAGAATAATAGAAGCGCACTCATTTTTCCAGGCGCAGCGAGATGAAAAATTCTCAACTTTTAAGCGCACCGCAGGTCATGTGACAAGAACCAACCGATCAGCCTTTGCCTTTCCGTAACAACATCGAAAGCTCAGCCGAACAGCTGATCATAGCTGTACAGGACAGGTTTTTATTTCTCAACTCCATGAATACATCTAGTAGTAGAGCTAATGCAAGGGCTAAAAATCAGTTTATCCTGATCTTTGCTGAAATTTCCTCGTCATCATGGAGAGCGCTAGCCTGGGTGCCAGCCCGAACCCCGCCCACAACATTTTTTGGTCGGGAAGTTCGGTCTGGACTCGATCCGTTGAGGAGTAATTATGCCCGGCTCCCAAAAGGCCGAGCCAATCAAATTGCCAGGGCGGGCTTTAATCGATGATGGACAGATGATCTACGGTTACGTAATCACCCACGTCACCAAAGAGCGTTTGATTTGAATTAGTTTACAACAAAGGCGACTGCAGCTGGAGAATTGAGATTTCACGAGTTCACACTTACAAATAAGTCAGATAGAATAAATGCGTATATGAGATTTCACGAGTTCACACAAATAAGTCAGATATCGCGTCTGTTATAGAAGATGTTCATATTCATTTTAAAAGAGGAACAGAGAGCCGCGGCATTTTGTTGGTTGAAAATATGAATGAAGAACATGAGTCATTTACTCCGTTGCTCTGATTGGTTGTAGGTCTATCCAATTGAGTGCAGAGTTTGTTTTTTCCTGGTTCGGTTGAGACACACCCCATAATCAAATCTCTATGGAGCAGTATCAGACTCACATTCTGACTAGAATCTGAGTATGACGAAGTCAGGCTAGGAGAGCGCAGTTCATGACGCCATGACAGACGCCACGGGAGCGCAAGCGCTTTGGAAAGAAGGATGTAAACTCAAAATGGCACTGGGGGGCAAAAGTCCACAGATGATCACTTTAATCTCAAATAGAGAAGCGAAATAACACAAGGAAACGCAGTAGCAAAAGAACTGTACACAACTAACACCAGACAACCAGGGATTACCAAACTGAAAGTATAATTAGGGAGACTATTAAATCATACTTTCAGTTTGGTAATCTCTGGTGTTAAGAGATTACTTTTGAGACTTTTGTCCCCTGTGCCATTTTGAGTGAGTTTTCCCAGAAGAACTGTGACATAAGCTGCTTTTCCACCATCGGGTCGAACAATTCTAAGAACAGTAAGAACAGTTCCAGTTGTTTTTCCACTTGAGCCAGGTAAAGCACGCCACGATTACAAACCGTTCTCGGTCTGGAATTATATCAGCACGGTTAGTTTAGCTGGGAAATCTACTGTTAGTATAATTATACTTTACAGCAGTTACAGTGTGATTTAAAGTTCACTATTTAGTTATTTTAGGACAACAGGACCAGTCATATTGTTTATAGCACTGTGTCTTTTGGTGTTTCCTTGTCTAAAGAAAATACTGTAAGTACTGTGAGCTAATGGACTGATGTTCAGTAGAAAGTTTCAAATGCTGAAATCTGACAAACTGCAAAATGAGACCAAAGTGAGAACAGACTAAAAACTGATAATAGATTATTCTGATAGAGTTAAATGATTTTTACAGCACTTAGGCCTATGGTACTTTTTACAAAAATCTACTTTTATAAAAGGGATTGTTCATATTCTGGATGTTAACCTATGAAGTTAGCCATGTTTTTTTATATAAAATCTAATATTAGTAGTTAGAATATAAATAAATAAAAATTCAATTTCAAGTGGCTTTATCTCTTCCAAAAAGCAAGTAAATGTTCACTGCTGTGACTGGCAAGCTTCACACCGTAACCACGCTTTCCTCCAAACACAGTATGCACGCACATTTAAGACTAATCAGCTGGAAAAGCAACAAAAACAAACACAAATCTACAAATGGATTGCTTTTTTAAAAGACAGTGACAGTACAACATTGGCTACACATTGTATCAAAAATTCAGAGTTCGTATGGTCATGAAAAACCTGAAAAGGTTCTGGAAAATAAATACACCAAGAAAGTTTTAGAAAATTACGGAGCCCCTGAAGGGACCTTTGCAAAAATAAAAAATATACAGACTATTGCGTGCGTACGAGAAACTTTTGTGTGCGCATGAGAAAACTATCGTGTGTTCACGCGTTGTTGTTTTTTTTTTTTTTTTTTTACAATTTTAAAAAGCCAAAGGCGGCAGAGTTAGGGTGTAGAGTTACATTCAACTGATTTTAAGGCATAAAGAAATTATTTTCATAGGACAAATTTTTTTTCAGTATGTCATGTTGATTATCAAAGATGGGATTTAAGGGATAAAGTTATTGGCTACAAGAGAACTTAATATGGTGACTTGATGTTTATTACAAACAAACTTAAAGATTGTAAATAAATGTACATTATATGTTGACATTTAATGTACATTTATTTACAATGTCAGAAAGAGCTTTATTGCCAAGTATGTTTGCTTTGGTGACAGAGGAAGCTTTCAGTTCACAGACAACAGCAGTACACAAATAGTAAAATACAAGATAAATAATTAAGATATGTGAAAGACACACATATGTATATACTGTACATAACAAAATAAACAAATAGACCATCTGTGTGTACAGGTGTGCAATATACAACAGAAGATTGTAATTCACACTGAGTGTAATAATAACATTGTTATTAGTTACGAACTAATTACAAATGCTGTAATAATTAAATATTCTCTTTAGGGAGATGACGATGAAAAATAAATTACATCAAACTAAAATTTCCCACAAATTATCCTGTTGTCTCAAATTATAAATCATTATAAGCTTACTTAAATTGGGTAAGGTTTTTCTTTGTTTTAACCAAAAATCTTCTGTACGTAAAATTTGTATTCGTGATGGTAAACTAAACAAAAATTACTTTAATTTGTGATTTATTCATTATTTTCTTCATTTTTCTCACGTTAAAAATCAGAAAATAGTCTATTTAATTATATTTCTAATAAATTTGTTGATTCAGTTTTTCAATCGGTTTTATATTGATCCCTAAACTCCTCTCATGGTTTATGGTTCTGTAATTAAGTTTCCATGTTGTTGTTGTTGTATTATATTGTACGACACTTACTCATGGTGAATTTACATATATTTGAGCCATTGTTGTTCCTCTTTGTCCTCAGTCTGTGTGGATGCAGTATCACAGTGAACCAGTGCCAACTCCTGACTGAAGCAATGTGTCAAAATCTTTCACACCTGAGAGAGCTGGACTTCAGTGGGAATAAAATAGAAAACAAAGGACTGGAGATCTTGTGTGAAGTCCTGAAGTGTTCACAATGTAAACTGGAGAAATTGAGGTTAGTATCATTCACATACTAGAATAAAAATGCTTAAAATCACTTATACATAAAACAAATTAACAAAATCATTTTCACTCAATATCTCATGAAGAGCCTGAGTTTACATTTATTTTATCAAAAATAATTTTTCTTAGTGATGTGTTTTGTGATCTGATGAAAGCAGGGTCTTAAATTGACACCCACTATAGATGCAAAGTCCTAGGTTAACTTCACTGGTATAGTGGCAGGAAAAAATATTTCTTACTTGTCACAGAAGTCAGTAAAAAAAAAAAGTTAACAACTGCGAGTTTAATCAAAAACAAAATTACAAAAATATACAAAATTCTGTTGGCTCCTGTAGCCTATCCTATGATTTCAGTTGTTAAACCTTTAACTTGTGTTACCTTAAACGTTTAAACACGAGTTTTATCCTAGCCTGGCAAGCCAGACCTACATCAAGATGTTAGGTCTGGCAACTCATCATTGGCACGGCTCAATCCGAGGGGCGGGATAAACGGTTGTCTCTCAAAATCCCTATGTACGCAATAGGATAGCGCTACAACCAATCAGAGCAACGAAGAAGGCTAGTTGGTATATTAAACTTTTGCCGTATCCAGTCGGCAAAACTCTGAACACTTCTTCCTTTTTTTTTAAAAATGACTTAAGTGCTGTTCTGTGCTCTTTTCTCAAAGAAAAGCTTAACTAAGTATTCCAGAGTCGTGGCCAACGCGATTCGAAAGACCGCTGTTCGCCAGCAGCAGAAGCCATTCTATGTTTTCAAGTAGCAGGGAACCGTCGCAACTGTCGTCATTGTTAAGCCCGCCCCGCCTACTCTATACACGATGTGATTGGCCTGACCTGAGTTTGGTTTTTCCAGCTCGAAAGTCAACGGAGAGTTGCTAGACCACACTGGCTGCAAAATACATTTTGCTGCCACTAGGGTGCATCTAGATTTCTAGGTTAGTTTTATCCATAAATGACAGACCAAATGGTAAGAAAACTGTTTCTCCCCTTTTTCTATGCACGGACTTCAAATTCAATCTTCCGCCCACAAGTGGTCGTAACCATTAAAGAAACAGAACAGAAATTATACATCAGAAAACATAGTAAATAATACACACACACACATATATGCATACATATATAAAATAAACACAGGAAATATCAGAATTGCCTCTCAAAGAAAGATACAAATATGATACCTTAGTTAGTGCTTGCAAAATCAACACTCCAAGCAAGCAATACTAATATACAAATTATTGAAATATTAAATTGACTCTTACACCCAACCAAGTACCAAGACGTGAAGCAGGTTTGAAACATTTTCCAGTCAGCTTCTTTATTCTGCTGCACTGAAGAGTGCTGGGCTGAGGAGACACCAGTTAAATGATAGCCTTGAATAGTTAGTGTCGCTTTGATGAGCAAATCAGGCAACTGTGAATTCTCCTGTCTGATTTGATATTGATGTAAAACTCATATAGGTGAATTTCTCTGCCACTGGAAGCCTCTCATCACATGGATTTCTATTGAGATTTTCCCTGCAAAATTGAGTTGAAAGTTAAAAATAATAATTCTTCTGTTTGTCTCTTTCTGTTTGTCTCTTTCTAGTCTAAACGACTGTGGCATTACAGATGTTTCTTCTTTAACTCAGTCTTTGACAAAGACAAAAGCACTCCAGTTTTTAAAAGAGCTTGATCTGAGTAAAAATAACATCAAATCCTCCAAGCAGAAGCAGAAGCTCATTGATGTGATGCAAAGCTCAAGCTGTAACCTGAGGTGAGTAAACATCCTTTAGTTGCAGTAACACTAACAAACATAGGAATGCAAATTTAAATGTATTATATTTAAAGTACAAATACAGGGTTTTGCCTGCACTGAAAATATATTTAGGCTTCCATCTAAATAATTTTTTGTCCCACCAAAGCTTTATTTGGTCATCTAAAGTGATATCTGAAATAACTGATGCACTTGAGACAATGACATGGAGCATTTTATTTATAAGTTTGAATAAAAATGCCTTATTTATTTGATCAAATATCTACAGTAACTTCACATTCTTTCCGTTTGTATCAAATGCCCTTTCAAAGAAACATTCAAGTGATCTTAGTTGGATTATCACTCCTCTGGCAAGGGCTAGCATGTTATCTTAGCATACCGTAAAAACACAATCATTTATCACATTAATATCATGTTTTTCTTCAATATAATGTCAGTCGAATTTTTTAAATAACTCCCCTCTGTGATCTGATGTGGCATCTTATTACAGAATGATGGGAAAAGTACATTCATTTAGAGTATTTTATAAAATAATAAAGTCTATACTGTCTTTTCCTGTGTCCTTAAAAATACTAAACTGTAATACTAAACATACTAAACTAGGAGCAAATTTGGAGTATCTAACTCAATCCCTCTAGCGCCACCACCTGTCCAAAGTTGGTAATAATTTTTTTTATTATTATTATTTCTATCATGAAAATGTTTCCGCCATTTTGAATTTTCCTAAAAACCTACTTTTTTGAACAACTAGGCCGTTGCTCCGATTTTCCCGAAAATTAAACCAGATCATCTGCAGACCATGCCGACAAAAAGATAACTCACAAAGAATTTTATGGAGCACGTGCGAAAATAGACATAAGGCTGTATCGCCACAAGCTTTATTGTATTCAGACCAAACTTGGTACGTCATCACAATCATGACCTGAGGTTACATGCTGCGGTTTGGCTCAGCGCCACCTACTGGTGGAGAGATATGAAAAATTGCTATTTTTGCTTATAACTTCTGAACGGTTTAGGTCTCAATTTGGTCTCGTTAGATTCGGGACGGCATGCCGAGTCGAATGATATCCACTTTTCCCATATCGGCCATTTTGAATTTTGTACTACGGGGGATGGAATACAGTAAGAAAAAAATAAAAAAAAACATTTTATGCTTATGGAGAATCCCCATAAACCACATATTCAAGTGTGTGTGTTTGTTTGTTCAGGTAAATAAATTACCCATAAAGATAGAAATAATTTTTGGTCCCCATGAGGAAACAAGGTCATAAATCATACAGAATAATATTTTTTGAAAACCAAAAATGCTAAATAAATAGTGTGATGGGTAGGTTTAGGGGTAGGGTTAGTGTAAGGGGAGAGAATATACAGGTTTTTTACAGAATAAAAACAATTATGCCAATAGAATGTTCCCATAAAACATGGAATCCCAGTGTGTGTGTGTGTGCGTGTGTGTGTGTGTGTGCGCGTGCGTGCGTGCGTGCGTGCGTGCGTGCGTGCGTGCGTGTGCGCACGGATGACAGTGTTCATCAGCTACCACAGAAGACCATGTTTGACGTAGGAAAAACCCTGAAATATTGTTTAGAAATGTTTGTATTAAGTTTTGCTTAGGTGAAAGTGTGTAAGCCAAATGATGTAAAATCAGTAACTAATCTGTTTACAGGAATGTAATGTTAGTTTCAGTCTATTACACTTTGTACTTAATTGAAATATAATAATTAATTTGCAACTTGTTCCACTCAACACTGATTATTTTCTCTTCTAATTCCTCCTCACAGCCTCACAGAGGAAGACGGGGTTATAAAATTCTTCAAAGGCATGTTTGGTTTGTCTAAACCCGCGGATAAACCTGTGAAATCAACAGCTCAAGAAAAGCCACCATCAGATGAAGGATCCTCAGCGGATGGACCTGTGAAATCAACAGCTCAAGAAAAGCCACCATCAGATGAAGGATCCTCAGAAGGTTCTTGCTATAATACTGTAATAAATGAATACTGTGTGTATGATGGTAATTTTAGAAAGATGCGGATAAAAAGCAATTCAGAAATAGTATCACTGCAAAACCCACAGCTATTACGAATTCAAGCTTTTTATACCTGTATTGTATAGTACAATTAAACAGCTTTAAATAGCATTGCTTTAACAGATGTAGTTTATTATACTAGCTCATTTTAAAAATGATCAGGCTTAGAAATTAAATAATGCAGCATTAATAGAAACATACGTACACATTGTGAGTTATGTTGACTGGTTATTTGATTTAGTGTTTATACAAGATGTTTTGCTTTTTTACAGGTAAAATGGAGGAAGATAAGACTGATCTCAGCTCAGAGGTGGATTAGCATGAATATGAGTCTTCAGTATAAGACCTTCATCATAATGATGTTGGGATTAAACACCTCATTAATGAAGCAATTAAAACATTGCTTATTGTAATTGTCAAATTTAGCAATTAAATACATTAAAAGATATGAACAAAGTCAAACAAAAAATGACATCATTGTGTGATACATATATGCAAAGATTTTAATGTCAAATCTGTCGTATGTATTTTTATATTATTTATTTAACTTTCATCTGGTTTTTTTTATATTTCGCTTACATTTTAAATACAGAATATTTATTTTTATTGATACATTTTTATTTGTATGAAACTCTGTCTCTCTACTTTGACTGACATACGGATAACGCCTGTTATCACCCATAATCCACATTTTAAGTTGTAGCTTTCGCATTCCCCAGTCTAGATATTAAATCCAATGCTTTTTGATCAGTAATTATAATTTTCTCATTTGCCATTGTATATTTACACAATATGTTAGCATAATAAAACACAAGTTGTTATAGAATATGCAAATATTCTATTATAATTATGCCTTTTTGTGTATGAAGCACTTTTGTATTTTAGTCAACCATAATTGTAACCTTATATAATGGAAGTGTTATATAAAGAAAGACACTTGTAATAATCATTGTAACCATATGAAGAAAATGATTTATGAAGAAAAACTCTAAATTGTTGTTGTAAAATGGTTTGAGAAAGTGGTTTATAAAGAAAAACATACCACACTTAGTGTTTTCAGCATTTATTAAAGAGCATAGTGAGGCACAAAACCAGCATTAGAAAGCTTTGCTATTTTTGTTTTGTTTAAAATGTATTATTTTGTAAATAAATGTATTCCTGAATTGGAGTGTAACTGGTATTAAGATGCAACAGCAGATGCAGAGATTATGCAATTTCTCGAGCTCACCACTAGAGGTCAACACAATATCATGTGAAGAATAAGTTTCATATAATAAAACATCAATAATAGCCTACAAATAGAAATAGCACCAATCTTTTTTTGTAGTTTTTGGTAGTGAACATTTACCAATAAGAGAATTAGAGAAATGTGCTACTTTCCTTTATGAAAGACATAAATTAACTAATTGTGATATATTTTGTATAGGGAAAGTACAGTTAAGACTTATAAGGATTTCAATCAATCAAAGAAAATTTTACTTTAAATAAATTTATTGAAGAGCAGAAGTCAGCTCAACTCTTTATGGCAAAAGAGATTAGCCTATATTTGCAAACACACAACTCGAGTTTATTTCAGAAAGTCTGTCTTTTCCCACAACAGAAGAGACACAAAAAGACTTAAACACTAGAAGTTTGAACAATATTTTTATTTCTTCTTTTTCATCATTCTTGGTAAATATCAATTAACTTTTGTCATAAGCTTATTGTAATGTGTGACCGTGCAACAAGGAACTTACATCATTTCTAGTAGGAGTAAGAGAGTCAGAAACAACTCAAACCATGCACACACTCTATTCTACATTTATTTTAATCACTCACTACTATTACTACATAAAACTACATTTAAATAAAAATGATACAAAATACAACAATCCTAATAAAGCATAATTATTTGAATAATATTGGGTCTTGAAGATGAACTCAGTGTTTCATTATTGTCTTGTTGCATATTCATATAGAAGTCACAGGTTTTATTACTCAATGTTTTATCAGCTCATGTTTGGTGCAGGACAGTATAGTATTTGAATGTTCTGGATCTGACGATGAATACTGAGATATCAAACATTTTGTTTCTTCTTCACTGCAGTTTCAGCTCAGCATCTCAAACAAAAGTCTTCCCAGAATCAAAGCACAGATGATCCTTCACACTGCCTGGTGTCATTTTAAAGTACTTTTATAGCTAAAACTCTTTCCACACAAAGAACACATACGAGTCTTCTCTTTTGTAGGAACTTTCAGGTGTTCTGCAGAATGCATCTGTTCTAAAATATGTTTTACAGCAGGAATCACAGTAAACGGTCTTCCTCCAGAATGAGAAAGGAGATGTCATTTAAAACTTTCTGAAACTCTTTCCAGACTGATCACATGTGCACGGCTTCTCTCAGTGATAATGTAGGGAATCACTAGGCTACATAAATCAGGAAACAGTTCATGTTTAACTTATACGATTCAGTTTTAATCCAGATAACACGTGCTGAGTGAACGATCAGCAGTCAAGATCATTCAACAGAAGTGCTCTCTCTCTCTCTCTCTCTCTCTCTCTCTCTCTCTCTCTCTCTCTCTCTCTCTCTCTCTCTCTCTCTCTCTCTAATAATAATAATAATAATAATAATAATAATAAGCAGCTACATACCTCGTTTTACTTTATTTGTCATTGATATCCAACTGAACTACAAACTTTCCACTGACGTCTGTGTAAAAGGGATGTGCTCGACCAGCTCGCGCGTCTGTGACGCGGCGCGCTCAATCCACTGCGCGTTTTTCTCTGATCAGCTCGCGCACTACAAATTGTATTATATTAATTCTCAACATGTACACATGCATTAGTAATCTTGTGCCTATGAAAACGGCTTTGTTAATGTTTCTTGTCCCCTCACCATGACATAATTACACGTTATATAGGCCTATTTTCAGCTCAAAATGGCGAAATTAGACAAGTTTACTAGTTTTCTAATTATTTTTGTCATTCGTTTAACATTTATGACCTAAAAAACTGTCAAATATAAAATGTTTAGTTTAGCTACTTATCCTCTTAACTCGCACTTGACCGTAAACTGAAGCGTCAGTCGTCACGTGCTGCTAAAATTCCATGTAAAAGTCGCGCTCAGCAGCTTCTGTGAACATAAAGCCCGCCTACTTTGATTCATAGCTGTCAACCCTCCCGTTTTTTCCGGGTTTCTCACGTATTTTAACTCTTTTCCCGCTGTCTTCCCGTTTTAGTATTTTCCCGTAAAATATCCCGTATTTTTAAAAGTCTTAAAAACGGCCAGATTTTCATCCTAGGTCTTAAATTTCATTTAGTCAGGTGACAGGTCTAAAAAAGTGTTTACCCTCGTTCATTTCCAGAAACGCTGGCCGCAGAAAGTTATTACAAAGTAGCAAAAAAGTATGGAGTTGTAGCCTACAAAGCAGAGCGCTAGATCAGGGGTCTCCAACACGTCGCTCGCGTGCTACCAGTCGTCCGTGGCTTGATATGAGCTAGCTTGCCAGAGGCCGTTCACATATCGCGTCTTTTGCGCGCTCAAGTTTGTTCAAATGTAGGCGCGCGGCAAGCGCGCTCATAATTGAAGCGACGCGCAAAATTTTTTACCAGGCGCAACGAGATGAAAAAAAATCTAAACTTTTCAGAATGCCGCAAACGCACCGCAGGTCATGTCAATCAATCACCCCTTTCAATAACAACATTGAAAGCTCAGTCAACATGAAGGATGGGGGTACACCCAAACACTACTAATAAATATAAGCTATAATGTGTAAATGTCAGTAATTTATCTTTTTTGACTCATTCTTTTTATAAAAAAAATATTTAAAGGCTGAAATATGAGGTTTATCTTTGTATAAAACCTTTTTTGTCAAAACTTTATTTGAACTTGTACATGTTAGTAAGATCATTTTTAATGGTATTTTAATGTTTACGTAAACAAAAAAGTGCATATTGATGCTAATCAATTTGTTTTTTGCTGTTTTTCGACATAAAACTTGTTGAATTTACTTCATTCTGTAGTATTAGTACTTTTTGAACAGGATTCTGTGATAACCGTGATAATTTTGGTCACTTTAATCATCTCATCATTTCCTCTAGTTATGATCAAATAAAACAACAATCAACAATAATTGTGTTTATACAGTATAATATGCAAAAGTACAATTTTCTATTAAAAAAATATCTACCTCTCCCTCTCTCTCACAAACACACATCAGATAATCCTAGATAGATAGAAAGATAGATAGATACTCTAATGATCCCGAGGTAACAATCTATCTAATGTGTCGTGTAGGGTCTTAAATTTGAATCTTTATGGTCTTAAAATGTCTTAAAACGGTCTTAAATTTGACTTACTGAAACCTGCAGAAACCCTGAATGTTTGCTTTGTTATAAAGCTCTTTAAACATATCCATTGGTCTGTAATATATATTGTGTAGTTATAAACTCTTTAGACTGAAATGATAAGTGCTTTTTTTTAAAAAGTTTGTGGGTAAGAATCGTGTAAAAAAAAAAAAAAATCCCTTATTTTGGGGATGGATTCCGGGAAATCTCCCTTATTTTCAATGTTCAATGTTGACAGCTATGCTTTGATTTGATTGGTCATCTCAAATATTCTGACATTGACGAGAAGTGAAAGACCAATGAGGCTCAGATGAACAAACACACACACGCCCGCCTCTGTTTCTGACCTGCGCTCTGCTTGGCGCTGCTGCGGACTGAAGATGAAGAACATTATTTAACCTTGTCAAAGACAAAAAATATATATATATATTTTTAGAATAACAACATTTCTTACTCCAAGTTTTAGGGGTGCTGAGCTCCTTTTTAGGGGTGCTGACTGCTGAAGCACCCCTAAAAAGGGGCTAGCCTCGCCCATGGGGCACAGAATAACGTTTGTGATGATACCTACCAGTTACCTTTAACAGTCATATAAGAGGACACTATACGCTAGCCCGACTTCGTCATACTCATATTCTAGTCAGAATTCCCGAACGATACGCATGTGCACAGCAAAAATCTCAACTATACGTCTCGCTAACTTAAAATATGTGATTCATGTGAACCAAAATATTTCTAGTTTGACCCCTCCTCAGCAACTGTTTTTGAATCAGGGTATTTCATTTAAATATATTTTTAAAAGAACATTAACCCTTGTGCATCCTTATGAGTTTTTTTTTTTTTTTTTTTTTTTTTTTGACATTTTGCCAGTGTAAATGCCAATTTCATAAATTTTGGCACAGGTGTGTATTTTTGTATTGGATTTTTACTATTTCACCCCAATTTCCTTAAAGCTCTAGGTACACAAAATAGTTCCTCTCAGTCTCAGGACCTTTAAATGTCCCAATTGAAACCCATTAAAACTGCGATTTTTAATCCCAGGGCCATTTGACTATAAAATTATGCAATCTTTGTTAAGAGGCTTTCATTCTGTTGGCAAGGCTTAAAAATTAGAATTTTTACTAATTTTGACTAGATGCTGCCAATTTTTCAGGTTTGGCCTATAAATCAAATACTCGCTTTATTGCTGTTTTCTGCTTCTGCATATTATAGAGCCAATTGGATAAAGTATGCAGCGATAATTGTGTGGATGTGTTGGTAAGGATATCAGAGTGTGGTTTGTACGTGTGTAATAAAATACAATTGTCTGTATGCTTCTATTGGAGAGAGAAAACTACAGCAAATCACAAATCCAACTTTTTGTCCACTATGGACCTATTGTAACAGTTCCACTATTACAGGGTGTAATTCCCATCCTGGCCACTAGAGGTCACGGTGAGAATGTTGGAGAGAAGAAGGTGTTGAGGAAAGTCACAGGTGTTAAGGGGAGATGGTGATTGAACCATCTATGGATTAAACTGTTTTGGGCCTCCATTACTGACCTGTACACAATGTTCAGTGAATTTATTTTATGATTGACTTGTGATGTTTTGACATATTGCTAAACTTTGAATGAGTATTAATATGCTCTTTGTAAGAGAGAATGTAGAAAACGCCTGCAGGAACGAGTAAAGTGGATACATGAAAAAAGGACTGTGGGTGAAAGTGGATACTGATATTTCCCCATGCATCATTGTGGATTGATGCTGTTGCTTGGACTCAGACTTCTCTCACGATTTCCCTCAGAGACTTGGCCCATGTCTTTCATGCACCTTTGGACCCTAACAGATAAGTTATGCTTTAATGTGATTGTCTAAGTGATGTTATCCATGGAATTAAGTGGTATTTAAACGAATGGGTAATATTTGAATACTGCTATTGTGTCCATCTGAGATTGAAACAAGCTGCTTATGATTGTCAAAGTATAGTTTATTTCCTTTTTTTCAATGTTTTGTTAATTCATATGGCTATTTTTGATGGGGGTTTTCATTTTCACTGTGCAATTAAGCAATATAAAATAAGTCAGATGATTCCCTCATACTGAAGATTGTGGTGTGATTTGTAACACAATTTTCAATAGGTAGAACCACTTTCTTTTGTGTAGCCTAGCCTTTAATTGATGCACAAGGGTTAAAATAATCTAACAATAAAAATGTTATTATTGCACATGCGACTAATCATTATTGTTTGCAGAAATGTTTATTGATAAAAAAGCAAGGACACACACACACGGACAGGATACTGAACAACTATTTCTTTATTTCTCTTGATTAAAAACCTTAGTTTGCCCCCGTCTGAAGCCCTCTACGAGCACACCATGAACAACTGCTTTAATTCAGAAAAACAGAAACAAAATCATAAACTTGCCAATCAAATTCCTCCAGAGGACTGACCACAATAATCACATCAAGCTTCTGCACGGCTGTCCAGTTTAAACTCTCGACTTCATGGCGATATCAGGCCTGAGGACTCGTTTCACATCTCAGCACCAATATCTGTGGTTCGCTCAGAGGTTTCCCATCATGCCCTGGTCTGAGCGATCGGTCAGACTGCGTTTCTCTAGCTGCCTGCGGGACATCTCTGCAGTTCGTAGTGCTTTTTAAAGGGAGCGGTTTATAGCTAACACAAGTAGAGACGGCAAACTCTGGGGACAGACATGAGAAAAATAATGCAGAACCAGCTGAGAGAGAGCACTTCTCCTCCAAATGTTATCCGTAATTCGGTCTTTGGATCTCTGAAACACAAATTAAAAATACGAAGCACACCAAAAACAACAATGACCTCCCATCTAACAGTGCAGGAACTAGTGCTTCAGTGACATTCAGAGGAGATCGCCGGGTAAACAAACTTCACTCCATTAACAGAGCAATAAACAGCTGGTACCTGAAATAACACATTAACATACACGTGTATCAAACAGAACTATTCACAATAGAGGGGTTTATGGACTTATTATGGACACTTATTTCAGGTGAAACTCGCCGCCTGTTCAGACTGAGCATGGAAACATGTCGTAAAGGTTTCTACACGATGCGTCAGTCGTTTTATCCTGTTTATAAGTTGCTGGAATACTGCAAAATGGGAACGTCCCCGATTGACGAACATCTGTTTTAAACTAAACTAAAATAATCCCTCCACAATTCATCCAAACAATCACGTTTACGTTCCGAGACGAGATTCATCTGGTATAAGAGCATTATGAAATGACATCGAATTTAGCTTTCGCTTCATGTGTGCCGTGTGAAACTCTACGGCGGCGTTGTCTTTAAAGAGCACATGAACGCAATTTCAAAACATCCAATCGGATTCTTAAAGGGTTACAGGATCTTTCCAGAAGATCTCGGCATTAAACGGTGATGGGGCTCGTCGTTAAAGAGGTTCGAGTTGAGTTTATATCAAAAAGCCCTCTTGGAAATGTACATAATTGACATCAAAAGGCAAGAATAACTGGCACTCAAATATTAAAAATACATTTTGAAGACAGGAACAGCAGTCTGATCCAGCAGGGAGAACGTGACCGCCTGCATAGAGAGGACTTCAGGACAAAAGCGTTTAAAAGAAAGAGTTGAATTCATTGATACATTCAATCATGAACCAGTTTTTGCGAGTTGACCTACAGATAGACAATGGTGTCTGATGTTAACGTATAGGCTAATGCAGCAAAAAAACAAACGGCTTGACCAGATATTCCATAAACTAAAAAAGTGATTACAAAACCTAGTACTACAAACCATGTCAATCTATGAACTGAAGCAAAGCACCTGCGTTTATCAGACGGATGAGCGAGTCGAACTGAAAGTGTTTGTTTGGGTGGCGGAGCTCGGACACGAACTCCACAGCCTCGACACTGGGTGTCAGTGCTTCGAGAGACAGAGAACAGATCCAAAAAAATAAAAAAATAAAAAGGAAACCATAACATAATAAAGCTATTTGACTGAGGAGCGCTCACAGTATCAGCGGGGTTCTGTACACCTAACAGAATAATATCAAATACCATCCTCTGTTTATTACCAAAGGAACTAAAGGTTGATGCAAAAATACCAGATAATAATAATCATCATCATCATTCAATGGAAGTTACGGCATTTTGTACACAAACTCTCCCCTCCGAACATATGGAACGCAGATCAGAAGATCATCAAATGTTTGTTTTTTCTTTTTCTAAAAAAGGAAGAAAGGAGAGAAACTGAAAGCTGCGTGTCCAGCTGAAGGCAGGCGTCCCTGCGCTGGTGTTAGACAGAGGCGTTCCCGTTAGTCAGGAGTCAAAGCGGTAATCTAGACGTGATGATCGGAGATTCTTGGCTGTTCGGATGATCTGGTCGTCATGTTGGACTACGCCGACACTTTGTTCTCCTTCTGAAACAAACGTGGAAAAAACAGAACAAAGACAAACATTAGAAAAGCACTTTATTTTACAGTCCTTAAAGTCTACTTATCATAGCAATAACCTAATAATACCCTAAACCTAACTGTAACCTGTGACTTATATTATCAGTACTTTCTTGGGTAAGTACATTAAAGGGTTAGTTCACCCAAAAATGAAAATGATGTCATTAATGACTCACCCTCATGTCGTTCCAAGCCCGTCAGACCTCCGTTCATCTTCGGAACACAGTTTAAGATATTTTAGATTTTGTTCGAGAGCTTTCTGTTCCTCCATTGAAAGTCAATGGACGGCATACTGTTCACGTCCAGAAAGGCAATACAGACATCATCAAAGTAGTCCATGTGACATCAGTGGCTCAATCTTAAGTTTATCAAGCGACGAGAATACTTTTTGTGCGCAAAAAGTAAACAAAAATAATGACTTTATGCCACTATTCATTTCCTTCTCTCTGGTCTCGAGCTATTTCACGTAGTGTAACTGCTTAGCGCGTCTGTGTTGTACGTCACACGTAGGCTCACTATTGGCCGACGCTGGTCATGTGTGATGCGTGTGACGTACAACACAGACGCGCTACGCTGAAACACTACGTGAAATAGCTCGAGACCAGAGAGAAGGAAATGAATAGTGGCATAAAGTCGTTATTTTTGTTTGTTTTTGCGCACAAAAAGTATTCTCGTCGCTTGATAAACTTAAGATTGAGCCACTGATGTCACATGGACTACTTTGATGATGTCTGTATTGCCTTTCTGGACGTGAACAGTATGCCGTCCATTGACTTTCAATGCAGGAACAGAAAGCTCTCGAACAAAATCTAAAATATCTTAAACTGTGTTCCGAAGATGAACGGAGGTCTGACGGGCTTGGAACGACATCAGGGTGAGTCATTAATGACATAATTTTCATTTTTGGGTGAACTAACCCTTTAAGTTCACGTACTGTAAAATAAAATGACGTAGCCGCACAATATATAGATTGAGGCCCTATGAAATTAGTTTTACTTTTTCCCAAATTCAGTCTTATTTATATTGTGTGATATTATACAGTAAATTCCATTTTTACGATTCCAGGACTCTATCAATGAAATCTGTCGGGCCATAATAGATTAACTAGTATTAGCAATATTTCTGAGACATATTTAATCAATTTGCTCTTATTTCATTGGTGTAGAAAAAGAGCAAAATGTTTAATTTTGTGGGAAAATCTCAAGAGTCCAATATCAGGAAAATAAGACAAAATGCCATTTTTTCATCGGATATTGGTTTTGTACTATTGGATTCACCACTAAATGTGGGCATCGTGAGAATTGTGAGTGGTGCACAAAGGTAAAATAACTTGCCTTCCTAATTAATAAACTATTAGTGCACAGCCATTAATGCACAAATGTTACATAAAAGACACTTTAGTGACTGTTGTACTCTTTCCGACTATTTATTGATGCATCTCTACATGAAAGAGCACAACTGTCACCGTTTTGTTTTGTATGCAAGGAAAGAGTGATATTACAGAAATTACAGTATTGACAAAAGTGTTAAATAAACCATAGTTCATTTCTGTTCTGTTGTTATTATAGTGTCAAAAAAAGAAAAAGAAATAATACAACAAATAAATATTGGTTCTGCAATAATCACAACAATTTTGTATTATTTACATGCGTTACAATATTTATTGATACTTTAAATTAGCTTTCATTTTTATATTATTAGTTTTCATTTAATTGTACTTTAAATTTTAGTAAATTTGTTTTTGTAATATATTGTTTAAAAAAAATCTATATTGCTTACATTCATTTGATCATCTTAGTTTTAGTACTTCAACTTGCCAAGGCAGATTTTTTTCATCTAATATTTAAATTTTATTTTAGCTATATTTCAATTGCCAAGTTAAAAATAACACTGTGCAACGCATCGTGCATCTCTAATATTTATGTTTGGTCCATTACTGGGGTAAAAGAGGAAGTACTAACCCTGTACTCAAAGTCCGCGAACTCCCGTCCTCCTCTGCCGCCTCTGAAGCCGCCCCTGAACCCGCCTCCGCCCCCGCGGGAGGGCATGAACGAGCCCCTGCTAGCCGCGCGCCCGCGCCCCCCGCGGAAGCCCATGCCGCCGCCTCTGCCACGGAAACCCCCGCGCCCGCGGTTGTGACGCAGTGGAATACCGAACGTCTCTGCGTTCATCCTCCTCTCCTCCGCCCAGGTCTGCCTCCGTTCCCTGAAGAGAAGGAATGAAAAACACATCAGAATGCAATTCAACACAGTGGGCCCTATCATACACCCGGTGCAAAGCAGTAGGCGCGATTCAAGTGTTTTTTGCTAGTTTCAGCCTGACACAGTTATCATTTTAATGTCCTGCGCCACATTGTTTAAATAGCAAATGAACTTGCGCCCATCTGTGCAGCCATGGGCTGCTGGTCTGAAAAACGAGGTGTGTTCTGGCGTATTGTTGGCACAGTGCTATTTTGAGGAACTGAAATAGACTGAGCCACTGACCAACTGAAACCTGGCCTAAAGTCAATGGCAATTATAAATAAAGTAAAAAAACTAATTTGTAATTTAAAGAGCGAGTGTAATTTTAATATGCGTCTATAGGCGGGTCCCGAATGCGCATACACTATGTCCCGTAGATGGTCTGCTTGCACGCTTTAACCTCACGCACGAGCAGATCCGTTTCCGCGAGCACATCTGGCTTTTAAAGTGAATGGGGAATGAGACTCTGATTGGTTTATTGCACGTTGCGCCCAAAACACACCTATTACTCATTAAGAGCATAGGAACAACCCTTTTAGACCATGCGCCGGGAGCGCCAACCATTTGTCCCGTCGTTATAATAGCAAAAGTGGATTCAGACACGCACTAAGTGCACTTGCGGTGTGCGCTTTAGACCATGCGCTTAGATCCTTAAAATAGGGCCCAGTGTGAAAAAAAATCCACCTTTGGCAGGCGGCCTGTCTAATCTGCAACATGTTTACACGACATTCATCTCAGCGCTGGAATACACTACACAACTTCAAATATGGACAGATTTAAAACACAAACCCTCGGTTTCACAAACAAGGCTTAAGATAGCCAGACTAAAATGTGTTTCAGCTGTTTTAACTGAAAGCAACTTGCATATTTATAAAAGCTACTTAGATGAACTAATTGAACTAAGGTTTAATCCTGGCTTAATCTAAGCCCTCTCTGTGAAATCGGGCCTAAGCATCATACACTAAACGACTGAGGATTATAAGGGACTTTCAAACCAGAGGAACATTTTTAGTGCCTATAACTATAACCATTTTCGCACCGCAAGATTTGGGAAGGATTTTAGTTATAGGAGTGCCTTTTGGAGGGACAAAATTAACTCCTACGTTGATTGGCCGAACGCATGCCATCCAAAACACTGGCACAAGCCATTTTTAAAAAGTTGTGTAAACACACAGTTTACATATACTTACTCCATTAACATGTAAAACACGGATAAGACATAAACATATAGAAAGCTAATGTTAACGGCATTTACCTGATAAGGCCTTTGTCTGCGGCGTTGTTCTTTTCTCAGCCTCGATGAAATGAAGCACTGCAAGTTGTCATAGATTTCGTCTCTTGGCCCTGCTTTTTGCTCTTTCAATCGCATAACTATATGTTTATATTCCATCTCCGTTATTATGACAAAAACACAGCTCCGCTCACAGTGTCCTCCATCCTCTAGATGTTGAATGCCACGCTTAAATTACATAGTTGTCACTTCAGAGTTCATACTGGCGGTGCGAATGCAACCAGGAAAATGTAATTATGGCAAATTAATGGCTAGTTCCTATAACTGAGTTCCTATAACCACCTGATGCGAAAGCCCCTATACACTACCAGACTTTCAACTGGTTCTGAACACAACAAACTCACACAGAAACACACAAGACATTACTAGGAGACGCGTGAGAAACGAGACAAACATGGATCTGCAGAACATGACCACCGTAGTTGTTGTATTAACTCTGTGTGCCGAGTCGCAAAAGTAAAAACGACGCGGTCAGTCTAGACTCAGTATAGATTACAATGGGAGTTAGAGGTGAGTGGCGCAGTCAGTTGTTTTATCTGTGCTGAAGACTCAAATATTGAGGCTAATTTGTTCAGCGTGTTCTGTTCATTTACTTTTCTATTGTTGTTGTATTTTATCGCAACACTAAAGGACAGATAAAGATAAAGGAAATAGATAAAGGACAGCTTCGGATTCAATAGCGACGCGTCATTCACTATGATATTCGTTCTGAAATTGGCTCGAAATATCAAATATGTTTTGATATCATAGTCTGAAGCTAAAAAAAGCCTGTGCCCATCATTACACACATTTTCTGTGAAATCTTTCAACTCCGACTGCCTAAAATCTGAAGACTGGCGCAGACTTTCTGCAACTATTGTCAACTCATCCACACTGAAAATCTGAGCAGAATTCATGTAGTGTATTCCAGTCTGCTACAGAAAACCGCTGCTTTATAAGATGTCAAGGACAAATTTGCAACAGGCAGGATTTATTGTATGAGTGCACAACAAAATGTGTGGTAGTCTAATCATTTAACATGCCACCTGAAAACACAAATTGACATTTTTTGATTTTGCCCATTTGTTATATATCATTTGATCAGGGCTTCAACACATTGACCAATTCATTTAAATGATTTTAACTGTTTGTAACAGTGGATATTTTTAAAATACATTTAAGAGCTCACACTCACAGCTGAATAAATAATCTTGCATGACAACATGTGAATTTGGGTAGTCTGAATCATAAGCATGGCTTCATAAAAACATTAAAACATTTATATGTATATAAATAAAAAAAGACTCCAAATATATACCTTCCAAAAGCACCTCCTGATTTCTCCTTTCTAGAAAAGACAGAAGAGTGCATGTCTGTTAGAGGATTCATTCACAGTTATTTGTAAACTTTACAACAACACATTACTACATTGAATCCATAGTGACTAAATCACTCAAAGAATTTACACCCTGTTCGAAACAGGCTAGACATGAAAAAGCATCAACAATTAACATATTTCACTCAGACTGTTAAAAAGACATTTTTACACAAAACTGGACTACTGCAAAATAACTAATTTCGAGGAAATAACGGACTTAAATACTGACTTAAACACTGTAGTGAGGTCATGTGACTAATGTAGCACACTACTGTACCGAAATTAAATTCTTCCCTAATATAGAGTATGTGAAAAACAGTACGAATACAAGAAATAAACATGAACCCAAAATATTTCCAAATGAATCGATATCAGATTGAGAGCTTGTGAACTGAAATCAAAGCCCTTAATGCCCATCGTAAAGAGCTGAGATCTCACCTGGTGTCGTCACAGGAGATGTTGTCGAAAAACGACTTGGATTTGTCATAGTAACAGTTGGGTCCCAGTGGATCCTCCTCGTCAGCGTTGCCTTCACTATTCTGGGTCTCCACACCCGAATCGGTCTTCTCCTCCCCGTTCAGAGTCTTCTCCGATTTCTCACTCTTCTCATCTGCAGCGCAAAGTGACATTATAACTCACATCTGACAATAAACAGGCAGTTAAAAAAATCACCCTAATGAAAAAAACATAAAAAGGGAGAACCTCACAAAACCTGTTAACAACATATTTCAGCATTTAAACAAAAAATAATTAATATTACATTTTGTTTTAAACCCTCAAAGCACAATAGCTATGTTTCCATCCACCAGTTTCCATCCGCAATATTGCATAAACATTTTTGGTTGCACTTTATTTTAAGGTGTCATTGTTTGTGTAATTATATATGTAAGTACTAATATTAATTAACTACATGTACTTACTATAGGGTTAGGGTAGGACTAGGGTTTGTTTGAGGGTTAGTTGCATGTAATTATGCATAATTTACTGTTATTACTATGGTAAGTACATATAACATGTAACAAGGACACTGTAAAATAAAGTTTTATGATGAGCATAAACTATCACTGGTTTACAAGGAAGTGATGATTTTGTTCTCTTTGACTCACTGGATGGGAACATTGCTTTATTTGCGAATGTTTTATGCGATATTCCAATTTTCCACATAAATTCGCAACTTTGGATGGAAACACAGTTAATGATGCATGTTTGTGTTTTCCGTAACTGTACCTTTAATCTTGAGTTTGCTTTGGAACTCGCGGTCGATCTCTTCCTTATTGAATTGGGCGTTGGCACTCTCAAAGTCAAAGTCCTTCTCAAATTTCATTGGTCCGTCTCTACGCCCGTTAAATCTGCCCCGCCCCCGCTGGCCCCCGCCCCCTCCGCCACCACTGCCCCGCCCCCTTCTCATTGGAGGAGCGCCACCTGGAGGGAGAAACAACCATTACACACATGATGCTTACGGCCCTGATCGTGATGATGTACAGTAGTCGCCAAAAGTGATGCAGGGTCATTAAAAACGTTCAATAGTGGTCAACCAAGTTATATTAAACCATCAAAATATGCATAAATATTCACAAAAAAGGCAAACTACAACTATGTAGTATGTATCTAAAAATGATGCTTAAGGCCCTGATCAATGAAGTACAGTATAATAATAATAAACTTTATTTTCTATAGCGCTTTTAAAAGTTACATCTCAAAGCTCTTCACAAAAACAAGAAAAATTTAAAGAGAAACACAACAATATAAAAGACAAGCATTCATAAATACATAAGTACATTCAAATTAGTGCTGGGCGGTTTACCGGTTCATACCGAATACCGGTGTTTATTTTTGTTACGATATGAATTTTTAATATACCGCAAAACCGGTGTAACGTTATGTCGCTTTAATCGGAACGCGGCGCTGCGCGACACAGTCTCACCCCTCATTTACAACACACGTCTGCGGCGCATTACAGCTGCGACAAGGTTTTATTCCGTCCTCCACGTGGTGCGTCAAAATAGACTAGGCGCCTATATTTAGCGAAGCGGCGCGGAGAGCCGCTTCTGGGAAGCTTCGATCTGAAACACAAGCATTGACTAGAATGGGCACGAGACGTGTGGGGGTGAGAGTCTTTTTTTCTTGCGGCGCGCGTGTTTTTATACTGTATTAACGTATCTGAAGTGAACTGACGGTCTTTAGAAAAGTTTCTTTGTTATTACGATTGAATCTTTCTTTATCTTTCCTGATAAAGCAGTGTTTATGAGCGTTGCTGCTTTGTGTACAGCCGTTACCGGGGAAACCACTGTTTCTGCCGCTCCTAAAGCGCGTCCTGCTGGCACCTCTTTGTAAACAGCCTTGCAAACCTGTATTATTAATATTAGTGTGGATTTTTTCTATAATATTCACTCATGACAATAAAATAGGGCATTATAAGTAAATCTACTGCACTATTTCCTCTCTCACTCAGTAGAAAATGTGGTAAACACCCATCATGCTTGAGAAAAAAAAAACACACAAAAAAAAACCGGTAAAAACCGTGAAACCGGTATAATTTAGAAAAAAACCGTGATGTTGATTTTTGGTCAAACCGCCCAGCACTAATTCAAATATAAAATGCTGTCAAAAGAGTTCCATGGGTAAATGGTATTGTAGTGGCCAAAAGTGATGCAGGATAAACAAATATCCCCTCTGGACAAGTTCAAATAAACCATCAAAATATGAGGGGAAAATATTGTTTGGCAAAAAAGGCAAACTACAGCTACAGGCTTTATTTTACTATGGAAAAAATAAAATGCACAGAAAAACAAAAAGCTCACAGGAAAATGCATACATTGACTACAAGCTAATCAGTTTTTAATATTTCGTTGGTTCTCTCATTTTTGCATGTGTTCATAATTTCTTTGTATGATAGCCTGGCCAAAAATTATGCCCGCACAATTTGGCATGTCTCATTGCGTTATTATCATCACAAATAAAACTACTGACTCCAAAAACAACTACACAAATATGCTTCGATAATCTTTAAAAAAAAAATTTTTAATAATGCTTGAACAAAGGGTGAAGGTGTCAATTTTCCTAGGCCGGACATCACTTTTGGCCAGTACTGTATATGCAAATGCGGAATAGACGTTTTAAAGTGACTCACCGCCAGACTGGCGTTTGATTGGGTCTTTGTTATCAGGCCTGTTTGAATCCGATTCTGGCCGAGGAATCTTCTGGACATCAGACGCTGTAGATGAACAAAAGATATCACAATTACAATTTAACAATATCTATACATAAATTTCCAGCTCTGAGCTCCTCTGATTCTCACCTTTTTGCTCCTGGTTTTCCGCTGATTTCTGTGTGTTGAGGGCCGGTCGGGTGGCTCCAGCGCTCCTCTGACTCCCTGTACTGGTGGACGCCGCAGGGGGAGCGACCGGGGCCGTCTGCACCGAATGCTCCTTGGTCGGGGTCTTCCTCGAGTGCTCTAAAGATGGGCTGGAACGACCTGAAAAAGACGACTCACAAAATGAACAACGCACCAAAAAAACAAAAAAAAATTTGCATTTGTTTTGGAACCGGTTGCGTTTTCTCCCTTGGTTCGGTTCGTTTAGGCATACATGAACGAGGCAATCGCGCTCGGATCAGCACCAAAACAACCGCTCCGAGATTGCCTGAACACGGTGGTCTCGGCCCGATTGCAAAGCAATGAAAGCAATCCGACCCAGCAACTGACCAAATTGTATTATTATTCATAACGGAAAATATGTTATATAAAAAGCAGTAGTGTCTGATTTTGTGAGTGAGCACATTAGTTATCACAGTAAAAAAAAGCTCATGGAGCGAACCTGTCAATCATCTTGATGGATGACACAGAGGAAATTCTGACCAATAAGAGGACAGTTGTACTCACATGAGACTTGCATTAACACACTTTGGCAACACAGGTTGCCTTGTGAAAGCGAACCGAACCAAGAAAATGCAACATTGTGACATCAGTCACAGTCCCCGTTTCGGTACAAAACAAAAGATCTATAGGTGTGAAAATGCCCTTAGATGACGGAAACACCAGTTCTCTGTATCATTTCATGCGGTAAATCTTAATTAACTCTAAAACGCAAACCTCAGGTCTTTAGCGACCCAGGACGTCATTTACTCCCCTCTCTCCTACATTCATTCTTTAAGAAGTTAGATCTCAAAATTCTTAGTATTTCTCAATCATTGTATTCATTATAAACAATATTACAAGATTTAATTTTTATAAAAGTGTATAGGGTCGCTAGTGACCCGACTATGTAATAGCGTAAGTATATTTTTTCGGTAACACTTTATTTTACAGTGTCCTTGTGTAACCTTTTTTTCTGTGCAACAATAGTCGAATCTCTGATACACAATGATGTGATGTTTCACTCATAATTACTGAGGCATAAAACAAAAGAATACAGAAGCATCATCAGCAAAACCCTGAAATGGCTCTGCGATTTATTGTAGAGCAAGTACTGTACGCAATCAGATATTAGTGTCACTGTCTTGACGGTGGATCTGGTGGAGAAGCTGTCAGAGATCAAAATATTAATTTTGAAGACTGGAAACGATCAAGAATATGGTTGAGATGGTGAATTTGAGCCAGATGCTGAATGCACTGTCGATGATGGTGATGATGGTAAAAAGCATCATTTAAAATTGAACCCTTTCAAGTTCCAAAAGGAAACAAAATCTGCTTTATTTTATTCTTTTGTAATTGTTTATAAAATATCAAGAGAGTTTTGTTTATACAGACGTGGCAGTTAAAGGGCTATACGTGTTAGATATAGACCTGGGTCGCTGAAGACCCGAATATATAATGATGATTGGCGAAACATTCATGTATTTAAGGGTTAAGACAACATGAAACATGCATAATTTGCAATGCATTTAACATCACAGAAACACAACTTTCATCCATTCTGACTGGATTGTGAAAAGTGTCTATGATTTCTATAGTCAATACTGTATTAACTTGGCATTGCTTACATCAACAGAACAGAAGTTCTTACAATTTAATGAAAAATGAATATTTCTTTAGAATAATGTGCTCTGATAAATTGTGCACAATAAGACCAGCATTTATTAAGTATTTTCATTTCATGTTGTCTTTAAAGTCACTAATTGACAGACTGACACTTGACTCGAGTCATTTAAGTATCACACGGCAAAGACACATGCTGTAATCCTGCATCATCACGGGCCAAAAGACGAACACACTAAAGCCACTCTGCACACGTTAGCGTCGGCCATCCGGTTACCTTCGGGTTTGTGAGCACTCAGCGAGCGAGAGGTCTGGGACTGAGGGGCAGTAGTGCTCGCCTCGCTACCGAACGCAGGACCTGAGCTCGTTCCTGTGAGGGGAGGAAGTGCACAACTTTAAGTGTGGGCTTTAACACGTCACACACTAGGAGAAAAAACCCTCATGTGAAGGTTATGCAGCAGTCAAACACTCATGCAATCAACCTTTCCATAAGATCCGTTCCTCACTCACTCAAATATATTCTGTGCATCCTCTCCAGGCAAGTGTGTCATTTTCTGAATATTCCTATCCATTTAAAATTATTCAAACACAGGACTGCATAGAATTGAAAAAGAGCAATAGCTTGTCTGCTAATGTAAGAGATGGCAACAGTGTAGTAAAGTTTTCAAGAAGGGCCGAATTACTTTTTTCCTCTGGTTTTTGGCATATGTTATGTGCTAACACTATCTTTTATTCTATTATCTTCATAAAAATAATTTTAAAAGTACACGTACTGCGTTAGATTAAACTGGGAAGGGTCATAGCACTTGCATATTGTTGTCCTATTGTTAGTTTAACTGCTTCTCATTTGTAAGTCGCTTTGGATAATGAATAAATGTAAAATGTAATGCACATTTCAGATTAGACTCCTGCTATTTCAAATACAAATATGCACTGTATAAATTAAATATAATTATAAAGTTATCTTGCACTGCTTTTATACCATGTTAGTACCAAAGGCAAAAACAGGACAGTTCAAAATATAAGGACAAACAGTAGACAAACTCTCAAGGCAAGGCACCACAGTTTAATAGTGTAACATTTTTCTGAAAAGTTATGTTTACACATGCAAATGAGGCCTTATCTAATTATATATATGCACTCATTTTTATACATGCAACAGAAAATCCAAAAATTAGATAAAGCCAGGTTCACATTTCTTTATTTTTTGATGACATATATTGATTTAGTGGAGAAAAAATTCCACTATGTTTTAGGAATAAAATGTTACATAAATCAGGAGAATGATTAAACTCCTTCTGTAAAACTCCTGTAAAAATCTTCACAATAAAGGTAAGAATGAAACCAAATGTGTGCGGCTGAAGTGGAGATTTCAGACTAATTTTGAGAAAACGGCTTTTAAAAATATGAACTAATTGAAATCTGCCAATTAGGGCTGCTCGATTATGGCAAAAATCACAATCGCGGCTATTTTGGTCAATATTTAAATCATGATTATTTAACACGATTATAAGTGGGTGATGTGCTCAAAGTCTTATTTCATGATGAATAATTTTAAATGTCAGTGAAATTTCACAATTATCGATACTTCAGCAAAAACTAATACTAGCTTAATTCATGCAAGTAAAAAGTCCTCAAAACAGTTACAAAAGACAAGTAAACTATCAGCAATACAATAATAACAAAGAAACTAATTACAAACAAAACAGACAAAAAATACAACAAAACAAATTTTCTAATGAAATAAGCAGTGCTTTAGGTTTTCAGATGTACTTACTGTGGTATTCAGATAGTAATAGCCAACAACAGATATTGAATAAAGCAATCAAATGTAAAATAACACTGCAGTATACATTATTAAAACTACAAAGTTATTCGTTCAAGAGCAGGGAGTGATTTTATCTTTGTCTTTTGTTTGATTAACATTAATAACAGCAGCAGATTTATTAGTCACTTTAAGAGCTGCATGGATACAATACACTGATACACGCAATACTGTTTATGTTCACTTAAAACATATATGACTGTGTTTATGAGGATACTTACCAAAACAGCATTCCCACATGTGTGTGTTCCCACATTTATGCATGTACCCGAACAGTGTGTCTTTCGTGACTTAATACCACTGTTTAATATCACACACACCCCGCAGTTTAGCAACAGTAGACTGCATTTTACATTTAGATGTTAAGTTTGGGCTTTTAGGGAGGAACCAAAAGCTGGACAGCACTATAATCCTTTTACCTCGATAATCTTGCTTTCATAATCATTGGAAGCCAAAATCGAAATAGAAAAATCAATTACGATAATCGCACAGCCCTAATGTAAATACATAAATTGGAAAACAATTAACACTTTAATGTTTATTTTGGAAGCCTTATTTCCATTAATCTTAAAGAGAACTAGTTATTATTCAAAACTGAGAAAAAAAAAGAAGAAAAAAGATCCGCACACGAATATCGGCCAAAAAGCTCACGAGATTTATTTTCCAGATTTTTGGCCGATATTCATCTACGGATCTTTTTTCTTCTTTTTTTTCCTCTTATCTCCGATTTACTTTTGGATCTACGCACCGCAAGAAGACATCACTTATCAGTTTGGGACTAATGTTTGGCGCTACGCCTGTCCATCCCCTTGTTTTATATTCTTCAAAACTGACCAGCGCATGGAAAACGAAACAATAGATTTGCCTGCAGTGTCTTGCCTTAAAGCACCTGATGTTGTTTCGATTTGATATTTGGCAAAAATTAATGTGCAAGCTCTATTTGCACATTAAACCCTTGTAAACAACAAGAGCGAGTGTGAACTCACCACCAGTGACCGCTGCTCCGAACGGCTGGGACACCAGAGGACTGGCGCTGAACTGGTTGTACGGGGCCCGACTGAAGGGGGCGTATGACTGGAAGGAAGGGGCCGAGGGGCCGGCGGTGGATGCCAGAGACGACTGCACATAAACACAAGATCAGGTCAGCATTCACACGGCTTTATGTTCAGCAGAAACCCCTGAATGTGTGTGTGCAGCTCACCTGCACGATGGCAGGATCCTGAGGAAGGTTACAGGTGGGTTTGGGCGGCTCGCACACTGTCAGGTCTTTGATGTCACTTCCTCTGAATATGATGTACTCAAAGACATCATCTCGAGGGGGGATCGGCCTGTCCGTGGGGCGATCCTCAGTGCCGAAGGACTTCACTGGAAGAGAAAGGAAAATGTTCAAATTCACACACACACAAAAAAAACAATATGTGAGCCTGGACCACAAAACCAGTCGCATGAGTAATTTTTTTTTAAATTGAGATGTACACATCATATGAAAGCTTTCCATTGGTGTGTGGTTTGTTATGATAGGACAATATTTGGCCGAGACACAACTATTGTAAATCTGGAATCTGAGGGAGCAAAAAAATCTAAACATTGAGAAAATCTCCTTTAAAGTTGTTCATTTATGTTGGCGATTGTGCTGCATTCACTCACAAAAATAAATGTTTTATATCTTTACGATAGGAAATTTACATGGAACATGATCTTTACTTAATATCCTCATGATTTTTGGCATAAAAGAAAAATCGATAATTTTGACCCATACAATGTATTGTTGGCTATTGCCACAGATAAACCCGTGCGACTCGAGACACATATATCATATATTTTTTTCATCCAATCCCTGTCTTCCTCCAGGTCCTGTAGCCAGGTGCTGTCATGTGTATGTTTACTTTGTATTTGTAATGTTTCTAACTGATTTAGGCCTGATCAAACTCCGAAAAAGTGCTGTTTTCAGTGTTAGTGTATTCAACCTCTCTCATATCCTCCTGGGACACAGGAACAGACTTTGGTCCACACAGTAGAGGGACATCATGTTTTAGTGAATTTCTCTGACAACATGTATCAGTTTTAAGTCTAAATGTCCTGTAAAGAGCACGTTCAGGGCTTTTCAGATAACAAATGTTTGGAGGTTTCACCATAACAACTTCTCCTTGGTGTTTAAACATGACTGACATTAGTGATCAAATTTAGCACTCATATGGAAATATGATCATATTTTGAAATTATCATAATTTAAAACGGACTAATTTTCAAACTGTTTGTCATAAATAAACATCTAAGGTAAATATTATGTTTTTTTTAATCAAAATATGACTACAAAACAGGACAACATGACTTAAATCATATTTATAACACAACAACTACTACGAAAATGTCACCAATTATTACTCCCATTAATGTGCCACAAGATCACATTATTATGCAAATTAGATACAGTGTCTAGTTACCCTGTATTGAATAGGACTACCCATTTATGGCCATTTTATAGTATTATAATTATATAGTATAATAACATGTAAATTCATTCCGTTACATCTTTAATAACATAGTTGAGAATCGTCTTTATAGAAAGTTTGGTTTAAAAAAAATCCTGAAACCTAAAAACTGATTGGTGAATGAAAAGAAATCCCATTGTTTTTGCCCATCATTTCATGCCATCCACTACACAGGACATAGCATAACAAAAAAAATGTTTTTCCCCATTTGATTCTTATGCTCTAAACAATGTATTGACATGAACAAATACTAAATTGAAAAAACTTTTGTGCTGTCTCAGGAGGATCTCTGATTGGTGTAAATATGCGAGTGTCAGTGTATTGTGTTTACATTTAGCAAGGGCTACAACTGAATTCTGTGTGTTGATGTGAAATTCCCTTATATATATATATATATATATATCCTCTGTAACTGTTAGGTATATTAAATGTGCATATATATATAATATTGAATGTGTGTATATATTGTATGTAACGTTACCTTTAGCCAGAGCTACAGTGCTGTTCTCAGTGTCGATCGTGTATAAAACTCCTTCATATCGGATCTCGGCCTTTGAGATCAGACTGATCTTGCTGCCGATATAAGGCGTCCCTCCGCTCATCTTTCTGCTCTAATTCACTCCCGTGAAGCTGCTCGAGTCCTCTGGTCGTCTTTGCGCTCGGTTTTAGGGGACTTAAGAGTGTTTCTCGGTGATTTGACGTCGTTTTCTTTCAGCCTGTGTTTAACACGACATGGCCGAGTTCATTTTCCTCCGCACTGAACTGATTCGAGTTGCATGCTGGGAAACGAGCCTACTCCCCCCCCTCCTTCGCTCCCTCACGCTGGTATCGCGAGAGTTCGCGGGATTTTAGTAAAATTCCCGTTACATTGGGAATTATGTAAGAGAAAATCATAGACAGTAAGGGAGAAAATGCAATTTAACGCGTATTATTTAATGTACGACCTAAGAAGTAAATAAATGGACATTTTGAATTGGGTTAGGGTTAGCTTAACCCAAAGAATGAAATAGGGGTAGCCTAACCTTAACGTTTTTGACCTGAATGGCTAAATGAGATTAGTATTCTCAAGCACAATTGAGAATAGTTAATTATTACAATTGTTCATTGTTAATTATTACATTATATTATATTATGCCATTTTATATTATATTATATCATGTCATGTTATATTATATTATGTCATGTTGTGTTATGTTATATTATGTTACTAAATAATAAGTTAAAACAATTAAGCTATATAAGTTACTAGGGTACCCTGAGATGAAATCCCACCACATCAACAGTTACTGCAAGTAATCAAAGTAGTAACCTATTTATTCACCAGTTATTACCATACCCTTGTTATCAGTGAAACTGTAATATGTTGTGAGTGTTCAGGAAGAGCTCTATGATCTCAGGAATACACACTGAGCCAATGAGGAGAGCTGATCTGCAAAGGCATTTGTTGTTTCACAATGACATATCTGGCATGTCAGATTTACAAACAGCAGAAAAAAAAACCCGAAGGACTAAATACAATGAAAGTGTAAAAGCTTTATAATGTCATTCCAAGTTTGTAATTATGCTTTGAAATCAGAAACTTTCATAAACATTTCCACCATAATCTAATGCTTAAATGTCAATTTCCTTTGAATATTCTGTATCTTTATTTGAAAGTATATGCCAACCTTTAACTTTCACTTGCTGCATGGACCTTTTATTAATAAGAGAGACAGAATGCATATTAATGGTTATATGACTATTTAATGAAATCAATAAAATGGTATTTAATTGTATTATACAATCTACTAAAAAATCTATCTATCTATCTATCTATCTATCTATCTATCTATCTATCTATCTATCTATCTATCTATCTATCTATCTATCTATCTATCTATCTATCTATCTATCTATCTATCTATCTATCTATCTATCTATCTATCTATCTATCTATCTATCTATCTATCTATCTATCTATCTATCTATCTATCTATCTATCTATCTATCTATCTATCTATCTATCTATCTATCTATCTATCTATCTATCTATCTATCTATCTATCTATCTATCTATCTATCTATCTATCTATCTATCTATCTATCTATCTATCTATCTATCTATCTATCTATCTATCTATCTATCTATCTATCTATCTATCTATCTATCTATCTATCTATCTATCTATCTATCTATCTATCTATCTATCTATCTATCTATCTATCTATCTATCTATCTATCTATCTATCTATCTATCTATCTATCTATCTATCTATCTATCTATCTATCTATCTATCTATCTATCTATCTATCTATCTATCTATCTATCTATCTATCTATCTATCTATCTATCTATCTATCTATCTATCTATCTATCTATCTATCTATCTATCTATCTATCTATCTATCTATCTATCTATCTATCTATCTATCTATCTATCTATCTATCTATCTATCTATCTATCTATCTATCTATCTATCTATCTATCTATCTATCTATCTATCTATCTATCTATCTATCTATCTATCTATCTATCTATCTATCTATCTATCTATCTATCTATCTATCTATCTATCTATCTATCTATCTATCTATCTATCTATCTATCTATCTATCTATCTATCTATCTATCTATCTATCTATCTATCTATCTATCTATCTATCTATCTATCTATCTATCTATCTATCTATCTATCTATCTATCTATCTATCTATCTATCTATCTATCTATCTATCTATCTATCTATCTATCTATCTATCTATCTATCTATCTATCTATCTATCTATCTATCTATCTATCTATCTATCTATCTATCTATCTATCTATCTATCTATCTATCTATCTATCTATCTATCTATCTATCTATCTATCTATCTATCTATCTATCTATCTATCTATCTATCTATCTATCTATCTATCTATCTATCTATCTATCTATCTATCTATCTATCTATCTATCTATCTATCTATCTATCTATCTATCTATCTATCTATCTATCTATCTATCTATCTATCTATCTATCTATCTATCTATCTATCTATCTATCTATCTATCTATCTATCTATCTATCTATCTATCTATCTATCTATCTATCTATCTATCTATCTATCTATCTATCCCTCCAAACTCGTGTGTAGTAGACTATCCTCGACCGCCTTGAGTTGTAACAGGGGGACAACTGTTTGGCCCTCTGACGTCATATCCATTCCCACAATGCCATAGTAACACGACTGCGCACTCGCGCTCGTGGACGCGCACCAGCAGACAGCCCATCACACACAGAGCGAGCGAACATGGCGGGCGCCTCCGACCCTCTGGAAGACATGCTCTTCTCCGAGGTGGACGAGAAAGCCGTGAGCGATCTAGTGGGCTCGCTGGAGTCTCAGCTGGGGGGTCAACGCGACGCGACGCGCGCGCCACCCGAGAACGCGCGCCCGGGCAGCGCGAGGCAGCAGCAGCAGCAAGCAGGAGGAAGAGCTCCTGTAGACTCTCCATCAGAACCACAACAACAAACACATCAGCAGCAGAACGCGCGGAAAGCGGCGCGCAACCCGGATTCAGACCCGAAAGACTCCAGCATGGAGAAACACGCCAAAGCCCTGGAGAAGGAGAGTCCTCTGAAGTCTCACGGCAGCATCATCATCATCACTACGGCTGCAGCCTCCGACGGGGGATCCGCTCCTGCACCGGGCAACAAAGGTGAGAGCCCGAGGGACACCCGCAAGAAACACCCGAACGCGCGCGCCCGACGCGCCTCAGCGTCCCACAGTCTCAACGGCGCAGCATCAGCATCACCCAGCACCTCCAGCCCGACTGTCACCGTGGCCAGTAACCCGCAGGCGATCGCGCTGGACCGCGGGACGCCCACCATCGCCCTGCACCGACTCCCGCGTCACATCATCGCCAGCATCGCGCAGAATGGAAACGGCACGTCGGTGTCCGCGCTGGTCCAGCAGGGCGCGCGGATTGGAGCGGCGGGCGCGCAGGTGAACCACAGCAAAGCACCCGGGAACAACGCGAAAGCCGCGTCGCCTCCCGCCGCGCCCGCAGCGACGCCTGTCAAACCCGCTGTCAGTGTCAGTGCGGCTCCGGGCGTCAGACCCGCGCAGACTCCCGCGCAACAGAGGCTCGTAACGCCGCAGCTGATCGTCAGACCACCGCAACAGCAAACTACCATTCAGCTGCCCCCCGGATTCACCATCCCGCCAGGTACCGAGTCTTTATCACATGATGCCAACTCTGATGACAGATGGAAGTCTGGGAAACTTCTGGTCGGTCTCTCTAGACATTCATCAGGTGCATTCTGTCATGAGCACTTGTTGATGCTCTTCCTTCACTGTCTGCTTTAATTCGGCTCTTTTAAGCATTTAAGCAGTAGCATTTCGGTCAAAGGGTTTCTAACATCACGAGAAACTTAAATTATATCAAGTTAATAAATATAATATAACAAAGATTCAAATGAAATAAACAATGCTTTTCAGGTAGATCTGACAGTTGTTTTCAGGTACAGTAATTTAATGAAGTAATCAAATGTAAAATAACTCTGCATATCCAGCAAGCAATTTTGCATTTAAAAGACGTCTAATAGCCGTCCAAACACAGCCCAGACATCTAAAACTAGGCAACATTGGGGCTGTTAGTGATGTCTAAACCATATCCCAAGAATAGACAAGTCGTTTCATTTAGTTTTGCCTTGGTTTAGACGTCTGGGCTGTGTTTGGACAGCTATTACACGTCTTTTAAACGCAAAATTGCACTGTTTAAACTAAAGATTCTTATTAATCCTTATTAAAGGGTAATAATAATGTTTTAGTTATTTAGTATTTCAACTTATTTAAAAGTTACTTAAAAGTTACAAAAAAGTTATTAAGTCAAGAGTGACTTTTTCTTTGTCCTCTGTTGTTTGATTAACTTTGTTGTTTGATTAACATTAAAAACACAGACAGCAACAGGAATATTAGGAATATTAGGAATATTAGGAATATTAGGCTGCTGTCACTTTAAGAGCGAATGCACAGATCTAATATACTGATACTGTTACACATGTGTAGAACTGTTTACGCTCACTTAAGACTTAACCAACTATGTTTACGAGGATACTCACTCTATGTGTGCGCACACATAAATATCCACACAGCGCGAGTAACGAAACGAGCTCCGTCTATTTGCGCTTGAATATTTAAATTGTCAAGGCTTAAATTTTGTGATGATGCAGCGCTGGCCTGTCAGCTGTCCCGAGGTGTCCCGAGACCTTTACACTTTGACTTTTAAAGACTTTTTACTTTATTTGCAATTTTTTTTTAAATCAATAAATAAAATCAATCAATAAATTATTCAGTATGATATATTCAGTGGCCAAAAAGTGTTTAAACACTTAAGTGACAATTATAAATAGTAAATGTCATTCTAACACTTTTTTTTGGTCAGATGTTTTGCTTGAGGAGTTTGTTTGTTCTGTCTTTCCTTACAATGATGCTTGCTTTGATGTTTTGTTATGTAATATAATATTTTGTATGAAATAACATTCTTATGCATGACCAGTAATATTCCCCATGATGTATGTGGTTTCAGTATATGTAAACAAACTTCTCTCCAGATGATGCTGACACAAGTCATTAGATTTACGAGTCGATGCGAACACTTCCCGGGGCCGCAGCATCGATGCGCCGGTGCTTTAATGCAACTTTAATAACTTTAGTTTCATCTCCAAATGAACAGAGGTGAAAAATAAGATTATGGATGAGATTCAAACATAAAACCTGTTTAAAGTCTTTCAGTTTCAAGCCCAGATCTGTACAAACTAGGCTGGAGTGTTTGTTATTCAGTGCAGGTGAAGTTTCCACAGGTGTGTGTGATGCTGACTGATGAGTGTGAGTGTGTTTGGAGTCAGTAATGAGCAGAAAGTCACAGGATATCTTACAACTTTCACAGATAACACTTTCTAGTCTACCGTATTTGTTGACTGAGTTATGAAGTATGATTCATCATGAAACTTTGCTGCTCAGTAGATATAAAGCCTATCATTACTATATCATAGATTCTCAGACTGAGTGTTTACAGCACTAGTTATGAAACAAGTGAATGTAAATAATCCATCTAAACTTCATCTCAGCTCCGAGTCCCATCGCTGTTTTAAACTGATGTGAGTTTTGATGGAGTTTAATCATGTGTGTAATCAGTGATACGCTGTTAAACAAGTCGTTGGTTTTGTTGAAAGATTATTTATATAGCACATTTCATAATGTTAATAATGTGACAATGTTAGTTTTTAAAGTGCTTTAAATGTGTTTAAAAAATCTAAACAAATTTTTTATTTTTCAATGAATTTCTAACAACATAATCATGTAAAAGAATCAGTATTATAGAAGTACTGAAATTGCACTATTTCTTTTCTCCTTCACGTTTTCTCCATGTTTGATCAACAGAGTTTACTAGTTGTGTGATAAATGACAGTACAGTGTTGCTTTTATTCTTTAAAATAACATTATCTGCATGCATAATAATTACAAAAGAATGAACAAATGTGGTTTAAAATAAAAATAAAAAATTAAAGCATTTGGCGAAATGACAGGAAATACTTTTAATAAGCTGACAGTGTGTATTGTGAAATTATATTAATTATTGTGAAGTCATTTCCCCAAATGCTATTTTTCACATTATATGGAGGGAAATGCATGCGCATAAAGACACCAGACATATGCAATGGAAATAACATAATAATTAGTCAGAATCTCCTTTTGGAGCTTCAGCTGTTGATTGTAAGTAACTTTGTTTCATGCATTGATGCTTTCAGTGATGCACTGCTGTATATTGAGCGTGTGTGTGTGTCCCGGTCACCGCTGAATAACTGATGTTGTGTGTGTTGGAGGTATGGTGCTGGTCCGCACAGAGATGGGTCAGCTGGTGATGGTTCCTCAACAGGCTCTGGCTCAGGCTCAGGCTCAGAACAGCATCTCACCGAGACCCTCCACACCCACCAGCACAGCCACCTTCAGGGTCACGACCCCACAGGTACAGCACACACATACACACACAGTCTGATGACGGCTCTACACTCACTGAAAGTCATTTCTTATGCCCGGTACACACTGATTTTGATGAAAGATGAGCAGTTGTGGAGATTTCTGTGCTCGTGGCTCTTATACGGTGATCCTACATCGTACAGTGAGAGAGAGTGTGTGTGTGTCAGAGATTCATGATCATCTCAGTGTGTGTTTGCTGCTACGAACTCGTTTACTGACTAGCCAATAAAAATGCAACATGAAATGGTGTATTGATTGACTTTTTATACTTCTATACTAACTTGAGTCATAGCCTACTATTCAATAGTTGTCATCATCGTTCAGTCTACATACATGTCATGCTAAAGTTTATCAGATCCATGTCGTACAGTGTGATTTGTAATAATCTTATAGGATTTCCGAAATCGTAGGCATTAAAGTTCCCCCATTATTCTATTTTAAAGGTTTTACAAAAGGTCTCCATAAATATGTTTACACTCATCAAAGGTAAAAAAAAAATTTACTTTAATTTTCTCATCATATAATTGCTGCATCAGCTCTTTACTCGCAGTGTCTGCTCTGATTGGTCAAATGGTCCAGTCTGTTGTGATTGGTCTACTCTGCTCTGATTGGTCAGATGGTCCAGTCTGTTGTGATTGGTCTACTCTGCTCTGATTGGTCAAATGGTCCAGTCTGTTGTGATTGGTCTACTCTGCTCTGATTGGTCAGATGTTCCAGTCTGTTGTGATTGGTCTACTCTGCTCTGATTGGTCAGATGGTCCAGTCTGTTGTGATTGGTCTACTCTGCTCTGATTGGTCAGATGTTCCAGTCTGTTGTGATTGGTCTACTCTGCTCTGATTGGTCAGATGGTCCAGTCCGTTGTGATTGGTCAACTCTGCTCTGATTGGTCAGATGGTCCAGTCTGTTGTGATTGGTCAACTCTGCTCTGATTGGTCAGATGTTCCAGTCTGTTGTGATTGGTCTACTCTGCTCTGATTGGTCAGATGGTCCAGTCTGTTGTGATTGGTCTACTCTGCTCTGATTGGTCAGATGGTCCAGTCTGTTGTGATTGGTCAACTCTGCTCTGATTGGTCAGATGTTCCAGTCTGTTGTGATTGGTCTACTCTGCTCTGATTGGTCAGATGGTCCAGTCTGTTGTGATTGGTCTACTCTGCTCTGATTGGTCAGATGGTCCAGTCTGTTGTGATTAGTCAACTCTGCTCTGATTGGTCAGATGTTCCAGTCTGTTGTGATTGGTCTACTCTGCTCTGATTGGTCAGATGGTCCAGTCTGTTGTGATTGGTCTACTCTGCTCTGATTGGTCAGATGGTCCAGTCTGTAGTGATTGGTCTACTCTGCTCTGATTGGTCAGATGGTCCAGTCCGTTGTGATTGGTCAACTCTGCTCTGATTGGTCAGATGTTCCAGTCTGTTGTGATTGGTCAACTCTGCTCTGATTGGTCAGATGTTCCAGTCTGTTGTGATTGGTCTACTCTGCTCTGATTGGTCAGATGTTCCAGTCTGTTGTGATTGGTCTACTCTGCTCTGATTGGTCAGATGGTCCAGTCTGTTGTGATTGGTCTACTCTGCTCTGATTGGTCAGATGGTCCAGTCTGTAGTGATTGGTCTACTCTGCTCTGATTGGTCAGATGGTCCAGTCCGTTGTGATTGGTCAACTCTGCTCTGATTGGTCAGATGTTCCAGTCTGTTGTGATTGGTCAACTCTGCTCTGATTGGTCAGATGTTCCAGTCTGTTGTGATTGGTCTACTCTGCTCTGATTGGTCAGATGTTCCAGTCTGTTGTGATTGGTCTACTCTGCTCTGATTGGTCAGATGGTCCAGTCTGTTGTGATTGGTCTACTCTGCTCTGATTGGTCAGATGGTCCAGTCTGTAGTGATTGGTCTACTCTGCTCTGATTGGTCAGATGGTCCAGTCCGTTGTGATTGGTCAACTCTGCTCTGATTGGTCAGATGGTCCAGTCCGTTGTGATTGGTCTACTCTGCTCTGATTGGTCAGATGGTCCAGTCTGTTGTGATTGGTCTACTCTGCTCTGATTGGTCAGATGGTCCAGTCTGTAGTGATTGGTCTACTCTGCTCTGATTGGTCAGATGGTCCAGTCTGTTGTAATTGGTCAACTCTGCTCTGATTGGTCAGATGTTCCAGTCTGTTGTGATTGGTCTACTCTGCTCTGATTGGTCAGATGGTCCAGTCTGTTGTGATTGGTCTACTCTGCTCTGATTGGTCAGATGGTCCAGTCTGTTGTGATTGGTCTACTCTGCTCTGATTGGTCAGATGGTCCAGTCTGTTGTAATTGGTCAACTCTGCTCTGATTGGTCAGATGTTCCAGTCTGTTGTGATTGGTCTACTCTGCTCTGATTGGTCAGATGTTCCAGTCTGTTGTGATTGGTCTACTCTGCTCTGATTGGTCAGATGTTCCAGTCTGTTGTGATTGGTCTACTCTGCTCTGATTGGTCAGATGGTCCAGTCTGTTGTGATTGGTCTACTCTGCTCTGATTGGTCAGATGGTCCAGTCTGTTGTGATTGGTCTACTCTGCTCTGATTGGTCAGATGGTCCAGTCTGTTGTGATTGGTCTACTCTGCTCTGATTGGTCAGATGGTCCAGTCTGTTGTGATTGGTCTACTCTGCTCTGATTGGTCAGATGGTCCAGTCTGTTGTAATTGGTCAACTCTGCTCTGATTGGTCAGATGTTCCAGTCTGTTGTGATTGGTCTACTCTGCTCTGATTGGTCAGATGGTCCAGTCTGTTGTGATTGGTCTACTCTGCTCTGATTGGTCAGATGGTCCAGTCTGTTGTGATTGGTCTACTCTGCTCTGATTGGTCAGATGGTCCAGTCTGTTGTAATTGGTCAACTCTGCTCTGATTGGTCAGATGTTCCAGTCTGTTGTGATTGGTCTACTCTGCTCTGATTGGTCAGATGCTCCAGTCTGTTGTGATTGGTCTACTCTGCTCTGATTGGTCAGATGGTCCAGTCTGTTGTAATTGGTCAACTCTGCTCTGATTGGTCAGATGTTCCAGTCTGTTGTGATTGGTCTACTCTGCTCTGATTGGTCAGATGCTCCAGTCTGTTGTGATTGGTCTACTCTGCTCTGACTGGTCAGATGCTCCAGTTTGAATCTCAGCTCTTGGTCACAGTGATACGAATAGTAACGATGGCGTGGGTTTTACCGTATCAATCTCAGAAAACAGCGTCTTCTCCACACCAACAACACGAACCAAACTCTTCCAGTCTCAGATACACTACAGTGTTTGAGGGCGGAGCTAAGAGACGCTGCTCAGCCAATCAAGACCATAGACTGGCATTATGCTAATAAGTTATATTGTTACTTAGGTTTGTAACCGACTGGAATCACTGACTTCAGGCAGTTCAGAATCGAATCTTTCTTTTTTTTTACTTTTTAACTTTCGAATCTTTCTTTTTTTTTACTTTTTAACTTTCGCTTTTTTATTTTAGGAGACAACAACTTTGCATCTAAACTTTGTAAAACTTTTACATTCACAAACAGCTTTATTACTCATTACATGAACCGTTTCATCTGAAAAAGCATAATGGGGCATTTTAAAGTCAAGACCAAGTTTTTCCCAAATTGTTTTACAGTTTTATTAAACCTCCTTTTATAAAACCGAACTGACATCAACCAGTTTGAATCAGACTGGATGCGTTCAGACCATAGACTGTAAAAAAATATGGACGACGCCCTTTCGCTCTCTTCCACTGGTGAGAAGTGAAGCCGCCAGTGTCCAGATATGGCGCTGACATCTTGGGGCTTGAGTCTCAAGTAGCGATCTCGGGACCAGACCTGCGCAGTCGTGAGCAGGAAGTAAAGCCGCGAAATCAAGGCCCCGCCCTCACTCTCGGTGTGAAATAATTAATTATAGAAATTTAGATATTAAATTTAAAGCTCCAATCTCCTCAGTCCTCAGAAGATCCCGAAAAAAGTGCTTCAGTGACTACTTCGCTCAGAGAACCTGTCAATCATGACGTCACACCACCGTTTTTATAGCATCAACTAAAAACTTATTTTAAAAAATAACACTTGAACTTACATCAGCGTGATTAAAACTACAGTAAATGAAAGAAACCACCTTCGGAAAAAAGATATTTGAAGTGTAATTTGTTTAGTTGGTCTCAAGTCCCATTGAATAACACAGGGAGGCGGGGCTTATGACCTATACTAGGACCAGTCGCCGGGGGGCGATCGACGCCTTGGCTTCACTGTTCAGGGCTCGTGCGGCTTGCTTGGTTCAGACAGTTCAAAAATATTGATGTGGGCCCCCCCCACCCTCCACCAATATCATAATTAACTAACTAAATAAAACGAATAAAAAATAACAAAAAGCAAGAAAATATTAAATAATAATAAAACCAATTCTAAAAAAGTAACAGCAAAATAATGTTTTCCCCATTAGTATGTTATAATTCATAAATCAATTCATTCATTCATAATAAATTTTACTTGGTCTGTTTTTATTATGTTTACTGTGTGCGGCTGCCTTGGCCAGGGCTCACTTGTAAATGAGATATCTATCTCAGTGTGATTTTCTTCCCTGGTTAAATAAAGGTAGGTTATAAAAAAAAAATTAAACATTTAGAAATTGACAAGAATGCAATCAAATTTAAAAAATAAAATATATATATTTTTTTTAATAAAGATAATATGGAACTGGTAATATTATTAAAAACGCTATAATTTATTCTTTCAAGTGCAGTGTGTTGTATTGGTGTTTTCTTGATGTAATAAATACATCATCAGCCGGCAGGTCCGGTGCATAATGCAATGCATCATAACTCTATTTACAGTAGTGTAAAAGACAGGGATTGTGAACACGTAATCATTCGGTCGACTGCGGTGCGCACCGATAATGAAGAGTGACAGGACCGGAAGACTGGAGACCGTAGTTTTCTTATTCAATACAATACAATACGAAATAACAATACAACCTGTCTTGATCGACTGGGATACAAGAAATACCCTGGCCTCCCTCTCCTTCTGTTCATGGCGTTTCTGGTTCCCTGATTTATGTTTTCTTTTCCCCGACATGTTTCAGTCAGTCAGTCTCCTGCTATGGCAAGCCGTTTTAGCTTAAATTGTACCCAGCGTTACTCGTCGTAATTGCATTTTTACTAGTAAGAATTAAATTAGAGAGCTATACAATTCAATTCTTACTAGTAGCAATTACAATTACAGAGCTCTCTAATTCAATTACAGAGTTCTGCAATTATACATATCTTTAATTCGTTTTTTTACTAGTAAAAATTAAATAAGAGAGCTCTGTAATTGTAATTGTTACACTGAAAACAATTTGGAGTAGGATTTACTTGAAAAAAGCTAGGCTAACTTTTTCCACTCAGAAAATTCTAGTAAACTTACAAAGATTTGCCAAGTAAAAACCTAAACATATTTATCAGTAGCTTTAATTAGAAATCTTTAAGTTAAATTTACTTGGAATATGGAATTAAGTAAACTTTACTTAACCTAGTTAAGTGAAAGTAACACAGAAAAAATTTAATTTTACTTGGCTAGTAAAGGGTTGATTAATATCCATTTAGTTGAAATTTCCTTTGCATTACATTTCACTCTAACAATAATATTGAAGTGCTTTTCCTAAGATTATGTAAGTAATTTATACTACAGCATGTCAGATGTCTAGCATTATGTGAATGCAAAGACCAAAAAGTGTCATTTTGAGCAGAAAATTTACTCTAAATGTCACAGAATGGCAAGTTACTAATCCTGACAACAAAAGCAATGATAAAACAGTTTGAATACAGCTGGAAAACAGTGAAAAATTAACCTCATAATTATTCAAGGTCCAGTGCATGATGGGAACCCCAGTATCAGAAAAGTTGAGTAATTTTTACTTAATTTTATTGAGTTGATACTTACGCTTTCATTTCTACTCGCTTGAATTAAGTACTGATATGGAATTTACTTAGTTTTTTTTTATTCTTGCCTGAACTAACTTTTTCATGTAAATTACATTGTTTTTTTCAGTAGTATTTACTTCACCAAAAAATCATTTTTTACAGTGTACTAGTAATAATTGAACTTTAGAGCTCTCTAATTGTAATTCTTACTAGTAACAATTCAATTGTAGAGCTCCGTAATTAAAAATGAATGGAAGTCAATGGAGACATGACTAGTAAAAATTAATTTGTAGAGCTCTCTAATTAGAGAGCTCTGTAATTGTAATTGCTACTAGTAAGAATTAATTTGTAGAGCTCTCTAATTGTAATTCTTACTAGTAAAAATGCAATTACGACGAGTAACGCTGGGTACAATTTAAGCTAAAATGGCTTGCCATAGTCCATCTGATGTTTGTCATTGACTAAATAATTAATAAATACTTTAGATCGGACTAAACCATTTATAGGGAGGTAAGAGAAGCAGATATTTGGAAAAAAAATTTAACCAAATTGCATGTTTTTGTGGTTTTCATTTAAATCTCAGGCATACAACTAATATAAATATTATAATTATTCATACAACAGGGGCCTATAGTATAACTGCTGGATTTACACCTTTCACCTAACGACGGCCCTGCGTTCAGACATCCTTTTTAAATTTAATAATTATTATACTTAATACTAATACTTACTTTATTACTTACTTAATACAGCAAAATGTCACTGATATGACTGAATATGCTGAGAGATTGAACATGCTTTTCCTGTTATATTCCCTCAGAATGAGAATCAACATCATTCATTATACATAACTCTCTTTTTATTATTATTTACGAATGTATCTGTGGTGAAGGAGAACATCATGATGATCCTGTAGTGAGGAGCGGGTCACGACCCCCACCAGGGGTCACCAAGGGGTCACATCTGAACTGATTATGATTTTACTAGTAGTAACCATAATCGAATAATCTGTGCAGTAACACACACGATCTCTTTAGCTCAGTGCGATATGAGCTGTCTAAATGTTTCATTCTTGTCAAAATAAAGACACAAATCAGATCAACTGTGATCGCTCCATGATGCTTCTTCAGGGTCCCAGGAAAGATGAAATAGCAGGTAAATTTATGAATTAATAATTAATAACCTGTCCACAGATACAGAGCACTCTTGCACACTAGACACTTGTATTATTTGGTTTAATATAAGCAGAAAACACGTTGTTTGGCCTGTAAAAGTCCAGGAGAAACACTGATCATGATACTTCATGCATTAATGTTAAATCCAGTATCATTTCTGTTTATAAACAATATTAATAAAACGTGTCCTCATCCTACTGGAGAGTTGCTTCACATCTTTCGAAAATATGAAAGAGGTTTTACCAATTCAGAAACTCAACTTTCACTATTTTCTTGTGCAAATTTGCACCAAATCTAAAATATGAGTAGCCTATGCAAAAATTATTTTCACACTGATCATCTGTAAACTAAAACTTCTTTGCGTTAAACATTGTGTCGGTTTGTTTTTCAGTTCAGTGATAAACCCAGAGTGACTCCTGATCGCCAGTAGTGATGATGGACACATGCACTCCTGACATCTAGTGGCGCGCTTTAGTTATCGCACCCTGAGATCCGCCTTACTGTAAATTAATCAAGCTTTTCAAATGATTTTATTCTATGCTCTTTTAATAATCCTCTTTCTTTAGTGTTGTGTAAATTAAACACTAAGTTATTTGTTTTGATTATTTGTGTCAAACATGAATAAGTCCACAAGAAAATCCAGTTAGCTACTCTCTGTTTTTCTGTTCACATATTAATATCCATGTTCAGAATATTCCAGCCAGTAAAGTTTTTCCTCTGGGTTCGATGCCAGTTTACACTAACAAAACTGAATTTGAATAGTATTTTTGCTTCTATAATAGCTAGTTCTAATATGATTATTGAATGTTATAATTACTTTATATGGAATTTAATATATATATAAGTACATATATATATTTACAGTATACGACCACAAGAAGGAGGCAGCCATTCTATTTGCCTTTTTTTATATTGCAATATTTTACAAATAGGCAATGCCTATAATAATGGCTAATAATAATAATAAAATGTTTGTCAGTGTAATGTTCACTCATGGCCACCAGATGGCGCCAGACGCTCGGATTTACGAGTGGCTCGACGTTTAATGTTAAAGTTTAATAATAAATCAGGCCATTCAGAAGCTTTTAAAAAACATTACATTTCTGATATCTAGCATCACATTAGTTTACATCACATTAACATTTGAGCATTTAGCAGACGCCTTTGTCCAAAGTGATTTACAATAGTAGAGGAACATAAGTAGTTTGTCACAGAGCCGGTACAAAATAAAAGTTTATTAGAAACAAGACAGATAAGAGGAGAAACGCAGAGAAAATTAGAGGATTTTTCTTCAAAGCCAACCATTAAAATAAAATTGCTCATAAAATTAAATCCAACATACTGATCTACAATTTAAGATTATAAGTTCCCCTGTAGCCTTAACTCATTTAAACGTTTTTTTTTTCCTTGAAAAAATGTCTTCATGCCTTAAAATATCTTGAATGTAACTCGACACCCTTGCCTCGTTTAGTATATACAGTTCTATGAATATGCAAATGAGCCCCGCCTCCACTCACTCAGCTCAGAGATCCACTGGTTGACGATCACACGTTGATCTGATTGGTTACAAGGTAGTTTGTGACGTCAGAAACACCAGCGATTTCAAAGCGTGTTTTTGAGACTGTCTTTGTTTCACTGCAGTTTTAAGAAGGAAATACTCAGCAATGCTGTCGACTTATGAATTTACACATGGTTTGTCTTAAAGCATATTAAAAACACCACATAGACACATAAACAACATTAAAAGCTGGATTTACACCACAGGGGGACTTTAAGCTTATTTGTTAAATGGACGATCAAAACTATGAAATGTCCCATCAAGACTCATGTTAAAACAGGCTAGCAACATGTTAATCATGTTAGAAATATGTTAGAAACATGTTAATCATGTTAGAAATATTCTAGCAACATGCTAATCATGCTAGGAACATGTTAACAACATGCTAGGAACATGTTAACAACATGCTAATCAAGCTAACAACATGTTAAAAAAATGCTAACAGTGATAGTAGCATTTTTAAAACATGTTACCAACTTGTTAAAACATGTTGGCATGCATTCCTATCATGGTAACAACATGCTAGCGAAATGTTAAAAACATGCTAACAACATGTTTACAACATGCTAATCATCCTAACAATGTATTGAATCATGTTATCAACATGTTAAAACATGATATCAACATTTTAATCTAACATTAGTTAACAACTTGTTAAAAATGTTACCAATGCTAGCAACATATTAAAACATGCAAGCAACATATTATAACATGTTGGCAAACATGCTATCATGGTAACAACATGATAGTAAAATGCCAATCATGCTAACAATGTGTTAAATCATGGTAGCAACATACAAGTTTATTTTTACTTTCTCTGAGCAAAACTTCAGATTTCAAGCTCTTTTCAAAGTTATTTAAAACTTTCAGACCTGGCTTTGTCAAGTTTGATGACAAACTTTAATAATCTAGTGTTAGTTTTCACTCTACATACAGTAGGTAAAGTTTTCTACAGTAATCATAGTTTCAGCCAAAATATCATAGTTACAGTTATTATTAATTCAATCTTTAGTAGCAGTACTGACTAAGGCCTACATGTTACTGCAGTTTTACTTTTAGTAATTTAGCAAAATATCACATTTACTGCGGTAATGTTTTTCCCTGTTAAACTCTGTCAGGACAGTCAGTCAGTGTGTGTGTGTCTGAGGTGAGGGTTTATATTCCCCGGCGTCTCTCCTTCATCCTGCTGTCAGTCATCCCGCGCTCCTGCGAGCGGAAGACGTTCCTCTTTCCTCCGAAAGCGTTTAATCATTCATCCTCCAACTGCCTGAGCTTTACAGGCCAACTCGACTCTCAGCGAGAAGCGAGAGACTCGTTCTGATGGCGTCGCTGTCAGTGTGCGCGCGCGCGCGTGTGTGTGTTCGCGCGCGGCCGCGAGCTCTTCCGTGTCTCTCTCTGTAGGAGCTCAGAGACGAGCATCTGCCCTCGAATCCTCAGAGCTGTTAAACTGTGGCTCCTCTCCTCTCTGTATCAGTCCCTCTCATCGTAGCCCTGCTTTATATAGTTTAAAGGATTGAAGGTTTACAGGCAGATTGGTTCATTTTTGGACCAGGGTGGACAAAAATTCCTGATTCTGAAAATAAATTCTCCAGAATGTCTGACCAGTGACCCCATAGACGTCTGACCAGTGACCCCATAGACGTCCACTCTAAGTTCATTATTGCAAACATGATTTTTCAGGGGGAAAAACGGTGATAATCAACATTATGCCATAAATTCTGTCGAAGAAATATATAGTTCAGTCATGAAACTCTAGAAGGCGCAGGCTGATGGTCCTTTACATGCAATCTACAAGCAATCACATCATCACTGCATGGCACAAGCTGATTGGCTCTGCTGATCCTGCAGCCAATGAGATTGCTTACTCAACATTTAAATAGTCTGGTTGATAGTTCGCTGTAAGCTAGTCCAGCAGTTCCTCTGAACCCCTCCTCCTCCCCAGCTCCTCCTGCCTAGATCTGACACAGGATTCATGCAGCAGCAAATCTTACATGTTCACAGCAGTGCGTGTGTGTGTGTGTGTGTGTGTGTGTGTGTGTGTGTGTGTGTGTGCGTGCGTGTGTGTGTGTGTGTGTGTGTGTGTCTCTGTTAGCAGTTACAAGTCCATACTTACTCAGCAGCAGCAGTGTAGTGACCAAATACATTAACATTGGCATATTCAATAACATTCTAAAATTATTCTGAGAGTTGTCATGATTTACATTTTAAAATGTGTTTGAGTCTTGCTAGTCACTCAGAACTAAACAAAACTCTGTCAGATCTCTAGTGTCGTGAAGTTACTCACCCACTATGCTCTGTTTTTCAAATCTGATCATTTGTATTTTCCTCTGTAAAGCTGCTCTCATCCTCTTTCTCTTTCCCCCTCCTTTCTTCATGTCCTCCTTCTCTCGCTCCTCTCCTCCCTGCAGTCTCCTGTTAGCACTCAGGCGATTCGTCCCGCTCCCGCGGCTCAAACTAAACTGGTCCAGTCCAGTTCACCGGCCCAGACCAGCACCGCAACCGGCCCCGCTGTGAGCACCAGTCCTGTCCTCTCTCTCTCTCTCTCTCTCTCTCTCTCTCTCTCTCTCTCTCTCTCTCTCTCTCTCTCTCTCTCTCTCTCTCTCTCTCTCTCTCTCTCTCTCTCTCTATTTTTATTTCAGCATTATGATGGTAGAAATGCCAGCTGTATCTGACCAGATTTTTTAGAGTTTTTATAAATCGGATGCATTACAAAATTCTGTTTTAATTGAAAATTTGAATCAATAAGAAACATGAGGCATGATATACACTTTATTTTAATGTGTCATTGTTACAGTGTAATTATATATTTAAGCACTGAGTAATATTAATTAACTACATGTACTTACTATAGGATTAGGGTTTGGTTGAGGGTTAGTTGCATGTAATTATGCATCATTTACTGTTATTACTATGGTAAGTACATGTAGCATTTGTAACAAGGACACTATAAAATAAAGTGTTACCGAATATTGTCACAAATTTAGAAGATAATATTTTTATGGTGGCTCTCAATAGGGGGCCTCAGCAAACATCCTAGGGTATGACTTAAAATTATTTAAAATAAGACAAGCTTTTAAAACAGCTGGAAATGCCTAAATTCAACATGCAAGCTGACATCATATTTTTTATTTTTATTGGTTCCCTGTCACTGTCACTTTATTTTAAGTGACTTTTATAAAGCGTAAAAATATGAGAGAATTTTAAAAGTGTGATTTTTAAACCTGAAAATTCATACAAATTTATTAATATTTTTAAAAGCATTTTATAACCAATGTACATTTTTCCAAATATTTTATTGGGTAGAAATGGCTATTTCAGTAAAAAATCATTTAAAAAACATGACAAAACAAACATAATCATGAATGAAAATATCATGTAAATTAAGTGAAAATAAAAAGAGTAAAGTCTGAAGAACATTCAGATATTTATATTATTTTATTAATTAAATATATTGCCACTGCTACAGTGTCTATAAATAAAAACGTTTGAAAATGAGAAGCATTAAATCTACTCCTGTGCTTATTTCTTTTCATACACTCTTTAAAAAAAGGCATAGAAGAACCATTTTCATATCCCCAAAGAACCTTCCAGGGATCAGATCTTAAAATAATAATTTTTACTTAGTTGTGAAGAACATTAAAGCTCTAAAGAGCAATTGAAAGGTTCCATGGCTGTTAAAGTTCTTAACAAAATCATAGATGTCAATTTAGAACCTTTATTTTTAAGATTAAGAAAATAATACATAAAAAAATTAAGAATTTTCCAGATTTTCAAATATTGTCCTATCCTAACAAACCACACGTCAATGCCTTCAGATTATCTATAAATCTCACTTAAAAAAATTGACCCTTGTGACTGGTTTTGTGGTCCAGGGTCACAATTTAGAGCCTTTATTTTTAAGAGTGTAAAGACAAAGAACTTTGAGTCGTCAGGTGCAGCGGATCACGTGACCCGAGTTGTTCTCCTCCTCCTCCTCCATCTGTCTCTCTCTCTCTCCTCGCTCCTGTCGTCCTGCGCTCTCTCGGGACACGCGATGTGACAGTGCGCGCTGTGGCCGTCTCTCCTGTTCTCTGTGGCCTTGCTGGCAGGCAGACGTCAGCTTGTGTTTATCTCTGTGTCTCTGCTTCTTCCTCCTCTAGAAGGGCCCTGTGGCAGCCGGCGTGGCAGTGACAGCTCCCCAGCAGGTCCAGCCGGCCCCGGGCCCCCAGGGGTCCCTCACTCAGATGCCACTGGCCCCTCAGAGCGCAGTCGCCCCGGCCCCCGGAGCCCCGGTCGTCTCCCAGGTCTGTGTGCCCTCCCGTATCAAAGTTTCTCTCTCTCTTTATCTATTCCTTTCCTCAGCTCCACTGAGTGACTGTTGGACCCCTCAAGCGTCCCTGGTTGACTGTCAGGACTTGGTTAAGCGCCATGCAAACCACACACACACACACACACACACACACACACTGACACACAGCTGCCAGCAGACACCAGGGTAACACATCTGGATGTTCACGCATAGACAGACACACATTTGGCAGAGTCCGCCTATAGACAACATCTGCACGCAAACACACAGAGATGCATGTTCACACACACACACACACACACACACACACACACACACACACACACTACTGTTTAAAAGTTTGGGGTTGGTAAGATTTTCAGAAAAATAGTGATATATTATTACAATTTAATATAGCTGTTTTCTATGTGAATATACAGTAAAGTGTAATGTATTCCTGTGATCAAAGCTGAATTTTCAGCATCATTACTCCAGTCTTCAGTGTCACATGATCATTCAGAAATCACTCTAATATGATGATTTGATGCTCAAGAAACATTTATGATTATTATCAGTGTTGAAAACAGTTGTGCTGCTTCATATTTGTGTGGAAACTATTATACATTTTATTTTTCATGATTCTTTGATTGGTAGAATGCTGAAAAGAACAGCATTTATTTGAAATTTAAAGCTTTTGTAACATTATTAATGTCTTTACTGTCACTTTTGATCAATTTAATGCATCCTTGATAAATAAAAGTGTTCATTTCTTTCTTTTTTTTATTATGTTGGCCCCAAACTTTTAAACAGTATATCCAGGTGAATCTGTATGGGTTAATATTTAACCCCAAAATCAAAAGGAATATAAGAAATTAGCTTTTGCATTAAGAAAATTAAACTTTTTAATATGTCTTGCATGGTGCCATTTTTTTATTATTTTCAATTCTTGGCATTTCCTTCCAAAATTCTCATTACTACAAAAAAAAGCATTTTAATTATTTTATAATTTGTTCATAATGTGACAAAAATAATGATACATTATTTAAAGGTGCTCTAAGCGATGTCACACGTTTTTTAGGCCAAAACATTTCTTGTCACATCCAGCAAACATCTCCTCACTATCCGCTCGCTGCCCGTCCCCAGAACACACTGTAAAAAAAGCTAGCCTCCGTTTTGTTTGACAATAGGCCTATGTCACACTTCCTGCTTCCGGAACGCAGAGTAGGGATTCAGAACTTCCGGTCAACAGTATTTCTCGATAAGGATTTAGATTATCAGCCATAATGTCTAAACCATGCAAGGTAGACTGACCACGAGCTATGAGGTTGTGAAACGAAGGTTTTTGCTCCTGTAGAAGCTATAAGTTCGTATGAAATCAACCTTTTTTTAAGAAAAACATGTTTTATCCGCGATCTTATAAAAGAAACTACACTACCCACAATCCTAAGCGTAGCAGCGACGTCTGCTGATTGGTCCAACTCGCTGTTACCATAGAAACGTTTACCTTACTGGCGAACGGCTAGAGCTATAACATCAATGGCAGGCTACACCCGCAGCTGTTGTTGCAGTGTACTGGGTTGCTCTGCATCAGGACGTAGACAGCCATACCTCAGCTTTTAAGTGTAACAGTTCCATTGATGCACCAAAAGACTACGAAAAGCGAGTTAAGCATGTTGTTTTGCATGGATAGAGCATGATTTCAGACTCAGGCCTGGGCATCCTAGCACTTTACCCTGCAGGGTTTGAGGCTCCTCGTTTTTCCTCATACAACAGTAGCAGTTCGCCCTAACTGCCACTTCCATATTAACTAAATCTGACTCTGCAGTAGGAGAGGGAAACATTTTCACACCATATAGCAACATGTTTGGGCATTGGTAGCCTATGACAGCCACCCAGCCATATTTTCCCCCGAATAATAATTCTCTACTATGTTCTATCTATCGGACTCACTGTCTACTAAAAGACGTACTTCCGGTCTTCAATTTTTTCGTGACATAGGCCTATACTTCGAACGCCAACAAGAAGTGACGTCACCCAACATCGCTTAGAGCAGCTTTAAATGCTAAAACATTGATACATAATGATAGTGTTTGTTGTATTGCCTTTAATTTAAGATGACAGTCATTTATATCACATGTTAATTCAATCAAGAATAATGGGAATTACCAGAAAAAAGAAAAAAAAAAACTAAATTAAAACATCCGGATCCTTCAATTGTCATGAAGTCACAGTGTCACTCCTGAAAATAAACCCCTTTTTTCCTTTTGAATTTGTGACCTGGAAATGTTTTAATGGGATTCACCCATTCATGTTTTATTTGAGTTCAGTGTCGACCTCAGGAAGATGATCAGCGCACCCGCCTTAAAAAGACTTTTGATTGACACATTCTCTAACCTCAAACGATTGACAGTTTTGTAGCATTTAAATGGAATTTAGAGGATTTCATTAAAATACTTTATTTCCCCGTGAGCGCCGATCGCTGATTATGACAACAAAAGCACAACAGAGAGCGCGTGTGTGTGAGTCAGAACCGGATAAACTGTTTACTAACACGAGCATCCGTCCAAATCAACACACGCTTCTCAGCTCGGCCTGCGATGTGTCATTATGAGGCTCAAAGCGCACGATCCGACATGTCTTTAAAAGTCTCTCTCTGCTCGACAGGAGATGCAGGAGAACGTGAAGAAGTGCAAGAACTTCTTGGCGACGCTGATCAAGTTGGCATCCCATAATTCCCCTTCCCCGGAGACGTCTCGAAACGTGAAGGCGCTGGTGCAGGATTTACTGGTACGTGTGCCGGCTCGGCTTCAGAAACATTTTGCTTCAGGCCTCATTTTTGCATCCCCAATATAATCCCTGCTTAGAAAATCCAGTTCTGAGATCCAGGTTAACACATAAAGGTGAGCGGGCCTTCTCAGTGGCTGGTCCTAATCTCTGGAATAGTCTTCCGGTTCATATAAGAGCAGCTCGGACTGCTGACATCTTTAAGTCGTCGCTTAAGACCCACCTGTGTTCCTTAGCTATCAACTCAAAATGATTCATTTTACTTTAATTTATTTTATAACTGTGTAATTTATCTCTTTTAATTCCTTTTATAGCTGTTTTAATTTCCCTTGCTTTTATTTTGTGCTTATTTTCTATGCAAATCACTTTGAATTGCCATAGCGTGATATTTTAATTCCTTTCTATGTAAAGCATTTTGATGAACTGTTTTAATTTTCCTTGCTTTTATTTTGTGATTATTTTTATTCCTTTCTATGTAAAGCACTTTGAATTGCCATAGTGTATGAAATGTGCTATATAAATAAACTTGCCTTGAGTTGAGCTTTGCTACTGTGACATTCTCTACTGTGTTTTGTTTTATTTGGTTTATTTGTGTGTATCATTCTGGTCAACTGTGGTTATTTTTAAATGTGTTATACAAATAAATTTGAAAATGACATTTGACTCGTTTTCATCCTGCACTAATCATCTCCTCTTCCTGTAGTTTGCATGTTTTTTCGCTGTACACATGAACATCTGCTGTCGCTCCTCTCAGGATGCAAAGATCGATCCGGAGGAGTTCACCAGCCGACTCCAGTCCGAGCTCAAGTCGTCTCCGCAGCCTTACCTGGTCCCTTTCCTGAAGGTACGATAATAACACACACGTGTTGGGGAAACTTACTTTGAAAAGTAATGCGTTACAATATGGCGTTACTCCCTTAAAGGGGTGGTTGAATATGATTTGACTTTTCTAACTTTAGTTAGTGTATAATGTTGCTGTTTGATCATAAACAACATCTGCAAAGTTACAACGCTCAAAGTTCAAAGCAAAGGGAGATATTTGCTTTTAAAGAAATCCCTTTTTAAGGACTACAACAAACGGCTGGTAGAGACTACACACATTCCTCCTGGGTTAGTGACATCACCAACCCTAGAATTTACATAAACCCCGCCCCCTGAACACGATTTATAGATTATCAAGACAGAATATGCTAATCAATGACTAGAAGATAACTACACATCAGCTTCATAAATTCATCAACTAACCATTCAGAAATGTTGTCACTTCTTCTTGAGTCTCTCCATCATTGTCTGAATCTGGTTTGAACATAAAAGCTAAACGTTTTAGACATTTTCAGTGCATGTGTGTGTGAGGTAAAAGGACACAAGCTGTTGAAGCTCCGCCCCCTGTGCCGGGAGCAGCAGCTCATTTGCATTTAAAGGAACAGACACAAAAACACTGCGTTTTTGCTCACTCTCAAAAAGTGACGATTTTAACATGCTATATAAAAATATCTGTGGGGTATTTTGAGCTAAAACTTCACACACACACTCTGGGGACATCAGAGACTTATTTTACATCTTGTGAAAAGGGCATTATACCCTCAAAACATTGACAATGTAAAGGCAAATGTAAAGGCCTTTTCAGACCAAAATTTAAATAATAATAATAAAAGTAATAAGGCTGAAGGAAAAGCAAATTCACACATGTACAGTAGAGGGCGCCGCTCAGGCAAACCGTTCAGCTGTGCTGCCGTTCTGGATCACGGGAGAATAGGATGTTGGAGAAGAAAGATTAACACTTACAGTACTTTACCAACAAAAACAATAAATCTAAAGTCATTTTTGCTTATGGTTAAACTGAATCATCGAAGATTAGCAGCAAGTACTTTGGTCAATAAAGTGAGATTAAATGCACACAAATATTTGTTTTATTTAACATATTTAATTATTGGAGGTTTGCGTATTATTCTGATTTTGCATTTCACAAATTGTATTCATTTTGAGGAATACTGAATATTTTTTGTGCAAGTGAGATTAGTAAATGCATGCTCACATTTAGTCTAGAATGACCATCATGTTTACACACAACATGTGTCTCTGCACTTACTCAAAGTTTTCTCAACATGAGGATGAGAGAGCTGTCAGTCAATAAATGTGAAAAAGTAACTTCCGTTACTTATTAGAAAAAATAAATCAGATATTTTTCTGTAAATTTAAAAGTAATGTGTTACTTTGCTAGTTACTTGAAAAAGTAATCTGATTACATAACTCAAGTTACTTGTAATGAGTAACACACAACACTGGTTATCACACACGTGGCTTTGGTTCCTTGCAGTCAGTAGGTCCAGCCAGGCGTAATACGTGTCATATCCTGCGCGGTCCGACCTGGCACGCTAATGCGACCGCGCTGTCATGCTACGCTAGCTGGCTTACGTCAAAATCCTCCAGAAATAGACATCGGGAGCCTGCGGGGTCCTCACGGGGACATCAGGGAGACGTCTTTGATTACTGAGGTTAATGATCTTTGAATGAATAATCACAGTTTACACATAAAGTTTACTTTATATTCTAAAATGGAATTGGAATTACACATATAAGATGCTTTTGTTATTGTGAATGATTCATCAGTGCAGGTTATTCCAAAGAAAAAAAGTTCTACAAGTAGATGTTTTCCAATATTATATCAGAAGTTCAGTATTTGAACATTTCTTAAGTCAAAGCAGCACAATTATAAATGTGCAAAAGTTTTTAAATTACAATTTCAATAGTACATTCATAGACATTCCACGTTTTCACAGGATTAATTTGTTTAAAACGCGTGAATGATTGATTACTGAAATATGTGATAGGAAAAAAGGCAATAAAATCATGCCATTCATATTTTGTGTTTGCAGAAAAGTCTCCCTGCGTTGCGCCTGTCTCTCCTGAACAGCCAGCATTCTCTCACTCAGCCTCTACAGCCGAACAAGAGCAGTGTGACGCCGGTCCAGACGAGTGTCAGTGTTCGTCCACACCAGCCCAACAGCACCGCTGTCCTTCCTCAAGTATGATCTCACCTCTCACTCGCTCTTCTGGGCTCAGATGTGACCATGCACCACAAAGTCAGTCACATGGGTCAATTTTATGCAATTTAGATTCATGCATAATCTGAAAGCTGAATAAATAAGCTTTCCACTGATGTATGGTTTGTTAGGATAGGACAATATTTGGCCGACTATTAGAAAATCTGGAATCTGAGGGAGCAAAAAAATCGAAACATTGAGGAAATCTCCTTTAAAGTTCTTCATTTATGTTCGCAATTGTGCTGCATTCACTCACAAAAATAAATTTTACGATAGGAAATTTACAAAATATCTTCATGGAACATGATCTTTACTTAATATCCTAATGATTTTTGGCATAAAAGAAAAATCAATAATTTTGACCCATACAATGTATTGTTGGCTATTGCCACAGATATACCCGTGCGACTCGAGACTGGTTCTGTGATCCAGGGTCACATATATGCTTCACTTTTCTCTTTTTCATTCATACACCTTAGCAGAAACTATACCATAACTAGTATCTTGTGTGAGATCATAGTGTGGAAATAAGAGCACGTTCAGCACATGTACGTCTGTTAAAGGAATACATCTGCAAAACAACACACATCTGATGCACTTTACACATCTTAAAGACATTTAACATTTAACAGGAAATGTTTTGAGACATTGCAAACGCCCTAAACGCATCTTCTGCCAGATGAAGACGCACATCATCTTGTGTTTTTTTGATGATGTTGTGCTGCTCATCTTGGCCAGGCCACTTCTGTAAAAGAGATTTTTCATCTCAGACAGTTTTATCTGGTTAAATAAAGGGCAAAAAAACAAAAACATCAAATCTGTGCGATTTATGTGTGATTTCAGGGATTTTGCTCTTTTGAATAAACCAGTTTGATGACTAATGTTTGCAACGCAAAACTCCCTCTTCAGTCACTCTTAAACTACATTTGGTGACACTTTATTGTTACAGTGTAATTATATATTTAAGTATTGAGTAATATTAATTAACTACATGTATTTACTATAGGGTTAGGGTAGGATTAGGGTTTGGTTGAGGGTTAGTTGCATGTAATTATGCATCATTTACTGTTATTACTATAGTAAGTACATGTAACATGTAACAAGGACACTGTAAAATAAAGTGTTATCCTAAATCTTTTTCATTTGGACATCATCATCAGTGCCATGACCTCATTAAAGGAATAGTTCACCCAAAAATTTACATTTTGTCATCATTTAGTCTCCCTCAAGTTGTTTCAAACCTGCATGAGTTTCTTTCTTCTGCTGAACACTAAAGGAGATATTCTGAAGATTGCCGGTAACAGTCGATAGCATCCACTGACTTCCATAGTATAGTAAAAATACTGGTTATATCAACTCTCTGGTTCCCAACATTCAACAGAAGAAAGAAACTTATGATCACCCATATTTGCATATCATTATTATTCATTCAGAAGCTTGTTGAGGCCATTTTTATTAATTTTGTATGCAAAGAGTTAAAAAAAGATTGAGAAATGATAAGTATTGCTTTTTATCGTAATGCATTGTATATTGGTGCATATAAAAGAAAATGACTTCTTTGTGTTCATTTAGTTTTTAAATGTTTTTTTTTTTTCTCCTATGGAAAAAATAATAATAATCTCCCTTTATACCATTTCAAAGCCAATACAAAAATACACAGATATACACTACTGTTAAAAGTTTGGGGTCGGTAAGATTTTCATGGCTTTTGAACACTTTCTTCTGCTCACCAAAGGCTGCATTTATTTGATCAAAAATACAGTAAAAACAGTGAAATATTATTAGAATTTAAAACAGCTGTTTTCTATGTGAATATACAGTAAAGTGTAATGTATTCCTGTGATCAAAGCTGAATTTTCAGCATCATTACTCCAGTCTTCAGTGTCACATGATCCTTCAGAATGAATCAGAAATCACTCTAATGTGATGATTTGATGCTCAAGAAACATTTATGATTATTATCAGTTGTGCTGCTTCATATTTTTGTGGAAACCATCATATATTTAATTTTTCAGGATTCTTTGATGAATAGAAAGTTCAAAAGAACAGCTTTTTTGATATAGATCCCCATAGTGATGGAAAAATGTGAGATGGGATGAAAAATTATATTTCAATGCTTTTGGCGCAAAACATTTGCAAGAAAACGCAAAAGCATTGACATATGTTTACTTCCATCTCATATTTATTTTCCTTCACCATGTTCCTTTGGAGCTCCATATATAGAAATGTTTTGTTACATTATAAATGTCTTTACTGTCTTTTAATCAATATAATGCATGCATTTCTTCTTACTGACCCCAAACTTTTTAACGGTAGTACATATTAAATAGCTTCAAAAGACCGAAAAACATCTAAATATATATTTTAAGCTCTTTCATGTGAGAAAATGGGATACGTTCATGGTATATGGTATATAATAGTGGTGGTGAGTTGGCCAGTGTGTCCTGCAGCCGCTCCGAGGTTCACGAGGAGATCTCCCTGAGGTCTGTAGGCTCTGAGCTGTAATGTAGCGACAGAGTCCGGGAACAGCGGAACGAGTCCGGGAAATATGCAGGTGGAGGGAAAGTGGAATGGATGGATGGGATTTGCTCAGGGCGGCACTGAGGGACTCGCGGGGACGAAGCGTCTCTATTAGTGTTGCTCCTGTGTTCTCACTTTGTCACTACCTTGTTTTCTTCCTCTTTCTCTCTCTCTGTTGTGCTTGGAAAAATCAGCCTGTGTATTCTATACCACACCTAGATGTGCCATTTATTAATGCACACAGATATCTCCATAAAAACACCCTGTAATTATTTTAAATTCTCTGAATAAGAGCCTACGTCTTAAAATCATCATGAAATTAAATAGACTTCATTTTATTATTACATGTTCTTAGTTTTTTTTAATGCAATTCAAAGTAACCCCGTTAGAGAAAGACAAAATATAATTGTTTGAAATGAAACAGTTTATTGAACCTTTAGACAAAGTATCTTAAAAAAATTGCATGTGTTTTTGTTGAGTATCGTATTTAATACATCAGTCTCATATAGTGTGATATAGTGAGAATATGGAGGAAAAAATAGCTCAGAGGCCGAAACTGAGCAAAAATATGCAATTTGGTGCAAATATTGATATTTATATGGACAAAAAGTGATGAAATTCTGATGTTTGTAATGTAAATCAGTGAGATCTTTATAAATGTACAGCAGATTCTTACATAAAATGCATATAAATATCAGTCGTCTCTCTATATCTGTTAATGATATCTTAGTAAGATATTATATTAAATAATGCTTAGTTTTATGATCAAAGCTCTGTAGTTTTAAAACATATAATGCAATGCAATACAATGATGATTGTCAGATGAACAAATAAACCTTCCTCAAAAGCCTGATGATCATATTTGATACACATGATTTTTCTAGCTTCAGTCCAGCTGAAATATTACTCACAATATAACAGTTATAGTTATGTTTACTTGATAAATATATTTCACAGCAGAAAGACACGTGAAGCTCGAGCTGAAGGAGGACGCTTTGACTAAAGAGATCATTTATTTACTAAACAAGTATGATTGACTGGTCATTGATGCAAAAACAGGTTTTACAGCAAAGTTTTGATTGTGTTGATCATTTTATTATAATAATAATTTAATATTATCATTTGTGTTGAGGCCTTAGAAATATGATACCATAGGCCTTATAAACCTAGACGCTGCTGATTCACGTCTGAAGTTCCAGACACAAAACTGAGCAAGACTCGAGTGTAAGAATGTTAGGATATGAAGGTGAAGTGTGTGTGTGTGTGTGTGTGTTTGTAGGGTGTTAAGAGATCGGTGGGTCCCGGCGGTCAGATACGGATGCCTGTGGTCATCACACAGACGGTGCGAGCGACAGGTGACTTTCATTTGTTTATTCACTCATCAGCTTTACATGAACACACACACACACACACACACACACACACACAGGTGTGTGCATGCAGATTTGATCCGTCTTTCTCCCCCTGCCCATCTCAGTCTGGTCTGTGTTATATTTTAGCCCTGGAAGAGCATTTTCAGGGAGAAAGTTTCTAAAAATAGCGCCTCCTGTAGCTGTGGGGCAAGAACATGCCTCTTAACATCACGTTCAAATGCACCCTGGCGGTCGTGTGTGTGTGAGGAGTGTGTAGGGGAACTCTGAGAGACAGACAGAGAAAGAAGAGCGAGATGCAGGAGGACAAAAGCAGAGGATCAGTAAAAATGGCAGCTCTCCTTGTTTTTCTGTCTCTCTTCGGGGGAATCTCACAAAACCTGTCAAGAGCACGCCCGGGTCATGTGACCCCATCAAATCAGAATGATAAAAGAGACATTTTTATGTACTTTAAATTAATTTTTATTTATTCATTATTTTTATTTTTATTTGAAAGAAAATGAAGTATTTATCTATCTATCTATCTATCTATCTATCTATCTATCTATCTATCTATCTATCTATCTATCTATCTATCTATCTATCTATCTATCTATCTATCTATCTATCTATCTATCTATCTATCTATCTATCTATCTATTTATCTATCTATCTATCTATCTATCTATCTATCTATCTATCTATCAATCGTTCTATCGTTCTATCGTTCTATCTATCTATCTATCTATCTGTAATGAGACTTTTGTGACTTTTGTGATCAAATGCGTTTAATTGTCACAGTGCAGGAACTCTTAATGCTTCTAGGCTTCATTAGCTTAAATACAGTGTGTTAGTGTGAAGTGTGACGTGACAGATTCAGATTTGTTGAAAAGAGGTGTGTAAGTTTTGTGATAATGTTGTCTTGTCTTTTCCCAGGTACTGTAGGGAAGCCTGCGGCTCTCCCGATGGGCAAGAGCCCTGTCAGCGTTCAGCTCTCAGGAAACCAGAAGAACCGGCTGAATGACCCGGGGGGGGGCTCGTTCAGGTACTGCAATACCGGCCGCCGGCACACGAGAGCAGTGTTTCACTGACTGCGGGACACACACTCACTCTCACACTCCTCCTCCTCAACACTGTCGCTCTGTTCGTCAGCGAGACTGAACACAGGAGAAAGTTTGGCGTGAAATAGCTCCTGGCTTCAGTGTCCTAATGTTGCTTTTTCCTTTTTCCTCGGGCGTGATCATTTCAAAACTAGCTAAATTACTTTTAAATTAAATTATATTAACTATGGTATATATATATATATATATATATATATATATATATATATATATATATATATATATATATATATCTTTTATTTAATATTTATTTCACTTTTAGTCATTTTACTACTTCAATTTAAGTTTTAAAATGTAAAAATGTTCATGTTATATTTATATATTTATCTAATTTTTTTGTATTTAATTGACCAAAAAACGATTTATTATTAGGCCCTAGTTTTAGTTCACAATAACAACACTGTTTTATATGCTTGAATATTTTGCATTAAATTTAAAATATATTTATTTTATACATATGATCGAGTAAATAGCATAATCATGAACACAATGATTTTCAAATACGTTTTCTTCTTACTAAAGATCATTAAATACTTGAAAAGCAAGTATTTAAAACAAAAAAATGTTTAGCTTTAAATGAACATTATAAATGAAGACAGAGCTTAACGTGGAAAAGCTTTAGTCTCTAGTTTAGGATGTTACTCTCCCCTTTTATTTAATGTGTGTGCTCATTTCAAAACAAGCTTCAATTATTTGTTAAAGTACTTCATATTCACTCATTATGGATTTACAGTAAGAACTACAGTATCTGGCTGAAACTGTGCTCATGAGGGACAGATATTGTGGCTCGATATGATATCAAGCGCTGGTCAAACTTGATTTGAGTAAACTGTGAATCGTGTTGTTCTCTTTGAGCTGCTACCTGTGTAGGGCGTTTCATCTCAGGTTAAGATGCTCCCTATGTAGACTGTGAACAATGAGGGAGCTCGCTAGGGTGTGTAACAGAGCTATTGTGTTTTGTCTTTGTGTGTGTGTGTGTGACAGGTCATAGAGTTCACAGTTATGTCTCTCTCTCTCTCTCTCTCTCTCTCTGCTCCGGGCGTCAGCCTCAGGCTCTGATTGATAAACCAATAAATCTTTAGCAGTGTAGCTAATTAAGCTGTCAGGTTTGCTTGTTACTGACGACCCTGTGGCCGACGGCGTGTTTCGTGACCATGATGTCTGTGATTGGCTCTCGCACCCTGATCAAACCAAACCACCCGTCGGGTAACACCAGGTCTCTGAGTTTAGTTCAGTTTAGTTTAGTTTTTTATTTAGAGAAAATAAGATAAGACATAAGAAGAAGAAAGAGAAAACCAACATACAGTATATAGTGCAAAGAAGTTCCACAGCTTTTCAATAAATATGAGAAATAAATAAGAATAATAAGAATAATATTATTATACATGTGTAACATATAGTGTATACAGATATAGTATGTACAGATTTCTTATTAAATTGATTGCTTTAGTGATTAGGAGAATTATTATTATTATTTTTTTTTTCAGCAAATGTGGTTGAAAAGAGTGTAAAGAAGAAAGAAATAAAATAAAATAGAATAAAATAATGTATATGTAGTTTAAATACAGTTTAGTTTAGTTCAGTTTATTTTATTTTAGTTTAGTTTAGTTTAGTTTAGTTTAGTTTAGTTTAGTTTAGTTTAGTTTAGTTTAGTTTAGTTTAGTTACTACAGCAAAGTTTCCTAATTGGAAAAAAATACTAATTTTGTGAATCAAAGTATTATTTATATACTATTATAGTATTTATTAATATTTTGAATTAGCTTTTGTTTATGTTTTTATAATTTCAGGTTTCATTTTAATTTTGTTATGTGCTTTTGTCATTTTTATTAGTTTTAAAAAAAATATTAATATTTATGTTTCATATTATATTTAAAGATATTTCATTTTTAATATCTCAATATTTAGCTTTAATTAATTGTTTTGTTTAGTTTTAGTAATTTTAGTATTCAATTTATAGTACCTCAATTTAAATGTATTTATTTCAATTAGTTGACAATTGTTTAGTATGTGTATATATATATATATATATATATATATATATACATCATTCCCAATGCATCATGGGATGAGCAGATTGTTCATTCAATGACTTTCAAATACTCTTTGTCTTGAAGATTATTAAATTTCAAATACTTTTTTGCTTCAAATGAATATTTTAATTAGCTGGTTGGTTTAGCTAAAGGCTTAAAACTAATTATTCAATATTTTTTTGGAAATATTTAAGAAGAAAATGGCAATTTTGGCAGTTGAAAGTGAAAATGGCAATTTTGGCAGTAAATATTGTAACTTTTTTTCATAAAGGGAAGCCGAATGGGACAGATCATATATGGCGTAAGAAAGATAATAATTCACATGACTTGAAAACTCCTCTCATTCATGTCTGTGGCGTGTGGCGGCAGCTAGGCTAACGTGCTAGCTCAGCGCAGTGCTAATGGCCTCTGTCAGCTCCTGCCGTGGTGTCAGGACTCATATACACCCTGCCCAGCCGGAGCGCACACACACACACACACACTCACTCACTCGGGCACCGGGGGTGGCGTGGACGCGGGTGAAGATGCCAGGGGGTCAGTGTCAGAAACAGAGGTACAGACGCGGATGTAAATCAGAGTGGAGCTGAGTGAACTTTGACCTCTGTGGCCGGAGCCATGAAGTTTTCAGCAGCGCCTCGGGCGCAGGAAACTCCACCGCTAATGTGCCGTAATTAGGACACTGTTACCAAGGCAACGGGGAAAAGGGAGAGTAATGATTGGGTGAAAAAGCTGCCAGTCGCACTGATGGAATGTGTCGCGCTTTCCTGATAACGTCAACATTCCGGTGGAATATTAGTGCTATTATAATATTTACTTGTGTTTTGAGTTAGTGTTTTCATTTTAGTTTGTGTTTGTAATTTTGTTCTGTGTTTGTCATTTTTATTAATATATTTTTTTTAACTTTATTTTTATTTCAGTTTTACTTTTAGTAATTTTATCCATCCATCATCCATCCATCCATCCATCCATCCATCCATCCATCATCCATCCATCATTCACACATCCATTCATCATCATCCATCCATCCATCCATCATTCACACATCCATCCATCATCATCCATCCATCCATCATCCATCCATCATTCACACATCCATCCATCCATCCATCCATCATTCACACATCCATCCATCCATCATTCACACATCCATCCATCCATCCATCCATCCATCCATCCATCCATCATCCATCCATCCGTCCATCATTCACACATTCATCCATCAGTCCATCATTCACACATCCATCCATCCATCATTCACACATCCATCCATCCATTCATCATCCATCCATCCGTCCATCATTCACACATCCATCATCCATCCATCCGTCCATCACTCACACATCCATCTATACATCCATCCATCCATCCGTCCATCATTCACACATCCATCCATCATCCATCCAACCATCCATCATTCACACATCCATCCATCCATCCATCCACCCATCTATCCATCCATTATCCATCCATCCATCCATCCATCCATCCATCATTCACACATCCATCCATCCATCCATCATCAATCCATCTATCCATCCATCCATCCATCCATCCATCATCCATCCATCCGTCCTTCATTCACACATTCATCCATCAGTCCATCATTCACACATCCATCCATCCATCATTCACACATCCATCCATCCATCCATTCATCATCCATCCATCCGTCCATCATTCACACATCCATCATCCATCCATCCGTCCATCACTCACACATCCATCTATACATCCATCCATCCATCATCCATCCATCCATCCAACCATCCATCATTCACACATCCATCCATCCATCCACCCATCCATCCATCCATCATCCATCCATCCATCCATCCATCATCCATCCATCCGTCCATCATTCACACATCCATCCATCATCCATCCAACCATCCATCATTCACACATCCATCCATCCATCCATCCACCCATCCATCTATCCATCCATCATCCATCCATCCATCCATCCATCCATCCATCCATCATCCATCCATCCGTCCATCATTCAACACATTCATCCATCCATCCATCCATCCATCCATCCATCTATCCATCATCCATCCATCCATCCATCATTCACACATCCATCCATCCACCCATCCATCCATCCATCATCCATCCATCCATCCATCCATCCATCATCCATCCATCCGTCCATCATTCACACATCTATCCATCCATCCATCCGTCCATCATTCAACACATTCATCCATCCATCCATCCATCCATCCATCCATCTATCCATCCATCTATCCATCATCCATCCATCATCATCCATCCATCCATCTATCCATCATCCATCCATCCGTCCATCATTCACACATCCATCCATCCATCCATCCATCCATCCATCCATCATTCACACATCCATCCATCCATCATCCATCCGTCCATCATTCACACATGTCAAGTCAAGTCAAGTTTATTTATATAGCGCTTTTCACGACATAGGTTGTATCAAAGCAGCTTCACAGTAATAAATTAAAACAATACATCAATGTTTGTTTCTAGTGGAACGTCCACGTTTGGTAATGCTGATCAATAGTATCGTTGATTGATTAATTAAATTAAATATCCCCAAATATCCCCAACTGAGCAAGCCAAAGGCAACAGTGGCAAGGAACCACATCCATCCATCCATCCATCCATGCCATCCATGCAAAAAATATATTTACTTTATTATTTCCTGCACATTCCCATTCTGTTCATAATACATGTGATCTACACACACAGTCGACAAATAACATGTCTGACAACTTTATTTAATAATTATTTAATAATTTTTTGTTCATGTTATATTTATATATATTTATAATAATTAACAATATTTATATCACATCCATTATTTTATTTATTTATTTTTTATTTTATTTATTTTATTTTATGCTCATTGTCCATAATACATGTGATGCAAATATCCCCCATAATTTTTTTATTTTAGTGTACTCACATCCACATTCCCATTTTGTTCAGAATACTCGTGATGCACACGGATAGTGATAAATAATTTATATTTGTTACATTTTTATTTTTATGTTGATATCTAAAACATTTAAATATTTAAAATATAAAATAAAAGTAGTTTATTCTTTTATTTTATTTACTTTTATTTTAGGTTAAAATGTGAAAGGAGTGTAGGAGTGACTATTTTAGGTTCTGTCACTGACCACCATTACTTTTCAGTTTCTCACCACTAATAATCAGTTTTTTGATTGGTTAATTTCATCCTGCATAAACAACCATCAGAATAATACGTACAAAAATACATTTTAATGTAGTTAAAGTAGTTTATCTGTGCGAGTAAACATCAGTGGCTGATTGTCGAATATCAAGTGCTTTGAATATGCATTAATATGTTGATTATAGTCTCCAGTACGGTATGTAAATCAGATATCGTACTGTGAGATCAGACTGATTTTCGTCTGTTATTTCAGAGACGATGATGACATCAACGATGTGGCGTCTATGGCCGGCGTGAACCTCAACGAAGAGAGCGCTCGTATTCTGGCGACCAACTCTGAGCTGGTGGGAACGCAGATCCGCTCCTGTAAAGACGAGGCGTTCCTGCCGACGGGTCTGTTACACCGGCGGATACTGGAAACAGGTAGAGTACCTCCTCCGTCATCACCGCGCTAATGCACCAGATGTTTACACTGCTAGATATATGTTCAGAAGAGTCTCACAAGGACACACACAAACCCGTCTCATTGTTCCGGGATGATATGGAGTTAAAAAGCCTGGAGCTTTTAAACTTTTTCTGTTCTTGTAAATGTAGGCCAGTCCACGCTCGCTTTGGGCACCAGGAGTGTGTGTCCTTATTGTTCCACCAAACTCTCACTATATCAGAATTTATATTGTTGTCCCCAGTAGAAACACGTTTTTACTAATGCCGGGCAACGATTAATTGCATCCAAAATAAAAGTCTGTGTTTACATAATATATGTGTGTATACTGTGTATGATTATTTTGTATATATAAATACACACACATGCATGTATATACTGTATATATATTTATACACCATTTATATTATTTATATATATATATATATATATATATATATATATATATATATATATATATATATATGAAGAGTTCAGATGCAAAAGCCTCTAAGTGCCATCTGAAATTTTCATAAAGCTTGTATATTTAAGTTCAGTAATTTCACTTAAATGACAAGTAATAGGTAATTTGCATTGCCATTTAAGTGAAATTATTGAACTTAAATATACAAGCTTGATAGAAATAATCATTCTAGAAGAAAATTTCAGATGGCACTTAGAGGCTTTTGCGTCTGAACTCTTCATATATATATATATATATACATATACATGCATGTGTGTGTATATATATATACAAAATAATCATACACAGTACACACACATATATTATGTAAACACAGACTTTTATTTTGGATGCGGTTAATCGTGATTAATTGTTGCCCGGCACTAGTTTTTACATTTGTGGTTTTGCATCTTTTCAACTGGATCTGGAACCGTTTTCACGTTGTTAAAGAGGTCATTACATGGAAAAGTGGTTTGATTAGCACGGAAAAATGTGCGACTCATCCTTCTGTGTTTGTGTAAATAAATAACAAAAAGAGCAGCACTGCAAGGGCCACTTGTGATGAGAGCTGAATGTTTGTCTGCCTAGATTTGCATTGTATCCGCATATCTGTCAACATGTTTATTTAACCTGGAACGTTCCTCAACAAACGCTAGAATATACACTACCATTCACACGTTTGAAGTTTTTAAAGAAAGTAATACTTTTAGTAATCAAGAATGCATTCAATTGGTTAAAATGACAGTAAAGTAAACTTTCTTTTCATCTGAGGACAAAAATCTGAAGCAGCACAACTGTTTTCAACACTGATAATAATCATAAATGTTTCTTGAGCATCAAATCATCATATTAGAGTGATTTCTGAAGGATCATGTGACTCTGAAGACTGGAGTAATGATGCTGAAAATTCAGCTTTGATCACAGGAATAAACTCAAATAGAAACAGATTTTAGAAATAGAAGCGAATAATAGAATAATAGAAAAGTTATTTTAATTTGTAATAATATTTCACCATTTTTCCTGTATTTTTGATCAAATAAGTGCAGCCTTGATGAGCACAAGAGACTCTTTTTTTTTTTTATGGTCGTGAATGTGTAGAAAACGCGGCTTCTAGTTCATTCAAGTCTTCCTGGGAAGTTCTTCCGAGGTGGAAAATCCTGTTTACGATGGCATGTGCGTTCAAGTCACTTTCGTCAGAGCAAGATGGCGGTGTACTTTCTCTTAATTAATTACACAAAAATACAGCAAGGTTCTTAAACTCTGGTTCTAGAAAATGAAGAACAAAGAAATGTGCATCAGTTGTGCTTTGCTTTTTTATGTTTTTAATTAATTTATGAGGCCACTGCACACTTTATCATTACATATTACATTGTTATAATATAATGCCATCATATTCTGTGCAGGTAATTAGCTTAATGTGCTGTAAATAGAAAAGCCTGACAATATCACTGCTAAATACCTTTAAGTATTGTGGTATTCTGACATGTTTCTCACGGACGCCCCCCCAACTCGTAAAGATCGTGGCTTAAAGAAAACCCAGAGCTTCCCACTTGTATCAGTTGTAGTGGCGTTCATGTGCGTTCAACTCATAAATACAGATGTAATGACTTGAACGCACCATTATATCGAGCGGTAGACTGGTGTTCATGTGGATTGCTCCCAAACACGTAATTTAAAACAAGCTCATTCACTCATGTGATTCTCCTTATGTGATGTGCTTTGTATAGTTTACAAATGCTACAGCATCTCAGATGAGTCAAGCTAATTTACTGCTAAACGGAGTACGATTTCTCACACAAAATGCACCATTTTCAGACGAGAATCTTATGAAGGACGTAAAAGTTCTTTCCTCACAAACTAGTTTAAACTAGCACTTGTTCTCTCACCCTCGTGTTTGCTACACATCAGATTAAGCGTCAGAAGCCCTAGGGTTTCTGTTTTACTGCGCGTTAGCGTCGGCATCGAGCTGTCGCTGGGAGAAGCGTGTAATTCTTCTCAAAGGTGCAGGAGTGTGTGTAGGAGGACGAAGCGCCCCCTGCTGGGCCGGGCCGGTGTGGTGTGGTGTCGATGATGGGCTGCTGGAGAACTCTTAGGTGACAGCAAACCAAGGGAGGCACAAATCCTGCCAGCTCGGCTCAATCTGAGAGAAATGCACACACACAACCCAACAAAACTCAATGCACACAAACACCCAATGCCCTGATTCACCCTCGTACACAAAGATCTTTCCTAAACAGTTATCATGTCTTTTACCTTTACTTAACATGAAATGCATGCTTTTGTGTGTGCATTCCTGCTCAGTCAGTAGAGCATGATGCTTTCAGCACCAAGGTCATGGGTGAGATTGCCAGGGAATGCATGAACTAATAAAATTCATACCTTGAATGCAATGCGAGTCGCTTTGAATAAAAGCATCTGCCAAATGCATCAATGTAAATATAGTTCATGCATATCACCTTGAGAGGACCAAATGAAGACCGCAGCTCTGTCTGTGCAGATTTCTGGTTCCAGGTGTCTCATGTATCCCGCATCAGATCAGAGTAATTGCACTGACTGAAGCTTGTCTCTTCTGATAGATTGTTGATAGGTGACGAGGAGGAAAAGTTGATGCTTCCAAGTCTAATTTTAAAACACAGGTAAACCTGCATTAAGAGATTTGCCAAAGATTTTATCCTCTGCAAAACCAGCTTGTTATTGTTTCCCCCCGGACTAAAAAGAAATTCCTCAGTTCATCTAAATCGTTCTTGTGTTTTTTTTTTAAGAGCCGTAGCCTTAAGAAACTCCTCATGTTTTGACATTCCTAAGATTTCTTTTTTACTTGTTCCCTTGTAAGATCTCGTTCGGAGTCATTAAGGACACTCTCGGCCGATTTAAATAATTGGTGTGATTTTCTTAAAATAATAGTGGAAGGAGAACTTATGTTAATAGCAAATTAAAGACGGGGATGTTGTAGATAGAAGCGCTGTGAAGGTTTGCAGCGTTCTTTTAAAACTCCAGCGCTAATTATCCTTTAAAGTAAAAGTTGTCAACTCACGTGAAAGAGCTGTTTTTCTTTTCCCATTATCTCTTTTTCATAGGAAAGAAAAATCACAAATTGAAAAGTCGATCTCAAATGTTTCTCCTCAGTTGCAGTCAGATGAAATAGAGACATTTGCTCTTGTTTCTCAGATGCTTCTCATGATAAAACGACACTCGTAATCTCTTATTTTTCTCAGACTGTTCTCAGAAGATCCCAATAAGATCTCAATAGATTCCTCCAATATCAAATTATCTGTGCTGCTATTTTACAGCTCTGTATATTTAGTGTAAGATAATTATTGACTTTGTGTCTGTATACGAAATTTTAGGAGAAACAACGGAGACAAAGTTGCTTGTTTAAGTCTTCTGGGTGGTTGGATCAGGTTTGCCGACGTTCCAAACCACAAAGGCTCATCCAAACAAATTTTTCTGAAATTTCAGGAAATCAGGTTTGAAAATGAGCCACAGAAGTTGCTAAACTATCTCAGCATATTTGTGTTTTAAACACAGGTCGTGTCAGTTCACCACAACAAACCTTGATTTTCTCAACACACATTGGACCTTTCTTGTGGAGGATTTATAAGATAGGACAGATGTAATTTTCTCTCGTTGGACTTCCTTCCAAACATCTGTGCGGTGATGTGTTTTGTTTGATTATTGATATGTTCTGCATTTCCTTGTTTCAGCTAAGAAGTTTGGAGTGACGGACGTACCGCTGGAGGCTGTGAGCTTCATTTCTCACGCCACCCAGTCCAGATTACGAACGGTGCTGGAGAAAGTTTCCTTCATCGCCCAGAACAGAATGGACTCTTGTAAGGTACGAGACGGGATCAGTGTGCAAGAGAGGCTTTTATTTATATGTGTATTCTGTTGCTGTAAATAGTTTTCCTACAAATGATGCAAACATTATTTTAGTGTCACAAACACACATTGTTTCATTCATTTGCTCACAGCAAATACTAATTCAAACAGTAACATGAAAATAATTTGCCGTTCAACACTTAAAATATCTGGAGAGAAACAATGATTTATTTAAATCACTAACATTAGTCATGCATTGGGTATTTATTTGTCTGTTTGCTTGTGAATGCAATGCCCTAACAACCACTGAAACACTCTAGCAGTTGCCTAGTGATGCCCTAGCAACACCTTAGTAACCACGCTTTTCACAACACAGGTTGTATCAAAGCAGCTTCACAGTAATAAATTAGAACAATACATCAATGTTTGTTTCTAGTGGAACGTCTACGTTTGGTAATGCTGATCAATCGTATCGTTGATTGATACTATTGATCAGTAACCACTGGTTACCCTTAGTAACCACCTTGAATACACAAGCAACCACATAGCAACACCTAAGCAACCACCCAGAATGCCCTATAAACCATCTTGAACACTCTAGAAACCACCCAACAATGCCCTGACAACCACTTAAACACTCTAGTAGCTGCCTAGTGATGCCCTAGCAACACCCTATCAACCACCTTGAATACACAAGCAACCACATAGCAACACCTAAGCAACCCCCAGAATGCCATATAAATCATCTTGAACACTCTAGAAACCACCTAGCAATGCCCTAACAACCACTGAAACACTCTAGCAGCTGCCTAGCAACGCCTTAGTAACCACCTTGAATACACAAGCAACCACATAGCAACACCTAAGCAACCACCCAGAATGCCCTATAAACCATCTTGAACACTCTAGAAACCACCCAGCAATGCCCTGACAACCACTGAAACACTCTAGCAGTTGCCTAGTGATGCCCTAGCAACACCTAAGCAACCACCCAGAATGTCATATAAACCAGTGGTTCTCAACTCCAGTCCTCGGGACCCGCTGCTCTGCACATTTTGTATGTCTCTCTTATCTGACATAGTTCAGTTCATGGAGTCTCTCCTGATGAGCTGATGATCTGGTTCAGGTGTGTTAAATAAGGGAGACATACAAAATGTGCAGAGCAGTGGGTCCCGAGGACTGGAGTTGAGAACAGGCACTGTAGAAACCACCCAGCAATGCCCTGACAACCACTGAAACACTCTAGCAGCTGCCTAGTGATGCCCTAGCAACGCCTTAGCAACCACCTTGAATACACTAGCAATGCCCTAACAGGCATACAGAGCTCTTTGCCAGTACTAGGGATGTGATGGTGAGGAAATATACATATGTGAATAAAAGCCTAAATTCAATCGGTTCATCATATAAAGCGATCGAGTCTCTTAAGAAAATTTAGACTAAACCGCTCAATTCATATTGATTAGTTTTACGGTCTCTTTATAGACTTTATAAAGCGTCAAAGTGGTAGTTGCGTAGCTGTCAATGGAGGGACAGAAAGCTCTCCATTTTAAATAAAAAGATCTTAATTTGTGTTCTGAAAGTCTCACGGGTTTGTAACGACATGAGGGAGAGTAATTAATGACAGAATTTTCATTTCTAGGTGAACTAACCCTCGCACACAATCGTTTTGTAAAGTGTTGCTGAAAAACTGTTAAAGTGGAAACTTTTGGGCACATAAATGACAAAGAGACAGAAGCATCCAGGTAAACAATTCAATATTCAAAGCCACAGCCAGAGAGAGTCCAACTCAAGCTTTAACCGCACAGTCGAGAGCGTCGCAAGACGAGCAAAACAAACCCACAAAGGAGGAAAGGCAGGTGGAGCGCTCTAAGAGCTGTTTATCTGTGTACATGGCGAGTAGTTCAGCGGAGAGGAGCGCTGTCACGGACGCACCTTTTGTTTTTCTGTTTTTCTGTTTGGTGTGTGTTGTGGCTTTTTGTTTTGTTGGTTTGCGTCTGCCGCTGGTTTATAAATGAGCCGTGCGCGCCCGTGTGAAGACACTCTGTTGACATCAGCAAAAAAACAAGATCGTCCTGACTTCATAGCCAACAAAGGACAGGAGAGATGGAGCCAGGGATGAGAGGAGAGACGAGCGCGTCAGAAAATGAAAAGAAGCAGGAAGTGCACAAAACAATCGAGGTCGCATTCTGAAGTAAACATGTTTTTTGCGTTAGTCCCATAAACTTCCGCCTCACCTGCCTAAGAAGAAGGTTTTCATCACCATTGAGTCATAATAAACACTCATTAATAAGTTAAAATGTGTTTACTGGTATCAGAAGTTTTGGTTAAACGTCTCCTGAGCTCTTTCTCTCTGTGTGTGTCTCCTCAGGAAGACGAGGGGTACGAGCAGTCGTCTGATGTGCGCTCGCAGCTCAAGTTTTTTGAGCATCTGGAACGGATGGAGAAGCAGAGGAAAGATGAGCGAGAGCGGGAGATTCTCCTCCGAGCAGCGAAGGTAATCTCTCAGATCCTCGCGTGGTGAGCGGTAATGACGGGATCTCGGCTGGAGGAGCGCAGGAATCATTCACTTTGGACTAATAAAACAGTTAGAGCACTCACACTTATTAGTTTTAAAATGATCACATCGTAAGAAAACCATATTCGCTTGTGTCAGTTCTTTATAAAACTCCAATCAATAAGATTTTTGAGTATCATTCCAGATATTTAGCATTAAATCAAGTAAATTTGTCATTATCAGATGCCTGAATTTTGCAATAAATGATCTGCAGGAAAGCAGTGTGATTCACTTTCCTTTTCAAAAGTTGGAAATTCATCTGGGATTTTCATTGATTTGTCACTCTTGATGTAAATAGACCATAAAATAAAACCATAAAAACATTTTTAAAAAATAAGTAAACTTTAATGATGGGATCTCGGCTGGAGGAGCTCAGGAATCATTTACCGCTGCAAACTGGACTAATAAACCAGTTAGATCACACACACTTGAAAAATGATCACATTGTAAGAAAACCATATTCGCTTGTGTCAGTTCTTTATAAAACACCAACCAATATGATTTTAGAGTATCATTCAAGATATTTAGCATTAAATCAAGTAAATTTGGCATGATCAGATGTCTGAATTTTTGCAATAAATGATCTGGAGGAAAGCAGTGCGATTCACTTTCCTTTATGGGTTATAAGTAAGTCGGAAATTCATCTGGGATTTTCATTGATTTGTCACTCTTGATGTAAATAGACCATAAAATAAAGCCAAAAAAACATTTTACATTACTTGAAATAAAAAATAAGTAAACGTAAATGACGGGATCTCGGCTGGAGAAGCGCAGGAGTCATTCACTTCGCTGCAAACTGGACTAATAAACCAGTTAGATCACTCACACTTGTTAGTTTTAAAATGATCACATCGTAAGAAAACCATATTCGCTTGTGTCAGTTCTATATAAAACACCAACCAATACGAGTTTTGAGTATCATTCCACATATTTTGCATTAAATCAAGTAAATTTTCCAATATCAGATGCCTGAATATTGCAATAAATGATCTGGAGGAAAGCAGTGTGATTCACTTTCGTTCCGGTATGAGAATGATTCTTCTGTTTATGGGTCATAAGTAAAAGTTGGAAATTAATCTGGGATTTTCATTGATTTGTCACTCTTGATGTAAATAGACCATAAAATAAAGCCAAAAAAACATTTCCATTATTTGAAATAAAAAATAAGTAAATGTTAATGACGGGATCTCGGCTGGAGAAGCGCAGGAGTCATTCACTTCGCTGCAAACTGGACTAATAAACCAGTTAGATCACACACACGCTTATTAGTTTTAAAATGATCACATCGTAAGAAAAACATGTTCACTTGTGTCATTCCTTAAATCAATTTCTGCTTAGTGAAATTGTCAAAATATTATGTAAAATTGGTGGCATCATTAAATTGTATTATGTTTATTTATTTGTCATTTGTCAGCCATTAGTTACTCAGATCTCTAGATAGATTATAGTTAATGAACTTCAAAAATGCAGTAATTTTTCTCTCATCTTAAACATCAGGGTTTCCTAACCTGGGGTGAAAAGTTTGTAATTAATGAAATCATAAACAGGTAAAATTAAAACTAATTATTCATTTTAAAATAAAACACTGACTAAAAAGAATGTGTTTTACCTGCATGTCATGTGGCCATTAACCGACATGTGCTGATATATTTTTGAAATATTAACCTAAGCTCTTCAAATAATATATTTAGGGTAAGGCTGAAAACAAAGTTTTAAAATTAGCTATTAGGTTTTTATAAAACACCAACCAACAAGAGTTTTGAGTATCATTCCAGATATTTTGCATTAAATCAAGTAAATTTGTCATTATCAGATGCTTGAATTTTGTAATAAATGATCAGCAGGAAAGCAGTGTGATTCACTTCCGGTATTTTTTTGGGTAAAAAAAAAAAGTCAGAAATTCTTTTGGGATTTTCATACTTGGAAATCTTGATGTAAATAGACCTTTATAAAATTAAAACCATAAAAAACATTTCCGTTACTTGAAATAAAAAAATAATTGTTAACTGAAATAAAATAAAATATGAAAACACATAAACTTATTTTATTTCATCTAGTTTCCAAAGCAACATTTCTCATTTTCATTTAGTTTTAACTTGATGTACTAAAATAACTCAAAAATGACAAAAATCTAATCACAGAACTGTAATATCTGTGTTAATCGTTCATAAAAAACTTTTTTGCATTGTTGCATTCATTTTTGCTAGTTTGCAGATATCAAGTTACAATAATGAAATTAGGCAATTTACACAAGAATGTTTTTATTTACACAGAAATGCTTTTATGAGGGAGGCTCAGTATATCAGGTCCGCATGCACTGAGAGAGCTCATCATGCTGTGACTGATCACACATCATCCCACAACTCGTCTGCGGATGTTTGAAGAAACTTTATATGTGAGAGTGTGTGTCTGATCCTGGAAGCCCCTGATAACCCCAGACGACGGAGTTTCCAATTAAAGATGCGATTGCGTTCCCTTTTCCCGTCGCCCGCAGCACGGCAGTGGAATAGTTCGGCTCGTTTCCATCATTAATTCATTGAGCTCAGAGACGATGACCCGCCGTAAAGACCCCCTCGCCTCCCTTCGGCCTAATGCCGTTATAAGAGCTAGATTATATTTCCGCTGGCCGGCCAAAACGACACAGTTTAGCTCAGATGTGAGTGTGAATGGCCACGCCGACCTCTGTGACTTTGTTCCGGGACGGGACGTTATGCAAGCTGAAGTCTCACGGTTTTAAGGGGTTTGAACTCCGCTGAAGCTTAAAATGCGATCATGGTGTGTGTTTTCAGCTCAAATGCCTCGTAAACGTGTCGTCTGTAGCAAATCATTCCCACTGTAGTCTGGAAACAGTGAATGAATCAGTAAGGTCCCATTCGTTAACATTAGTTAATTACATTATTACACTTTTAGAAGAAAAAGTTCCATTTAGAACCTTAAAGGGTTCCGTCAGGAATGTATATAAAGAAGCTTTTACCGGTTCCATTAGTTCCATTCCATTTAGTGTTTAAATCGGATTAAACAGTTTATAAACACACTTCATCACTAGAAAAAATGAAATAACCCATTAAACATGAGTATTATGCATTTATTTAAGACATTTCTCCTTATATAGAAACTTTTGGGCATAAAGCGTTCTTTAAAATTGAGTCATGAACTCTAGGGTTCTATATAGAATCTTAATAGAGTGTAACATGAACTAACAACGAACAATATTTCTACTGTAGTTAGTAATCTTTATCGTAATTTAAAATCAAAAGTTGTGTCTGAACTGTTTTTCTATTAAATAACAGTAATAAAGATTATTAAATGTTATAAAAATATATTGCTCATTTCTAGTTCATGCATTAACTAATACATAGACTTTAGTGTAAAGTTTTGGCAGTGATTGAATATTGACATATCTTGTGGGTTTAGATCAGTCCGTGGGAACAGGACGCGCTAATCGGCTCTGATTCGTTTGTGTCCTTGTGTTCTCGCTGTACGTCTTTAAGCTCAGCGTGATTTGACCCCTTAAACATGAACCTACTAAAATAAATCTCATCGTCCATTTCAAATATGACTGGAGTCTTCAGGGACGAGCGCGAGGGCCAGGGGCCAAACGCATTACTCTCAGCCGAGATAGCGACCAGTACGTGAACCGCCTGATATATTTAAAACCAATTAGCAGCGAGGAAGGGCAGAGTGTGTGCCGCCCCTCTCCTGCAGAGAGAGAGAGAGAGAGAGAGAGTTAGGAGACATCCTCATGGGGCAATTAAAAAAAGACTGGAGACCTAAACACAAAGCCCTCAGGATCACACACACACACACACACACCTCACACGCCCCTCTCTCTCTCTTTAAGAGACAAAATGAGAGTAAAATCACACAAGGCCACGATTAAATGCTTCAGCAGAGAGATTTACCCTCTCTGACCACACACACACACACACACACACACACTCACTCACATGCTCGCACACACACATGCACACACTCACACACACTCTCAAACTCACACTCTTAGGCACATACACACATGCACTCAAACTCTTACACACACACACACACACACACACACACACACACACACACACACACACACACACACACACACACACACACATTTTACATATTTTTAAAAGTTTGCATCACCCTGGTTCTCTCATAGGATTTTTCCATTGTTTTTGGATTATTTTGGGACATTTTGCTAACATTCCCATTAAGCTGAATACGTTATTTCTGAAGGTTCTCTGAACGATTAAAACGTAACTAATTTAAATGTGTTTTTCTGATAAAAAATTATTAAAATGATTGATAAAATGCGATAAAAAAATCCAGGTTTGCTGTGCTTGTTTGTGGGACTGTACACTTTGGACAAAATTTTGGCTATAAATATAATGGCTATAAAATAATAATAAATTATATTATTATTATTTTAAAATAAACTAAATTAAAACAAAATAAAATAAAATGTTATTACTATTGTAGTATTTCACTATAAAATAAAAAAATTGTATTTAAGAAAAAAACTTAATATTAATAATTGTATTGATTTTCTTATTTTTTTTAATTTTCAGACATTAAACCATCAAACTTTTATTTTGACTGAAAAACACAGGGATTCCTTAAAGCTGGTTTCTCATTATAAGTTTATGACGATGATTGGCTCATGTTGCGTTTCCAAATGCATGTTAAAGCGTCACAAACTCCGAGTTCAAGTGGAGCAGCATTTCCTGTGAGTCGAGACACTGAAAACACGGATCATAAGATGCGCACGTGTGTAAGATAACAGTGCCACACTTCACTCTGAAACACGCAGCGCATATATTTATTGAGTTCAGTCACAGCCTTTGGGATTTGATAATCTCACTTAGTAATATCATGATTTCGGTTTTATTTGGATTAAAGGCACACTATGCAGTTTCTGTTTTTCTCAGACAGCGCCCCCTAGAGTCGCTGTGGAGCACTTGTATTTAACGTTACTGTTACTATTCCGACTGCGCTTTCTTAGTTTTCT